>NC_089902.1:3961655-4266398 GCF_040182565.1 Anser cygnoides | reverse complement strand
GGCCTGTCCTCCCTCCAGATTTGGCAAACCGACGTTACTCACATTCCCAAATTCGGAAGGTTAAAATATGTTCACGTATCCATAGAAACCTTTTCACACGCAGTCTGGGCCACGGCGATGGCAGGCAAGACTAGCCGCCATGTCCAAGCACATTTTTGTGCAGCCTTTGCCGCCCTTGGCATCCCCAAAGAAATAAAAACAGATAATGGCCCTGCATATGTCAGCCACTCTACAACGGCATTTTTTCACACTTGGGGTATCACGCACAAGACAGGCATCCCACACTCACCCACAGGACAAGCCATAGTAGAACGAGTACACCGCACAATAAAGGACCTGCTAGCAAAATAAAAACAGGGGGAGACCCAAGAGACACCACAGAATAGGTTAGCTAAAGTAATCTATGTTATGAATCAGTTAACACTACCTTTTCAACACGAAGATGTACCACCCTTCATTAAGCATTTTAAAAGAATGGAATCAGGACTAACATCAGTTAAAACAGGGAAAGCAATGGTTATGATGCAAAACTTGGATACCGGGGGGTGGGAAGGACCATACCAGCTAATAATTTGGGGGCGAGGGTATGCTTGTGTCTCCACAGGACAAGGACCACGATGGCTGCCAGCCCGTGGCGTGCGGCCTTGGTTGGGACCACTGGCCTCCTCCACCTCTGCAGTTTCGGCGCCGCATGGGTCTCAATCCAGCCCAGATGATATTTCAACAGCTTAAAAAACTGAATGAGTTGTCTGATAAGCTAACAACAAGCTCACTGGGATTGGAGCCTTGGCTAAAGGGATTAGGAATAACCGGGTGGCTAACGGAGTTGGTAAAAGATAATGATTATTTTGTTTATCGCGTTTGTTGCAATTATAATAGTTATACCAAGCCTGTTGCAATGTTTGCAAAAAATGATTAAATGTTCATTGCGCATGATTTGGCTTCTAGAAACAAAAAAAGGGGGAATTATGGGTGACCATTTTGGTGACAAACTGGAGCTGATTGATACGGCGGTGCACTAAGGCATAGAGTGGTAACCAGGCTAGAATAAGAGAAAGTGGGAACCAATAAGAAGGAGTTGATAGGTTCAAACAGGCCTATAGAGGGCTACGCGTGATCAAAAGGAATGCACCAATCAGAAGTCTGTAACTATGGTTGCCAGCCACGTGCAGCGCATGTAGGGGCTCAGAAAAGCTATATAAGATCTGGCATTGGGACAATAAAGGGTCTCCATTTCTCGACTATCTTGGAGTCCGTGTCGTCATTCCCTTCACTCCTTTCTACCCTTAATCAAAAGGGGAGTGATGTTTCCCTTTTCCCAGTCACCAGGGACTTAACCCAACTGCCAGGACTCTTCAAATAGGATGGAGAGAGGCTTGGCAACTACATCAGCCAGTTCCCTCCACACCTGGGGTGCAAGTCATCAGGCCCCATAGACTTGAGCATGTTTAGTTTCATCAGGTGGTCTCGAACCAGCTCTTCACTTACATTGCATGGGACTTTGGCCCCCCAGCCTCCATCTCTGGGTTCAGGGAAATGAAAGACTTGGGAAGCCTGACTGGCAGGGAAGACTGAGGAGAAGACATTGCTGAGTCCCTCAGCCTTCTCCATGTCTGTCATTATCAGTTCACCCTTCTCATCCATCAGAGGGGGAACACCTTGGCCTTTCTTTTCTGAGCCATGTATCTATAGAATCTCTTCCTGTTATTCTTTGCATCCCCTCCCAAGCACAGTTCCATGCGTGCCTTGGCTTTCCTTATCCCATCCCTGCACATCCAAAAAAAAACCATGCGGGAGGGCCTGGAAAAAGGAACCCTGCACCATAGAAGCCATTCTGGAAACAAAACTTGTAGGTAGGAAGCGCAGTTTTCTGGAGGTGCAAAGCTGATGGCCACATGGTGGACGATGCTACTAAAGACCTTTGTGTACTTTTCCCTCCTGACAACACCACCACTTCCTTCTCAAGAATGGAGTAGCCAACAGAGGTGAGACAGATACCCTGTGATCATGAATGTCATCAGAAAGCTGATCCAAATAAGATAGGGGGAGGTCAGGATCAGCCTGGACAACAGAGATGTGAGATTTTGGGGTGGGAAGAAGAGCTTGGCCAGCAGAAACTTATGATTTCGTAGAGCTAAGACGGTTCATGTAATGTTGATGCTGCGGTAACACTGACTTAAAACAGTCATGTATGGCCCTTACCTTACTTGAACCAGGAATTTTAATCCCTAAACCTAAATGCTACTAAAACACTCTCAAAGGAATCCATTTTCTCGCTTGCTAACCCTAATGTCTTCCCTTAACACTAAAATTAAAATGGTCTATTTAACCCTAGACTTCCTGGGAGACCTAAAAAATCCTAAACCATAGAGCTTGTCCATACTTTAACCACAGACCTGACACCACAAGCAGAACACCAAAGACTCCCACTGAAACTTTGATTAATCTCTAACCCAGAACGTGAAAAACAGGTACCGAGGGGGCTAGAGAAAGTGGTGAGCTCTACCTCAGGCTCTCCTGCCCCAGCAGGAGGAATGTGACTGGGGCAGTGACTGGGAGGTCACTTCTGTCTCTGCAGCTGATAGGGCAGCAGCAGGAACGTGTCACGCAAAGGGACTGTGAGGTCCCTTGTGTCTGGAGGTGGCAGGTCAGCCTTGGCTTCTCCCTGGGATGTGCACTTTGGGGCTGACATCTGCCAGTGGCCCTGCTAGGCCAGCAGAAGGCCCCTGCTTGGCATGCTGCCTGTGGGATCCCCTCTGCCTCCATCCCCAGGAGGACCCAGACAGAAAGAAGGCCCGCACAGGGCTTGTCCTGTCCCTTCTGCTTGAGGCCAGGACTGGACAGCAGGAGGCACAAGGCTTGGCTGTGTCTAGCCAAGAAGCTGCAAGGCCAGCAGCAGGCCCAGGCCTTGGAAGATGCTGGTGAGGTGACTTCTGTCTGCTTGGCTGACAGGCCGCAAGGAGCCTGATGGGTTGGGATGCCTACTTCAGGAGTGGTTTCACCCTGATGGACCTTTCTTTGGTAGTACGAAAGAGCAGGAGAGAAAAAAACTGCCACAATTGCTCCTTGGAAGGTTGGAACTGGCCATGAGGAAGAAGAAATGTCCAGGGGAACAACTGGTCTTGCTGCTAGAGCCTGAGAAAAAGAAGGCATTAAGTGCCTCAGCCTTTACCTCATCTCTTGTCACCACTTTTCCCGCACATCCAGTAAAGGATGATGATTCTCCTTAATCCTCCTTTATTTAAAGTATTTATCTGAACAGTTTTTTATTTTATTTTATTTTTTTTTTTTTTTGTCCTTGACAGCAATAGACGGATAGAGCTCTACTAGGGCTTTGGCCCTTCTAACTTTGACCTGCACAGTCCCTTAACATTTGGGACACTGATCCAACCAAAATGAAACCACGCATGAGAAGGATGCACAGAAGAGGTGGAACCTAGCAGCCTTCCATCCCCTGCTCTTCTGTGACTCGGTACTGCAGGTCCATTCAGCTGGTTACTCCTGTATTATCCAAACTTCCCTGCAGCTCCTGATGCTGCTGTCTTGTCAGAGATAGCACAATCACATGAAGGTTGAACTCTCTGTCTTCAGACATGAACAGCTGACATAACGAAGCATCTGTCCGGGAGAACCTTGAGAAACTGCAGGATTGTGCATGAAGGAACGTCATGACCTTTACAATAAGAAGAGCCCAGTCCTACACCAGAAGAAGAGGAACCCCACACATCAGGGCAGACTGGGACCCTGCTGAGTGAGCAGTGCGCAGGAAGAGGAGGGCCTGGGCACCACGAGGGATGCCATACGAGCAGTGGTGCTGCTCCCCAGGAACCAGGCCAGCTTCCTCCAGAGCTGCCTTACGAGGAGCATGGCCACCAAGAAGATCTGAGGTATCAGACTCAGCTCAGATCCGCTGAGATGCCACACAGGTAAGGGTCTACAGCCAGCAGGGAAAGATGTGCAGGTCTGGGAGTCCCTAGGACAGCCTGGTGTGGAGAAGATCAAGGGCTGTGACAAGGCTGAAAGTCCCAACAGGACCCAGGGCTTCATGTCCATGGCTCTGGCTGTTGTCTCTGCCACTGAGGCCTAGGAGGAGACAGCTTATCGTGAAAGCACCAGGGCCTCATTGCCTCCTCGCCCCCAGCCATGAACCAGGCAGGGCTCGTACCATTCTCCTGCACTTGGCCATGCACATCCCCATCTCCTCCTGCCCCACGAAGAGCCCTGAGCAGTGTGTGAAGGGAAAGGATCTCCCTTCCCAGGGGCCAAGGGCCAAGGCCTGGCCCTTGCGCTTGGTGACACACATCCAGTTTGGAAAAGTGACATCAGGGTCACCTTGACATTGCCTTTGTCTCCTTGTCCTCACCGCCTCCAATGCTCTGCTCTAACGAGCTCCAAGGGAGGCTGTGTCAGTGCTGGCCCTCAGGGGGACACTGCAGGAAACTTGCCTCTGACTTGGACTTGTTGAGAGATGGCTTCAATTGTCTCTCAGTGCCTGAGGTTCGTGGGCTCCTCAGCAAAGCCCCCCGAGGGGGGATTCCAATGCCTTGGGCTGGGCGTGTGGTGCTGAGCTGGGCCGGGCTCGTGGGACAGAGAGAGCTCGTGGCAAGAGGGCCGTGGTGCAGAGAGACAGCTGTGCCCAGGAGCAGCTCCTGTGCACAGCGCAGCAGGGCTGGGGGCTCTGACCGCAGCTGGCACGGGGACAGGAGAGAAGGAGAGAGGGCTTGGAGGCAGTTGGCAGTGGGAGGATGCTGAGAGCTGCCTGCAGGAGAAATCTGCACAGCCCTTGACAAGGTACGTCTCTGGCTGCAGGGCCATGCAGCTGCACGTTCTGGAAGGGTCTCCTGCTGGGTCTTGTTTCTGGGAGGGCAGTGGGCAATGCAGTAGGCTTTGGGAGTCCTGCTGGATGGCACTGCGAGGTGAGGAAGTCTGGCAGAAGCCCCTAGGAGTGCCCTAAGCCAGGTGCCGCCGCTCAGCCCAGAACACCCTGCCCTGCCTGGCCAGGCCGGGCTCTCTGCCAGCTGCCCCAGAGCTCCTGCAGCCATGGAAAGAAGAGAAGCTCCCAAACTCCATCTGGCTTGCTGTGGCCCTTCTTCCTCAGCAGAATTCTCCTTTTTCTTCTCAGGGAAACACCTGAATGGGATGATAGTGCAGCTGAGAGAGGGGTGACACAAGGCAGCTGAGAACAGGACTGGTGGACAGAAGGGCTCTTCTCAGTCTTCACTAATGGACACTCCCATAAAATATCAGCAGGAGTGTCCAGGAAATGCGAGGGCATTCAACCATCCAATACCTATCCTAAGCGTTACAGGGCCTACTGGGATAAAATAAAGCAAACAAAATCCCTACAGCTCAGCTCTGTGTTCAGATGATTTGTTTGCAACAATGGACAAGTCGACTGAACTTGAGTTTCCCCCATGTTCCTGCTTCCCTCCTGCTGCACAGCAGGAAGGACTCCTCTGGAGCCCACAGCAGCCCCTGCTCCCAGTGCCACTCTCAGCCAGCACCAGCCGCAGCTCAAGCAGGAGAGCTGCAGAAAGGTTCTCCTGCAAAGAGAGAGGCTTGGGCTGGGGGTGCTCTAAGACTGCAACAGATTTTCCTCAGAGAAGTCTGTTCTAACTTTTTTCTGCTTTATCCTCTTCAACAGACCACTGCGTCCAGACTCAGGAAATGGCCAACAGCAGCTCTGTGAGCGAGTTCCTCCTGCTGGCATTCGCAGACACACGGGAGCTGCAGCTCCTGCACTTCGGGCTCTTCCTGGGCATCTACCTGGCTGCCCTCCTGGGCAACGGCCTCATCCTCACCGCCGTAGCCTGCGACCACCGCCTCCACACCCCCATGGACTTCTTCCTCCTCAACCTCGCCCTCCTCGATCTGGGCTGCATCTCCACCACTCTCCCCAAAGCCATGGCCAATGCCCTCTGGGACACCAGGGCCATCTCCTATCAGGGATGTGCTGCACAGGTCTTTTTCTTTGTCTTCTTCATATCAGCAGAATATTCCATTCTCACCGTCATGTCCTATGACCGCTACGTTGCCATCTGCAAGCCCCTGCACTACGGGAGCCTCGTGGGCAGCAGAGCTTGTGCCCAGATGGCAGCAGCTGCCTGGTGCAGTGGCTTTCTCAATGCTGTCCTGCACACGGCCACTACATTTTCTCTGCCCCTCTGCCAAGGTAATGAGCTTGATCAGTTCTTCTGTGAGCTTCCTCAGATCCTCAAGCTCTCCTGCTCAGAGTCATTCCTCAGGGAGGTTGGGCTTAATGTAGTTAGTGTCTGTTTAGCATTTGGCTGTTTTGTTTTCATTATGCTGTCCTACGTGCAGATATTCAGGGCTGTGCTGAGGATGCCCTCTGAGCAGGGCCAGCACAAAGCCTTTTCCACGTGCCTCCCTCACCTGGCCGTGGTCTCCGTGTTTATCAGTACTGGCATGTTTGCCTACCTGAAGCCCCCCTCCATCTCCTCCCCATCCCTGGACCTGGTTGTGGCAGTTCTGTACTCGGTGGTTCCTGCTGCCATGAATCCCCTCATCTACAGCATGAGAAACAAGGAGCTCAAGGACGCATTGAGGAAACTCTTTGGATACATTTATTCATCATTAAGAATCGGGGCAAAGTCCTAACAGGACACGATTTTTTTTTCTTTTCTCTTAATGTGTTGGAACAGTCTTACTTCACTTTTAAACTATTTTCTGAACCTTGTGATTTTCTTTCAGTAATGATCTACTTACTATCCTAGGTGTTTATCATTCTATTTTAGTTTTGAACCAAGTATCTCATGTACTTATGGAAGTGGGCTTCCCGTTTAGATAAAGACAAAAAAGAGTTGAGCAGAAATTCATTGGTCTCAGCATCCATCCCTTCCCATCTTTTCTGGAGCTGGGGGAGCAGCCCCAGCACGCAGGAGGGGCTCAGGGCCCAGAGCCCAGCTGCCACAGGGAGGAGCAGCCCCGCTGGCCCTCGCGGCTGCCCCTCACTGCCCGCTGGGCTCTGCCTCTCTGCTGCCTTCGGGTCGGGGCTGCTGCTTCCCTGGAGCCATGGCCATGGCCAGCAGCAGGACGTGGCCTTTTCACTGCTGCTCTCTTCTGGCTTCCACATTGTGCTTCTTGTATTTGGGTAAGCCCTGAGATCTCATGTATGTTGGTGACAGTCCTGTTATCCCTACATTAGCATCTCTTCAATCTCTCTGCATGCCTCTTGCAAACGTGTTTCAGGAATACACCCAAGGAGCTGCTTCCTGAACAGACCTCTTGCTTTTCTGGGCCTCACAATGGATCAGAACCCCAGAGTGATCAGTGAAGGACCAAGGGCTGGACTGGGAGCTGCCTTCTTGCTTGCCTATGGCCCAGCAAACAATAACTGGCCCTTGAATTATCTGCTTGGGACTGTCCCAGTGGTGCTGGGTCTGATGGCAAATGGCATCCTGGAGAGGAACCTGGAGCTGCTCTGTGCCTGGGCCAGGCCTCTTGTGCTGGCCTGGGGAGCGGGGCTGGCCCTGCGGGGCACAGGCACTCTGTGCTGGGGATGTCCCAGGCAGGAGAGCAGGGCTCCTGCAGCTTCACGGCCCTCCATCTCCTGAGCTGTGGCTGGCCCCAGCGCGGGGGCTGCTGGGGAGGCCCAGAGCCGCCTTTGTGCCAGCAGCTGCGGTGCCTTGCGAGGGGCTGGGGCTGTGCTGGCCGTGCCCAGAGCCCTGCAGCAGCCTGCGGTGGGCACTGCCCTGGGGTCAACCCAGCCTGGGCTGCTGGGCTGGGGAGAGGTCCGGGAGGTGGGGAGAGGTGGGCAGGGGCTGGGCTGGGCTGGGCAGTGCCCGGCAGAGGGCACCAGCAGCGTCAGGGAGCGGTGGCAGCATGCAGGGGAGGGCTCCCAGCAGGGCTTGGTGCTGCAGAGCCAGGGCTGGGGAAGGGAGCCCAGAGCTGCAGGGGCAGGGGACACGAGGCCGCTCGGGGCCCTTGCTGGCCTGGGCAGAGCAGGAAGGGGGCCCAGGGCATTCGTCCCCTCACCGCAGCCTACCACGACCTGCACGGCGCTCACGGAGCGTCCAGGGCCAGGCTCTGCCCCGTGGTGCGCAGGGAGAGGGCAAAGCCTCTCTGAAAAAGAGGCTGAAACTGAAAAAGGTCCCTCCGCTGCCCCGTGGTGTGACAGGGCCAGGGTGGGACAGCTGACCTTTATTTGATGTAGTTCTTGTGTAATTTGCATTGGTGATGGCACAAAAAGACAGCTCCTTCACCAGTGATGTACATCCTTCTTCATTATAGGACACAACTCAACGTCCTTCACTCTGCTTCATCTCACAGATGAACGGGATTAGGTCTCCTTGATTACTCTGAGGCACAGTGCAGTATTTTTTGCCTTCTGACACTCCAGCACAATATGTGTGACTTTCCCTTACTCTGTGCATTGACCTGACGGGTCATTTCACATTTTTCACTTTCATATCCCTAGTTGGAAGGGGATGATTCCCCAAAGTGGGGCAAGCTGATGGGTTCTGCCTCAGCCATTTGAAGCATGCTATACTTGAGTTTTTCATCCTGAGTTTGCTAAAGATGACCCAGGACGGTAAATGGATGTTTTGGTGTCTAGTACGAATAAGGGAAAGTATCTCAGGTTTCCAAAGGCCATTTCAAATCTAGGTCAATCCCAGGAACCCACTGAAGAAGGGGTTTGTCTTTGAAGGGGTTTCCTGTGCTGGGCTGGGCTGCAGTTACAGGGACAAAGACCACTGCTGACAGTGGAGGTGCCCTGGGAATTCCACCTGGCTCCACCTGATTTTCCCAAAGGACTCCGGTCTCCTGCAGGTCTTATCTGACATCTGCTAGTCCAGGGAAGTGCCTCAAACACAATGGGGCCACAGGAGGTTTTCACTGGTTATGCTTATGGTCAGACAGCAAAGCTCTGCCTCAATACCCCGTAATTTTTTTAGTACTTAACTAATAAAGCAACTACTCTTCAGCTCAGCTGATTCAACCCATTCCATTAAATGTCTCACGTGAATGATAATTTCTATCATGATGAAATGTTAATTTTCAGGATGTGTATTCATTACAGGAGGAGAAATACTGATGTTCACCTGTACTTGCATTGTCATCGCTTTGTCTCTCATGGTGTGCTCCCTCATCTTCCAGGCTCAAAAGCCGTCTTCATTACAAAGACCCTGCTGAATGCCGCCTTTCCAGCTGCTTGTCTGGACCTATGCACTTCCCATGGTTCTCCTGGTTTGCCCTCCCCTTCCTCTTTGATCATTCAGACCGCCCTCACCAACTCAGTTGCTGCTTTGAGTTTCAGTGAGTTCCAGCTCGCCCATCCCTCAGCAGTCTGTCTAATGGTTTCCTTAGCAAGAAACTCATCATTTATCATTGAATTAGTAAGATATGGATTAATACTAACACTATGATTTTAAATTTTCTATTAATCAGTGTAAAATACATCAAGTACCATCATCCTTTTGGGAAGGTAAACGTCACTGGAGGCAACAAAATGAAGAACTTGAACTTTGTTCTTTTTTTTTTTTTTTTTTAAATTGCAACATGATTTCCTGTGTTTTTTTTTTTGTTTGGTTTTTTTTTAATAGAAAAAACCCTACTCTTCTTACCTAAGCAGGGCTTCGAAGGAGTAACCCTAGACCACTATCTATTGGAAAATGATGCTCCAAACTGAAATGCAACAAAATTCAGCCTTTAAAATGAGGAAAGATTTCTATTAGATGCTCTTTGAAATCTTCCTCCTTAACTACACCATGAAAGCTCTCCAATTAGCCGTACAAGTCTTGAAGACGTGAAGAAAATTATGGGAGAGATATGTCTGCTTAGGACGTTCTGCATTTTAATGAGTTCCATGCTTTATTTTGGTGCTCAGTATATGAAGGAGAATGATGTAACTGCTTGAGAAGGTAAAGTCAGAAGGAAAAGTTGAAGTGACTTGGAGTATTAATGGGCCCCACTGAGGGCTGTTCCTAACAAAGCCTCCCCAGGGACTTGTTAGGGCAGATAATTGGAGGCCATGATTGCAGACAGGCAAAGCGCTGTGCTGAGAAAAGTCTTGGTTGGTTTTGGTGAAGCAGAAGGGCCAAGGCATGACCCCAGCCCCTGGGAGGGGAGATCCTGCACCCCCACGTCTGGCTCAGGGCTCTTCTTGGGGTCTGTATGATGTGGTTGGCAGTGTGATGCCACGAGAAGAACTTCATTAGGACACCTCCCCACCCCTGCACAGGGTATCAAGGAAGCAAAGAGGCTCCATTGCAATGACTCTATCTCGTCTCCTCAGAAGCTCTAGCCAAAGGGACAAAAACGTCAGGGCTATTGGGGCCTTCCCTTCTTGCCAGCACCCTCTGCCTTCTCCTCTGCAGCCTTTCCTATGCTGTCCCACGCTTTGCCCTATTTCCTTGAAGTCTGCAGACGCCCATCTCTGTTCACCGCCTTGCTCTCATCCCGGCATTTCCATCATCTCACCCATGTCTCGTCAACCCTCAGCTGTTCCTTGAAACACAAAGCTAGGGTCTAATCTTTCGGTGACCTCTGGCACCACAGCATTACTCTTTGAGGGACATTTCTTCCTCCTCGTGGCCAGTGACACCCCCCCAAGGTGCACCTTGTGGCAGTTTCTCTCTCCTGCTCTTTCCTACTACCAAAGAAAACTCCATCAGGGTGGAAACCTCTCCTGAAGCAGGCATCCCAACCCATCAGGCTCCTTGCGGCCTGTCAGCCAAGCAGACAGAAGTCACCTCACCAGCATCTTCCAAGCCCTGGGCCTGCTGCTGGCCTTGCAGCTTCTTGGCTAGACGCAGCCAAGCCTTGTGCCTCCTGCTGTCCAGTCCTGGACTCAAGCAGAAGGGACAGGACAAGCCCTCTGCGGGCCTTCTTTGTGTCTGGGTCCTCCTGGGGATGGAGGCAGAGGGGATCCCACAGGCAGCATGCCAAGCAGGGGCCTTCTGCTGGCCTAGCAGGGCCACTGGCAGATGTCAGCCCCAAAGTGCCGATCCCAGGGAGAAGCCAAGGCTGACCTGCCACCTCCAGACACAAGGGACCTCACAGTCCCTTTGCGTGACACGTTCCTGCTGCTGCCCTATCAGCTGCAGAGACAGAAGTGACCTCCCAGTCACTGCCCCAGTCCCATTCCTCCTGCTGGGGCAGGAGATCCTGAGGCAGAGCTGAGCTTAGCAGAGCATTCCCACCCATCTCCTCCTTGTGGCCCACAAGCTCATCAGATCCATGGCCCCTCACACTCATCAGTGAACACAATGGTACTGCATGGCAACCTCATGGTTCCTGCCCTGCTCCAAGGGAACAAGAACGTAACGTTAAGGGTTAGGAGAGGGGTTGAAGGTGAGGAGGTTAATGCACAGGAGGACAGGGTTTGGATGTTAGTTGTTCAGATATGGCATTAGGGACTGCGGTGAACATTTCTGGGTGAGAGCTTAAGCAAATATTGAGTGGGAGGGTTTGGTGTTGTGCTTGGGTTGTCAGGTCTGTGGTTAGAGTATGTGCAATCTCTTTGGTTTAGCGTTTTGTTTAGGTCTGCAAGAAGACTTGGGTTAAATAGAGCATTTTAATGCTTGTGTTAAAGGCAGGGATCAGGGTGAGCAAGCGTGTGAAGGTAAGGGAAACGTCTTATGGACTTATCTTTGCTTCAGGGGATATTGTGGTCAAAAATTAGAGCAGTGGACTCCTGTCAGGGTGTGGAGTGGCATATAGATTTAGGTATTAATGTTACAGGTTAAAATAAGGTAAGGGCCTCACATGTCTGCTTTAAGTCAGCTTTACTGCAGGATCAACATTACCTGAGCATTCTTACCTCTCCAAAATCATTAGCTTCTGCTGGCCAAGCTCCTCTTCCCTCCCCCAAATCTCACATCTCTCCTGGCCAGGCTTCTCCTGACTTCCCCATATCAGTCATCTTCTTAGGGGCAGCTTTCTGATGGCTTTCATGAACTCAGAGTATCTGTCCCACCTCGGTTGGCTACTCTGCTCCTGAGAAAGTAGCAGCTCCAAAGCCAGCACGGAGAAGGACACAAAGGCTGTAGGAGCACCCTGCACAATGTGCCCAGCAGCTCTGCACCACCGCAAAAGCAGCGTTGAAGGACGAGTTCAGGCAAAAGCTGAAACCTCTGACATAACAACACCTACTCAAGACCCCTTCCTCTATGGGGCCTACCAGCTACGTAGGAAGAGAGGATCTCACAAACTGTGTGCAGAGCAGGTGCCTTCTGCTGGCCTATCATGGAGACCAGCAGATGTGAGCCTAAAGGCACAGATCCCAGCCAGGAGTCAAGGGATGACCTGTTAGCTGCTTCAGAAAAAAGTCACCTCACAGGCCATTTAACAGCCATCAGCTTCCTGCTGGACTTGGAGCTTCTGAGGCACCACTGAGCTCATAATACCACACCTACAAAACACCCCCTTTTTGGCCCAGAATCTGCCCAGGTAGAAGTGATCTGGTTGTGATCCTTCCAGCCCATGGCACAGCTCCTGGGCTCCCAGCCTCTCTGACACACAGGAGCCAGGGCCGTGCCAGTTCTGGGAGGTGCTAGGGCAGGAGGGACCTTGCAGTCAAATCACTCACCAGGCTCCTTGGCTGGGGCTGCTGCGTGCCCTGGGGCTGCAGAGCTCTCCTCTGCCTGCTCACAGCAGATTGAGCCCTTGAGCTGTGGTCAGTCCACCTTGGAGGAGCTCCCCCCTTAGGAGGGAAGTGCTGCAGCGCAGGCCGGCTGTGCCACTGCCGTGCCCACTGCCTGCCCCTGCCTGCAGTCCCAGCACAGCCCCACAGCAGCACTGGCACCAAGCTACAGGAGCAGCCGGGCCTGACCCCACCAGCAGGGCTCAGCACCAGAGGGGGGCAGTGGCAAGAGAGCAGCTCGGCATGCCCCAAGCGCTCGTGCTCCCTGCCCGTGCTGCTGGGATGGGACTCTTTTCCTCTGCAGCCCTGCACATGGCACTGCCCCTGCAGAGCCAGAGCAGCTCTCAGAGGAAGGACGTCACACAAGGAAGGCAGTGCAGGCTCCTTCACTTTGTTTATGTTCACAGAGAGACGGTTCTCCTCATGTACAGAGTCTCAGTATATACATTCAACACGTACATACTGAAATGGAAGTGGAACAACGGGCTCCTTTTTTTTATTTAAATTTACAGAGGGCCTGGCTCCTCATATACAGAATCTCTGAGCTATACTCGACAGGTAAATACTGTAAAAGAAATGAGATGAATCATATCATTTTACTGGGCAACTTTAGACGTATTAAAACAAAGAAAGTCTTGTAATGAAAACACTCATAAATAAACAAACACACACAAATATAATTATATATATATAATATTAGTTCTTGTAGTCATTGACATTATTAGTCAACTGCAGAGCTAGAATGGAAATTTATTGCTTCCGAAAAAAATCTAGTCATTAATTTCCACAGTGCATTCTTGAGCTCCTTGTTCCTCATGCTGTAGATGAGGGGGTTCACTGCTGGAGGCACCACCGAGTACAGAACTGCCACCACCAGGTCCACGGATTGGGAGGTGATGGAGGGAGGCTTCAGGTAGCCAAACAAGCCAGTGCTAACAGTCATAGAGACCACAGCCAGGTGAGGGAGGCACGTGGAAAAGACTTTGTGCCGGCCCTGCTCAGAGGGCATCCTCAGCACTGCCCTGAAGATCTGCACATAGGACAGCACAATGAAAACAAAACAACCAAAGACTAAAGAAACACTAAACACAAGTGCCCCAACTTCCCTGAGGTAGGCGTCTCAGCAGGAGAGCTTGAGGATCTGGGGGATTTCACAGAAGAACTGGTCCACAGCATTGCCTTGGCAGAGGGGCAGGGAAAAGGTAGTGGCCGTGTGCAGGACAGCACTGAGAAAGCCACTGCCCCAGGCAGCTGCTGCCATCTGGGCACAAGCTCTGCTGCCCACGAGGCTCCCGTAGTGCAGGGGCTTGCAGATGGCAACGTAGCGGTCGTAGGACATGATGGTGAGAAGGGAATACTCTGCTCCAAGCAAGAAGACAGAAAAGAAGACCTGCGCAGCACATCCTTGATAGGAGATGGTCCTGGTGTCCCAGAGGGCATTGGCCATGGCTTTGGGGAGAGTGGTGGAGATGGATCCCAGGTCGAGGAGGGCGAGGTTGAGGAGGAAGAAGTCCATGGGGGTGTGGAGGCGGTGGTCGCAGGCTACGGCGGTGAGGATGAGGCCGTTGCCCAGGAGGGCAGCCAGGTAGATGCCCAGGAAGAGCCCGAAGTGCAGGAGCTGCAGCTCCCGCGTGTCTGCGAATGCCAGCAGGAGGAACTCGCTCACAGAGCTGATGTTGGGCATTTCCTGCTTCTGGGCATGGGGTCCTGCCAAAGGAACAGAAATACAGTAATAACATATGAGAGTTATCTGAGAAAAACCATTTCAATTTCTTAATTAGGCCCCTCAAAGCACTTGCCCAGTTGCACACAGACAGTTGGCAGAGCCCTTTCCCACATTGGATTCAGCTGCTCTGTGCGCGCATCTCTTTGACTGCAGGACAATTGCACTAAGGAGGTTCTCCTGAGAAGAGCTTGAACGCTGCTGAGGGCAGAGGAATCCAGGCTCCAAGTGCCCATCTCCAGACCCCTCACCCTGTCCCCGTACTCCCCTTCCCCCAAGCACCCCGAGGGCTCACTCCATGGGCATGTGAAACCCCCATCCCCAGGCAGCCTGGGAACAAGAGCAGCAGCAGCACGGCCAGGTGGAGAAGCCAGGAGGAATGGCAGCGTGCTGCTGCCAGGGGAGGCAAGGCCAGGGAGGGACAGACGGACACTCAGCACACCCTCCTGTGCTGCAGCTCTGCCTGCAGAGGAGGCAGCTCCTGCTGGGGACAGCGGGGGCTTGAGGGCAGAGGCTGTGCTGGTGGCAGAGGAGAGCAGGGGGTGTCCCAGGGAAGGCGCCTGCCCTGCAGGGGCTGGCAGGGAGGTGCCTGAGCCCTCCCTCGCACAGCATTTCTGGCAGCAGCTCCCTCTCACCGCCTGCCCATGTCCCTGCTGCCTGCCTGTGCTTCTGCTGGGAGCTCCTTCTATGTCCCCACATCTCCTCCCTGTCCATGCTCACAGACCCATCCCACAAGCTCTGTGCTCAGATTCACTCAGATTCCCCTCCACTGAAGGAATCTGAAAGCACAGAATCCAAAAAAGCTTCTCCCTTCAGATAAACCAAACCTCAGTATTCTTGAAATGCCCCCTTCTAAATGCCATTCTCTACAGCATCTTCTACTCGCTGAAAAAACAGAGAGACCAACCCTGACAGCTGCTATCAGCCATCGGATGTGCCAGCTGTAGAAGACCCCTCTGGCAACCCCACCTGCATGGCCCTGCTGCCAGGGACTCACGGTGCCAAGAGCCTGCAGGTCTGTCCTGCCACATGCTGTCCTCTGTTGCTGCGCTCCTCACTGCCTCCAAGCCCTCTCTCCTTCTCTCCTGTCCCCGTGCCAGCTGCGGTCAGAGCCCCCAGCCGTGCTGCGCTGTGCACAGGAGCTGCTCCTGGGCACAGCTGTCTCTCTGCACCACGGCCCTCTTGCCACGAGCTCTCTCTGTCCCACGAGCCCGGCCCAGCTCAGCACCAGACGCCCAGCCCAAGGCATTGGAATCCCCCCTCGGGGGGCTCTGCTGAGGAGCCCACGAACCTCAGGCACTGAGAGACAATTGAAGCCATCTCTCAACAAGTCCAAGTCAGAGGCAAGTTTCCTGCAGTGTCCCCCTGAGGGCCAGCACTGACACAGCCTCCCTTGGAGCTCGTTAGAGCAGAGCATTGGAGGCAATGAGGACAAGGAGACAAAGGCAGTGTGAAGGTGACCCTGATGTCACTTTTCCAAACTGGATGTGTTTCAGCAAGCACAAGGACCAGGCCTTGACCCCCAGCCCCTGGGAAGGGAGATCCTTTCCCTTCACACACTGCTCAGGGCTCTTCGTGGGGCAGGAGGAGATGGGGATGTGCATGGGCAAGTGCAGGAGAAGGGTACGAGCCCTGCCTGGTTCATGTGTGGGGGCGAGGAGGCAATGAGGCCCTGGTGCTTTACCGAGAAGCTGTCTCCTCCAAGGCCTCAGTGGCAGAGACAACAGCCAGAGCCATGGACCCAAAGCCCTGGGTCCTGTTGTGACTTGCTGCCTTGTCACAGCCCTTGCTGCTCTCCACACAAGCCTGTCCTAGGGACTCCCAGACCTTCACCTCTTTCCCTGCTGGTTGTAGACCCTTATCTGTGCGGTGTCACACCGGATCTGAGCTGAGTCTGATAACTCAGATTTTCTTGGTGGCCATGCTCCTCATAAGGCAGCCCTGGTGGAACTTGGCCTGGTTCCTGGTGAGCAGCACCACTGCTCGTATGGCATCCCTCGTGGTGCCCAGGCCCTCCTCCTCCTGGGCACTGTTCCCTCAGCAGGGTCCCAGTCTGCCCTGATTTGTGGGGTTCCTCTTCCTCTGGTGCAGGACTGGGCTCTTCTCCCTGTAACTGTCAAGAGGTTTCTGTAGGCCAAATCCTGCAGTTTCTCAAGTTTTGCCTGGACAAATGCTCCATTCTGTCAGCTGTTAATGTCTACAGGCAGATGGCTCACCCTGATTGTGCTGTCTTTCACGAGGTAACAGCAGTAGGAGTTTGCAGGACAGTTTGGACAATAGAGGAGTAATTAGTTTAATGGAATTAGAGCACAGAATCACAGAAGGGTACGGGATGGAAAGATGCGAGATTCCTTTTTTTCTCTTCTTTCTTCTTATGCATGCTGTTATTTCATCTAGAGCTGTGTCCTATATACAAACACTGCACCATACCAGCTAATAGAAAGAAAATTGAGTCTATCCCAGCCACAACGAGGACAATATCCACCCCATATTCCACACCATCTGCATCGTGCTCAGCTCCAGTACTTTCTAATTATTCACTACCACCTTTTCTCTTTTGATATACACACAGAGATATCATGCCATTGGTCTGTGGGTGTTCTGATGTTGGCTAGAATCAAGTTAATTTTCCTCCTAGTAGCTGGTATGATGCTGTGTTTTGCATTTAGCATGAGAAGAATGATGATCACACACTGATGGCTTAGTTGTTGCCCAGCAGTGGAGGGCTGGGGGTGCCTGAGGAGCTGGGGGGGACAGAAGCAGGACAGCTGACCCCAAGTGGCCAAAGGGATGTTCCATACCGCAGCCGTCATGCTGAACAATCAATATGGGGTGGCTGGCCAGGGTAGGGGGTACCACTGCTGCGGGACAGGCAATCACCATCACGGTCATCGTCATCATTCTTCGTATTATTTGTCTTCCCTTTATGGCCTATTAAACTGTCTTTATCTCAACCCATGATTATTATTATTTATTTTTTTCCCCCTCCTCATTCTCTCCTGCATCCGCTGGGGGCGTAGCAGGGTGTGTGTGTGAGGGAATGGCTGTGTGGTGCTGAGCTGCCTGCTGCGTTAAACCACGCTCTTTTTGGTGTCCGACATGGAGCACAAAGTTTCAGCCAATGACAGATCTCACCACAGCATGTTAAAAGAAAGCCTTTATAAGCATGAGTTGATTTTAATAGTTGCTGATCACAAAGATGATTTTCTTTCTTCTTTTTTTTTTTTTTTTTTTAATCTCAGGTCTGTTGTGCTCGATTTCAGAACTGTGTTGTATAGCACATGACTTCCTGTATGTCTCCCCTGTCATGCTGTTTATCTTTTCTGATGGCTGCTTCAAGTTTATTCTTTTGTTGTATCGTGTAACACTGGCTTGTGATATGATAAAATTCCTGGTCATGAAACTAATCTGGTACTTGTACTCAGCATTGCCATTACCTCCATACCTTGGGAGCCATCTCTCAGAAACTATTAAGAATTACAATCTTGACCTTTTCTCCTCAGGAAACCAAGCCATGGGGGAGACAAGGGGAGGACACTTTTCCCCACTGGTTCACTCTCCCTTTCTCCTTCACCTCCCCCTTTTCCCACAGGCCAATTACAGTAGCTCTTCAAAGTTTTGAATATCCTTGGGATGGTCAAACCAGCATGTTCCTATTGTTATGTCTCCTGAATGTGTTTCAGCTTTTGTTTAATGTCATAGAACTACTTAAGCATGCCATCCAGAGATGTGTCCAGAGGCAGGAGATTGAGGATTGGCAGGGAGTGTGGGAGGATCTGGGCAGGCACCTAGAGCAGGGGGCACCTCCAGTGCTTTGGAACTTCACCTCTGAGCAAGTGCAGAAGTGCAGAATCCGAAAAAAAATGTGAAAACTGTGTGTCATCACCCTGGTAATTGCAAAGAGACACAAATCACTGCAGTGTGCTGGGCCTTGCCCCATGCTTAACAAGCCACAGTCAACACCTCCCCAACCCCTGTGACTTTTCCTGCAGGCACACGCCAGCCCCTGTGGCAGGCTCAGCAGCCACTCCAACCCTTGTGAAGGGCCCAGCAGCCACCCCAAACCCTGCAGCAGGCCCTGCAAGCGCTCCAGCTCCTGAGATGGGCCCAAAGTTAAACCGACCCCTGTGACAGGCCCTAGAGCCACTCCAAAACCTGTGATAGGCCCTGAAGCCACTCCAACTGCTCTGAAAGGCCCTGCAGCCAGAACAACTCCTGTGATGGGCCCTGCAGCCACTCCAGCCCCTGAAATGGGCCCCATGGCTGGGCCAGAGAACCAGCCTGTGCCACTATTGGTTGCCTCTTTATGCAAGAGAAAACAATGGGTGTGGAAGTCAGTTTTTCTTTAGAAAGGAAAAAAACTCCTACCCAGAGAAGAAAGGAGGAAGAAGAAGATAAGGCAGGTTTCTCCAAAGAAAGTCCACCATGGAAGCAGGATGACAAAGAAGAAGAGATCATCTAAGCATCAGAAACCAAGTGATCCCTATCCCAGGGTAAGCTATGAGATAAGGGAAAAGATTTCAGCCATCATCTTGATGAGCACACTGTCACCTGGCTGCTCCAGTGCTGGGAGAACAGGGCCAATAGCCTGCAATTAGAGGGCAGGGAAGCCAAGCAGCTTGGATCCCCCCCTAAGGAAGGGGTGATTGACAAAACCATTGCAAAAGGGCACAAGAAACTTAATCCTGTCAGGCGTCAAGGAAAGGTATCCCTTGAAGGAAGATCTTGTATGTCAACCAGGAAAGTGGACCAACATGCAGAGGGGTATCCAGTACCTGAGGGAATTAGCCATGCTGAATGCCATTTGTAGAAACCTAGAAAATGAACATCTATCCAAAGATCCAGATGAAGACAAGTGCACACGACCCATGTGGCAGAAGTTTATACAGAGCACACCATCAGCATATGCCAACACATTGACCTGGAAAGACCAAGATGAACTCACGTGGATGAATCAGCTAGCCAACTAGCCAACTCTGGCATTACAAAGAAAGTCTCTCTTCTTCCCTATGGGCCTGCATCTCATCCTGAGAGAAACTTTCTCACGAGATGCTAGAACTACAAGAGGATACATCTTCCTCCCCACCTGCACGAACCAATAGCTCACCTATCAGGTGTAAGCATCCCTCTGCTCAAGAAAGTTGATATAGTGCGTGCATACTATGTGCCACCCTGTGGCTTTTTACTGTGTGACCACAAAAAGGCCATGAGAAAACAGGATGCAAAAATCTGCCCTACCTCCACCCTAGAGGCATGGATACATGAAGCGCAAGGAAAAGCATTTGCAAAAAAGTGGTTCTTCTGAGAAAATTACTGCTCCAGTTTCTAGCAGACAGTCCTCCAAACAGAGTAATGAATACTATGAGCAGGACTAGAGGGGCCCAGCCTCCATCCAGGAGGAGGAAGGGGACAATCGCGTGTATTGGACTCTGAGGAGTACTGGCCTGGCACATAAAACCCAAGAGTTAACTGTACTGGAGGCTGAAGTGAGCCTAACTGGGAAGGAATGGCAAAAGCAACCCATTGGGACTGGCCTGGAGGCTCTGTGCAACCTTAACATAGACTACTTCAGGAGGGGGTACTTCAAAGATCCACAAGGGTATTGGTGGGCTTTTGGCATAACTGCCTTGGAGACGGAGAACATCAAACAGTTGTCTACCTTGCCCACTCTCTCACAGGACCCTTCTGCTGTGCAGGTGCTGATGGCCAATGGGCAGCAGGTGCCAATCGCTACCACAACAGCGCACCTGAGGCAGTACTGCACTCACAGAGACTCCCTGATTCCCATGCATGAGCTGGTTCATTGACTGCAGAGCCAAGGGGTGATCAGCAACACTTGCTCACCCTTTAGTAGTCCCATACGGACAGTGCAAAATTCTAATGGTGAGTGGAAGAGAACGGTGGGCTTCTGTGCCTGAATGAAGTCACACCACCGCTGAGTACTACTGTGCTGGGCATGCTAGAACTTCATTCAGTACGAACTGCAGTCAAAGGCAGCCAAGCGCTATGCCACAATTAATACTGCTAATGCATTTTTCTCCATCCCTTTGGCAGCAGTGTGAAGGCCACACTTTGCTTTCAGTTGGAGGGGCGTCCTGTCCACCTGGAATGGACTGCGCCAGGGGTAGAAACACAGCCCTACCATTTGCCATGGGCTGATCCAGACTGCCCTGGAACACAGGGAAGCTCCTGAACACCTCCAGTACATTGATGTCATCATCACATGGGGCAACACAGCTCAAGAAGTATTTGAGAAAGGGAAGAAAATAGTCCTAATCTTTCTGAAAGCTTGTATTGCCCTAAAACAAAGTAAGGTCAAGGGACCTGCACAGGAGAACATAAAGCAGGCTGGTCAGGTTCAGGGGGACCCCTGCTTGGGGAAAGGTTGGGCATCGGTCAGTGTGTGATGAGCAATTGCATTGTGCATCACTTGCTTTATACATATAATAATAAAAAAATAAAAATTATTATTATTTATTAGTAGTATTGTTAAAGTTATTACTATCTCTTCAATTTCTGTCCATTTAAACTACCTTTATTTCAACCCATTATCTTTTGGAGGTGGGTGTCAACTAACATCTGTGTGGTGCTAAGGTGGCTGACGGGTTAAAGCACAACATTTGACAATCACAGTCCAACAGCACAAATCACACTTGTAAAAATCAGTCTCTGACTTCTACAAAGAGGAGCAGTTGGCGATGATGTCAGCCTGCTTCAGACACCACAGCCCAGCGGAGACCCTGCTGCCTTCGGGAGCTGTCAGCCCTGAGGCCTTGGGGACACCTCGAGGGAGCCCAATGGCACAGAGCAAGCGATGCCATGGTCGGGTGCTCTGCTGCTGAGCTGGGCCGGGCTCCTGGGCCCAAGGGGAGCTCGTGGCAAGCGGGCAGCGCTGCAGAGAGACAGCTGTGCCCAGGAGCAGCTCCTCTGCACAGCGCAGCAGGGCTGGGGGCTCTGACCGCAGCTGGCACGGGGACAGGAGAGAAGGAGAGAGGGCTTGGAGGCAGTGAGGAGCGCAGCAACAGAGGGCAGCGTGTGGCAGGACAGATCTGCAGGCTGTTGGCACCGTGAGTCTGTGGCAGCAGGGCCATGCAGGTGGGGTTGCCAGAGGGGTCTTCTACAGCTGGCACATCCGATGCCTGATAGCATCTGTCGGGATGGGTCTCTCTGTTTCTCCAGAAATGAGTAGAAAATGCTTTAGATAATGACATTTATGATTGGACATTTAAGGAGGAAGGCTAAGACAGGGGTTACCTGAAGGGTAAGATTTTTTCTATAGTCTGTGCTTTCAGGTTACTACAGTGCAGGGGAGGAAGGTTTCATGGTAATTTGTCAGGATTTTACAGGAGACTGAAACTCCTAGAGCATTGCACTGAGATTTCAGTATGGAAGCGATGAAATTCATAAAGTCCCTACAGTCACCTCAGTTTAAAGACTGCACCAACATCATGTTTGTGCTCCCCTCAGGATTTAACTGATCTGACACTGATCTGGCTCCAGGCAGGGACATGGGCAGGCGGTGAGAGGGAGCTGCTGCCAGAAATGCTGTGCGAGGGAGGGCTCAGGCACCCCCCTGGGACAATCGCTGCTCTCCTCTCCCACCAGCAAGGGGCAGCTGAGACCAGAACTCATGGACAGACTGGCTGTGCTCTCTGAAGTACACTCTGCACTAGAGGAACAGTATCTGTGACACTGAGGATCCACAAGGTTTCACTTGAAGTGCAGCAGGAATGACAGTATAGGAAAAGAAATCGCCACATCCCTTCTCTGCCATTAGGGGACTTGGGAGTAAAAATTTGTTCACAACAAGAGTTAAATTAATCTGAGAATACTCCATGTTCCTCTTTACTTCTTTTTATAGGTAAGGACTGTTAACTACACTGCCCACAGCAGAGTGCCCTGCTTCCAGGGACAGCCTCAGGACGCCCCAGTCAGAGGTCATGAAAGGGACCTGCATAATGTGTGGTTAAGAGGCTGAAACTGAATCACATATTATCAGATAATTCTGTTGTATTTTCTTACTGCCTTTTCCCTCCTTGGTCAGAACCCCATGTCCAGAACCAGCAAATGCCCAACAGCAGCTCTGTGAGCGAGTTCCTCCTGCTGGCATTCGCAGACACGCAGGAGCTGCAGCTCCTGCACTTCGGGCTCTTCCTGGGCATCTACCTGGCTGCCCTCCTGGGCAACGGCCTCATCCTCACCGCCGTAGCCTGCGACCACCGCCTCCACACCCCCATGTACTTCTTCCTCCTCAACCTCGCCCTCCTCGACCTGGGATCCATCTCCACCACTCTGCCCAAAGCCATGGCCAATGCCCTCTGGGACACCAGGGCCATCTCCTATCAAGGGTGTGCTGCACAGGTCTTCTTTTCTGTCTTCTTCGTTGTAGCAGAGTATTCCATTCTCACCAGCATGTCCTACGACCGCTATGTGGCCGTCTGCAAGCCCCTGCACTACGGGAGCCTCGTGGGCAGCAGAGCTTGTGCCCAGATGGCAGCAGCTGCCTGGGGCAGTGGCTTTCTCAGTGCTGTCCTGCACACAGCCACTACCTTTTCCCTGCCCCTCTGCCAAGGCAATGCTGTGGACCAGTTCTTCTGTGAAATCCCCCAGATCCTCAAGCTCTCCTGCTCAGACGCCTACCTCAGGGAAGTTGGGGCACTTGTGTTTAGTGTTTCTTTGGTATTTGGTTGCTTTGTTTTCATTGTGTTGTCCTATGTGCAGATCTTCAGGGCTGTGCTGAGGATCCCCTCTGAGCAGGGCCGGCACAAAGCCTTTTCCACATGCCTCCCTCACCTGGCTGTGGTCTCCCTCTTTGTCAGCACTGCCATGTTTGCCTACCTGAAACCCCCCTCCATCTCCTCACCATCCTTGGACCTGCTGCTGGCAGTTTTATATGTAGTAGTACCTCCAGCAGTGAACCCCCTCATCTACAGCATGAGGAACCAGGACCTGAAAGACACACTGAAGAAAATGATTCTAGTGGTAATATTTACTTAGCAATCAATTGGCTATCTCCCTTTTCTAGTTTATCTCCAGTTAATCTCAGGCAATTTTTGACCTTTAGGTACGTATTCTTTAAAATTCTGTTTACAGATAAATATTTGCTTTCAATCCTCTTTTCCAGATGACCAACCCTCTGTGTGACTCAGAGGATTTTTCTGAATGTGTTTATTCCTAAATGACACCTGACCTCCATTGTGGCATCTTGTCAATAAAAGTGAAGTTGCTCAGTGCTCAGGGCTCTTCTTCCCAAACTGGAGTGCAGAAGGCGCTCAGGGAATGCCATGATCAAGGCCTCACTCTCGTGCTTGGGTGCCACCTGGACACAGGGGATGGAGGGCACGGGGTGCTGGGTGAGGGAGTCAGGGCTGGACTGAGTCGTCACTGGTGGATGCCCAGTGCCCCTGGAGGCCCTGACTGGTCAAGAAGCAGCTTCCTGGGATTGAAACGTGAAAGGGCTGGCGGCATCAGGGAGGTATCGGGAGCCACCAGGATATCCTAAGGGTTCTCCTGGGATGCCGTGTGCCTTGTGTTGGGTGGGCAGCGAGTGGGTCTTCACAGTAAAGCCAAGCCAAAGGATGCACGGGCTGATGGGAGCTCTGCAATGCCAGGACACACAGCGAGGCCACAGCACAAAAGTCTCAGAGGCCTTCAGTGAACTGTAGGAAAGGGCCAAGACTGGGTGACCAGGCAAAGTCCGGGAGGTGGGCAGGGGCTGGGCTGGGCTGGGCAGTGCCCGGCAGAGGGCACCAGCAGCGTCAGGGAGCGGTGGCAGCATGCAGGGGAGGGCTCCCAGCAGGGCTTGGTGCTGCAGAGCCAGGGCTGGGGAAGGGAGCCCAGAGCTGCAGGGGCAGGGGACACGAGGCCGCTCGGGGCCCTTGCTGGCCTGGGCAGAGCAGGAAGGCGGCCCAGGGCATTTGTCCCCTCACCGCAGCCTGCCACGACCTGCACGGCGCTCACGGAGCATCCAGGGCCAGGCTCTGCCCCGTGGTGCGCAGGGAGAGGGCAAAGCCTCTCTGAAAAAGAGGCTGAAAGTGAGAAAGGTCCCTCCGCTGCCCCGTGGTGTGACAGGGCCAGGGTGGGACAGCTTACCTTTATTTGATATAGTTCTTGTGTAATTTGCATTGGTGATGGCACAAAAAGAGAGTTCCTTCACCAGTCATGTACATCCTTCTTCATGTTAGGACACAACTCAACGTCCTTCACTCTGCTTTATCTCACAGATGAACTGGATTAGGTCTCCTTGATTACTCTGAGGCACAGTGCAGTGCTTTTTGCCTTCTGACACTCCAGCACAATATGTGTGACTTTCCCTTACTCTGCGCATTGACCTGACGGGTCATTTCACATTTTTCACTTTCAAAACCTGAGCTGGATAGGGATTATTTCCAAAGTGGGGCAAGCTGATGGGTTCTGCCTCAGCCTTTTGAAGCACGCTATACTTGATTTTTTCAGCCAGAATTTGCTAAAGATGACCCAGGAAGGGAAACGGATGTTCAAGTGTCTCGTAGGTATAAAGGAGAGCATCACGGGTTTCCAATGGCCATTTCAGATTTAGGTCAGTCCCAGGAACCCACTGAAGAAGGGTGTTGTCTTTGAAGGGGTTTCCTGGGCCGGGCTGGGCTGCAGTTACAGGGACAAAGAACATTGCTGACAGTGGAGGTGCCCTGGGAACTCTGCCTGGCTCCACCGGATTTTCCCAAAGGGCTCCGGTCTCCTGCAGGTCTTTTCTGACATCTGCTGGTCCAGGGAAGTGCCTCAAACACAACGGGACCACAGGAGGTTTTCCCTGTTTATGCTTATTGTCAGACAGCAAAGCTCTGCCTGAATACCCTGTAATTTTTTTTTAGTACTTAACTAATAAAGCAACTACTCATCAGCTCAAACGATTCAACCCCTTCCATTAAATATCTCATGTGAATGATAATTTTTATCATGAAGAAAAGTGAATTTTCAGGATGTATATTCTTCGCAGGAGAAGAAATACTGGTGTTCACCTGTACTTGCATTGTCATCGCTTTGTCTATCATGGTGTGCTCCCTCATCTTCCAGGCACAAAACCTGACTTGATTACAGAGATAGCTCTGTGGTGTTTAGCTGCCTACCATGTTAAACCACAACACCCTGCTGAATGTCCCCTTGCCAGCTGCCTGTCTGGACCTATGCACTTCCCATGGTTCTCCTGCTTTGCCCTCCCCTTACTCTTGGACCGCTCTTCAGACCGCTCTCACCAACCCAGTTGCTGCTTTGAGTTTCAGTGAGTTCCGGCTTGCCCATCTCTCAGTAGTCTGTCTAATGGTTTCCTTAGCGAGAAACTCGTCATTTCTCATTGAATTACTATGATATGGGTTAATATTAACACTATTATTTTAAATTTCCTATTAATCAGTGTAAAATAGATCATGTACAGTCATCCTTATGGGAAGGATAACATCACTGGAGGCAACAAAATGAGGAACACGAACATTGGTTGTTTTTTTTTTTGAAAATTGCAGCATGGTTTCCTATTCTTTGCTTTTCAATAGGAAAAACCCTGCTCTTCCTACACTAGGCAGGGATCCAAAGGAGAAAACCTAGACCAGTATCTATAGGAGAATGATGCTCTACACTGAAATGGTACAAAATTCAGCCTTTAAAATGAGGAAAGATTTCTATTAGGTGCTCTTTGAAATCTTCCTCCTTAGCTATACCATGAAAGCTCTCCAATTAGCTGCACAAGTCTTGAAGACGTTAAGAACACTGTGGGAGAGTTATAGCTGCTTAGGACTTTCTCTCTTTTAATGAGTTCCATGGTGTATTTTGGTGCACGGTCTATGAAGCTCAGGTACTGAGAGGAGAATGATGTAACCGCTTGAGAAGGTAAAGTCAGAAGGAAAAGCTGAAGTTACTTAGAGTATTAATGGGCCCCACTGTGGGCTGTTCCTAACAAAGCCTCCCCAGGGACTTGTTAGGGCAGATAATTGGAGGCCATGATTGCAGACAAGCAAAGCGCTGTGCTGAGAAAAGTCTTGGTTGGTTTTGGTGAAGCAGAAGGGCCAAGGCCTGACCCCAGCCACTGGGAGGGGAGATCCTGCATCCCCACGTCTGGCTCAGGGCTCTTCTTGGGGTCTGTATGATGTGGTGGGCACTGTGATGCCATGACAAGAACTTCATTAGGACAGCTCCCCACCCCTGCACAGGGTATGAAGGAAGCCGTGAGGCCCCATTGCAATGACTATATCTCGTCTCCTCAGAAGCTCTAGGCAAAGGGACAAAAAGGTCAGGGCTGTTGGGGCCTTGCCTTCTTGCCAGCACCCTCTGCCTTCTCCTCTGCAGGCTTTCCTATGCTGTCCCATACTTTGCCCTATTTCCTTGAAGCCTGCAGACGCCCATCTCTATCCACCACCTTACTCTGATCCAGGACTTTCCATCATTTCACCAATGTCTCATCAAGCCTCATCAGCTGTTCCTTGAAACACAAAGCGATGGTCTGATCACAGACACCCTTTGGGTGACATATGGCACCACAGCACGACCCTTTGAGGGACATTTCTTCCTCCTTGTGGGCAGTGCCACCCTTCCAAGATGCACCTTGTGGCAGTTTTTTTCTCTCCTGCTCTTCTCTACAACAAAACAAAACTCCATCAGGGTGGAAACCACTCCTGAAGCAGGCATCCCAACCCATCAGGCTCCTTGCGGCCTGTCAGCCAAGCACACAGAAGTCACCTCAGCAGCATCTCCCAAGGCCTGGGCCTGCTGCTGGCCTTGCAGCTTCTTGGCTAGACACAGCCAAGCCTTGTGCTTCCTGCTGTCCAGTCCTGGACTCAAGCAGAAGGGACAGGACAAGCCCTGTGCGGGCCTTCTTTGTGTCTGGGTCCTCCTGGGGATGGAGGCAGAGGGGATCCCACAGGCAGCATGCCAAGCAGGGGCCTTCTGCTGGCCTAGCAGGGCCACTGGCAGATGTCAGCCCCAAAGTGCACATCCCAGGGAGAAGCCAAGGCTGACCTGCCACCTCCAGACACAAGGGACCTCACAGTCCCTTTGCGTGACACGTTCCTGCTGCTGCCCTATCAGCTGCAGAGACAGAAGTGACCTCCCAGTCACTGCCCCAGTCCCCTTCCTCCTGCTGGGGCAGGAGATCCTGAGGCAGAGCTGAGCTCAGCAGAGCATTCCCACCCATCTCCTCCTTGTGGCCCACAAGCTGATCAGATCCATGGCCCCTCACATCCATCTCTGAATGCCATGTGACTGCACAGCAACCTCATGGTTCCTGCCCTGCCTCAAGGGGCCAAGCACCTAAAGTTAAGGGTCAGGTGAGAGGCTGAAGGCGAGGAGGTTAATGCACAGGAACGAGGGCTTTGTCTGGTTACTTTTTACATTTGGGTTTAGGGACCAGGGCTCACCATTCTGGGTTAGAGATTAAGCAAAGGTTTTGTGGGCAGGTTTGATGTTCTGCTTGGGGTGTCATGTCTGTGTTTAGGGGATGGGCAGGCTTTGTGGTTTACGGTTTCGTTTAGGTTTTTGTTTGTTGTTTAACCCTAGAAGTCTACGATTAAATAGAAAAATTACAAGCTAGTGCTAAGGGCAGGGATCAAGGTAAGCAAGAGAGTAAAGGTAAGGGAAAGAGGCTATGGGCTGAGTTTTGGCTTCAGTGCATACTTTGAGGTCACGCATAAGAGTAGTGGATTTGTGTCAGGCTGCGGGGTGGCATTTCAATTTATGAACTAAAGTTACTGATTGAAACTGGGGAAGGGCCTCACATGACTGTTTTAAGTCACTGTTACAGCAGCATCAGCATAACCTGAACCCTCTTACCTCTAGAAATTCCTTAATTTCTGCTGGCCAAGCCCCTATTCCCTCCCCCAAATCTCACTTCTCTCCTGTCCATGCTTCTCCTGACCTCCCCATATCAGTCATCTCATTGGGATCAGCTTTCTGATGGCTTTCATGATCTCAGAGTTAAGATTTAGGAGAGGGTTTAAGGTGAGGAGGTTAATGCACAGGAACAGGGGTTTTGGGTTAGAGATTAAGCAACTGTTTAGTGGGAGGGTTTGGTGTTCTGCTTGGGGTGTCAGGTGTTTGGTTAGGCTATGGGCAAACTTTGTGCTTTAGGGTTTGCTTTAGCACTGTGTCCTGGTTTCAGTTAGGACAGAGTTAATTTTCCTCCTAGTAGCTGGTAGGGTGCTCTGTTTTGGATTAGGATGAGAAGAGCGCTGATAACATGCTGATGTTTTAATTGTTGCAGGGCAGTGTTTACACCAGGCCAAGGACTTTTCGGCTTCTTGCTCTGTCCTGCCAGCGAGCAGGCTGGGGGTGCAGCAGGAGCTGGGAGGGGACAGACCCAGGACAGCTGACCCCAACTGGCCAAAGGGGTATTCCATACCATCTGACGTCATGCTAAACAATATATAGGGGTTGCTGGCCGGGGTGGGGGGCCGGCTGCTCGGGAATAGGCTGGGCATCGGTCAGCGGGTGGTGAGCAATTGCATTGTGCATCACTTGTTTTCTTACACATTATTATTATTAATACTATTATTATTATTATTATTATTATTATTATTATTATTATTATTATTATTATTATTATTATTATTTTCCTGTCTTAATAAACTGTCTTTATCTCAACTCACCGGCTTCACTTTCCCGTTTCTCTCCCCCATCTCAGAGAGGGAGGGGGGAGGGTGAGCGAACAGCTGTGTGGTGTTTAGCTGACGGCCGGGTTAAACCACAACACGCTGTTAAGAAGTTGTCTAGGATTAAATAGAGCATTTTAATGCTAGTGTAAAGGGAAGGGATCAGGGTGAGCAAGAGAACAAGTGTAAAGGTAAGGGGCTGAGTTTTGGCTTCACGGGATTCTTTGAGGTCAGGCATTAGAGTAGTGAATTCCTGTCAGGGTGTGGAGCAGCATTTAGGTTTAGGGATTAAGGTTACTAGTTAAAATAGGGGCAGGGCTTTATGTGACTGTTTAAGTCAGTGTTACAGCAGAATGAACATTACGTGAACCCTCTTACCTCTTCAAAATTGTTAATTTCTTCTTGTCAAGCCCCTGTTCCCTCCCAAAATCACACATCTCTCCTGGCCAGGCTTCTCATGAACCCCCCATATCAGTTGTCTTCTAAGGGGCAGCTATCTGATGGCACTCGTGATCTCACAGATCATGATCTCTGTCTCACCTCTGTTGGCTCCTCCATTCCTGAGACAGAAGTGGCGTTGTAGTCAGGAGGGCAAAGGGCACAAAGGAGCACCCTGTAGGAGCACCCTGCACAAGGTGCCCAGCACCTCTGCACCGCCACCACAGTGAGCTTCCTGCTTACGTGTTTTGGTTCGGGAATGGCTTCTGTGGATCCAGGGTAATGTTTCCCAGGCCATCGTGCAGGCCTCAGTTCCCCCCCCACCCCAGGTATCTGGGAGGCAGTGGCCACCTCTGTGTAGAAAGCTGCAAGCAGCCCTGAGGGATGACTTCAGGCAAAAGCTGGACTCTCTGACATGACAACCAGAGGAGCTGCTCTGCAGAGCAAGGGGTCGTGCAGAGGGAGGGCTGTGCTGGGCAGGCGGGGAGGCAGACCCACCTCATGGTGTTTAGCGATATGGTTTTGTGATGGCATTATTAGTAGGACAGCCATTGGATGGGATGGACGTGGAGGTCTTTTGCAACCTTAATGATTCTATGATTCTATCAAGGCAGCAGAGAGGCAGAGCCCAGTGGGCAGTGAAGGGCAGCTCTGAGGGACACCAGGGCTGCTCCTCCCTCCGGCAGCTGGGTTCTTGGCCCTGAGCTGGGACTGCTCCCCCAGCTACAGAGGTGATGGGAAGAGAGGAAAGTTGAGATCGAGAAAGTCCTCGTGGCTTCTTTATTGCCTATATGTACACTGGAAGCCTACTTCTATAAGTAGTTTAGATAATACTGTCAAAGTAAGTAAACTAATTAACAAGCAAAAGGCCAAGAATACTATTAAATCAAAATCAAAGATATTGAAGACATTCTTAATACTTAAGAAGCATGTAGAGAAACAGTTTCCTCACTGCACCCTTGATCTCCTTGTTTCTCTTGCTGTAGATGAGGGGGTTCCCTGCTGGAGGCACCACTGAGTACAGAAATGACACGACCAGGTCCAGGGATGGGGAAGAAATGGAGGGGAGCTTCAGGTAGGCAAACATGGCAGTACTGACAAACAGGGAGAGCACGGCCAGGTGAGGGAGGCGCGTGGAGAAGGCTTTGTGCCGGCCCTGATCAGAGGGCATCCTCAGCACTGCCCTGAAGATCTGCACATAGGACACCACAATGAAAACAAAGCAACCAATACCTAAACAGAAGGTGATTGCAGTAAGCCCAGCTTCCCCGAGGTAGGCATCTGAGCAGGAGAGCTTGAGGATCTGGGGGATTTCACAGAAGAACTGGTCCACAGCATTGCCTTGGCAGAGGGGCAGGGAAAATGTAGTGGCTGTGTGCAGGACAGCATTGAGAAAGCCACTGCCCCAGGCAGCTGCTGCCATCTGGGCACAAGCTCTGCTGCCCACGAGGCTCCCGTAGTGCAGGGGCTTGCAGATGGCAACGTAGCAGTCGTAGGACATGATGGTGAGAAGTGAATACTCTGCTCCAAGAAGAAGACTGAAAAGAGGACTTGGACAGCACACCCTTGGTAGGAGATGGCCCTGGTGTCCCAGAGGGCATTGGCCATGGCTTTGGGGAGAGTGGTGGAGATGCAGCCCAGGTCGAGGAGGGTGAGGTTGAGGAGGAAGAAGTACATGGGGGTGTGGAGGTGGCGGTCACAGGCTACGGCGGTGAGGATGAGGCCGTTGCCCAGGAGGGCAGCCAGGTAGATGCCCAGGAAGAGCCCGAAGTGCAGGAGCTGCAGCTCCCGCGTGTCTGTGAATGCCAGCAGGAGGAACTCAGTGTTGGAGCTTCTGTTGGACATCTGTTAGTTCTGTGATGTGGTCCTGCACAAAGAGAAAGAATAGTAATAATATACAACAGATTTATCAGAGGAAAATTCAATTTTCTCATTAAAAAATATCAAAAAGATTGTCCACTTGCAGGCAGTTATTTTGAAGTTCCCTTTAATGACTTCCAACTGGTTCTGAGTTTCTCTGCGAGAAGAGTACTCTTCTGTGGGCAATGGAAGAATCAGACGTAGCTGAAGGTAGCAACATGGTAGGAACATGGCGTAGTCTCAGATTCACTTCACTCCTGATATAGAAGAGATTTCCCCAGTTTTGCTCCTAGTTCATCACAGAGCAGAAATGTGGATATTTATTTATTTATTTGTTTCTTTGTTTGTTTGATTTGTACTCTTTGTTCAGCTGCCCCACCACACCTGAGGAGTGTTTCTAAGGCATAAATCCTGGGCATTCTGCTGCACTCCACGTGAAACCTTTTAGATCCTTACAGTCACAGATACTGCCTTGTTAGAGCAGAGTGCCCTTCAGAGAGGAGAGGCAGTCAGTCCATCAGTCCTGGTCCAGCTGCCCTGTGTTGGCAGGTCTTTGAGCTCCAGGACAATTCTCCTCCTATGTTCCTAGAGTTGTAGAATCCTCTAGAAGCTGTAGAATATCCTGACTTGGAAGGGTTCCACAAGGATCATCAAATCCCACTCCTGAATTTGTACATGAACACCCAAAAATCAGTCCATATGCCTGAGGGGGTTGCCCAAATATTTGTTGAATTCTGACAGCCTCAGCGCTGTGAACACTTCCCTGCGGTAGCTGTTCCAGTGCCTACAGAACCTGGCCACTGCTGAGTTTTTCTAAAAGAGAAATCGTGGGCATTTCTCCTGCACTTGAAGGGAAACTTTGTGGATCCTCAGAAAAAAGGGACTGGCCCTATAGTGCAATGTCCTTTATTGAGGACAGGCCCCAGCACGCAGGAGGGGCTCAGGGCCCAGAGCCCAGCTACCACAGGGAGGAGCAGCCCCGCTGGCCCTCGCGGCTGCCCCTCACTGCCCGCTGGGCTCTGCCTCTCTGCTGCCTTTGGGTCGGGGCTGCTGCTTCCCTGGAGGAATGGCCATGGCCAGCAGCAGGACGTGGCCTTTTCACTGCTGATCTCTTTTGCTTCCAAATTGTTCTCTTATGCTCTTTGTTTTGAAATAAGGAGAAACCCTTCTGCGCCTGTGTGCATCCAGGTCTCTAAGGACAGCAGGAGGGAGCTGGTGCAAAGGAGCTGTAACATCCAGCTGCAGACTTCTGTGCTGATGTCTGGTGGAAGGAAAAGTGACGCAAGTGCCAAAGAGAGAAATGTCAGGGCTGGGGTGGTGAGGAGCAAGATTCTCCATGCAGTGTCAGACCTCAAGAGTCTACTTTTCCTCCCTATGCAGGTCTCCAAAGGAGACATCCTGGATCAATATCAGTTAGAGAATAATGCTCCAAACTGAAATTCAACTAAACACATCCTTTAAGATGAGAAAAAATATTTTCTGGTGCTTCTTGAAATCTTCCTCCTTAACTACACCATGAAAGCTCTCTAATTAGCTGCACAAGTCTTGAAGACTTGAAGAAAATTCTGGGAGAGATATGGCTGCTTAGGACGTTCTGCATTTTAATGAGTTCCGTGGTGTATTTTGGTGCTCAGTCTATGAAGCTCAGGTACTGAGAGGAGAATGATGCAATTGCTTGAGAAAGGAAAGTCAGAAGGAAAAGTTGAAGTGACTTGGAGTATTAATGGGCCCCACTGAGGGCTGTTACTAACAAAGCCTCCCCAGGGACTTGTTAGGGCAGATCATTGGACGCCATGATTACAGACAGGCAAAGCGCTGTGCTGAGAAAACTCTTGGTTGGTTTTGGTGAAGCAGAAGGGCCAAGGCCTGACCCCAGCCCCTGGGAGGGGAGATCCTGCACCCCCCCATCTGGCTCAGGGCTCTTCTTGGGGTCTGTATGATGTGGTGGGCAGTGTGATGCCATGAGAAGAACGTCATTATGGCACCTCCCAGCCTCTGCACAGTGTTCCAAGGAAGCAGTGAGGCTCCATTGCAATGACTCTATCTCGTCTCCTCAGAAGCTCTAGCCAAAGGGACAAAAAGGTCAGGGCTGTTGGGGCCTTCCATTCCTGCCAGCACCCTCTGCCTTCTCCTCTGCAGCCTTTCCTATGCTGTCCCACACTTTGCCCTATTTCCTTGAAGTCTGCAGACACCCATCTCTGTCCACCACCTTGCTCTCATCCCAGCATTTCCATCATTTCAGCAGTGTCTCATCAACCCTCACCAGCTGTTCCTTGAAACACAAAGCTAGAGTCTGATCATAGATACTCAGCAGCATCTTCCAAGGCCTGAGGCTGCTGCTGGCCTTGCAGCTTCTTGGCTAGACACAGCCAAGCCTTGGGCCTCCTGCTCTCCAGTCCTGGACTCAAGCAGAAGGGACAGGACAAGCCCTGTGCGAGCCTTCTTTGTGTCTGGGTCCTCCTGGGGATGGAGGCAGAGGGGAACCCACAGGCAGCATGCCAAGCAGGGGCCTTCTGCTGGCCTAGCAGGGCCACTGGAAGATGTCAGCCCCAAAGTGCACATCCCAGGGAGAAGCCAAGGGTGACCTGCCACCTCCAGACACAAGGGACCTCACAGTCCCTTTGCGTGACACGTTCCTGCTGCTGCCCTATCAGCTGCAGAGACAGAAGTGACCTTCCAGTCACTGCCACGGTCACATTCCTCCTGCTGGGGCAGGAGATCCTGAGGCAGAGCTGACCACTTTCTCGTCCCCATGGGAATAGGGCTCACCTTTGTGGGTCAGAGAGTAAACAAAGGTTTAATGGGAAGGTTTGGTCTTCCTCTGTGATTAGGGTATGGGAAAGCTGTCTGGTTTAGGGTCTTTTTAGGTCTGCCAAGAACTTTTCTAGGCCTCAATATAGCATTTTAATGCTAATGTCCAGGGAAGGGATTAGGGTGAGCAAGAGAGTAACGGGAAGGGAAAGGGGCTATGGGTGAGTTTTGCTTCAAGGGATATTTTGAGTTCAAGCATTAGAGTAGCGGATTCTTGACAGCTTGTTGGAGTAGCATTTAGTTTCAGGGATTAAAACTACTGGTTAAAATAAGGTAAGAGCCACACATGACTGTTTTAAGTCAGTGTTACCACAGCTTCGACATTACATGAACCCTCTTATTTCAGGTGGTCATGCTCCTCTTCCCACCCCAAAATCTCATATGTTTCGTGTCCAGGCTGCTTCTGGCCTCCCCATATCTTATTGGGATCAGCTTTCTGATGACATTCCTGACCTCAGAGTATCTGTCTCACCTCTGTTGTCTACTCCATTCCTGAGAAGGAAGTGGCGTTGTAGTCAGGAGAGAAAAGGATACGAAGGTCTTTAGGAGCATCCTGAACAATCGGCCCATCAGCTCTGCACCTCCACAGAATCACACTGGATCCAGGGTTACTTTTTTCTCGTGCGTGTTTCAGTTTTAGATGTGCAGGGATCGATTAAGGAAAGCCAAGGCACAGATGGAAATGTGCTTGTCAAGGGATCCAAGGAATAACAGGAAGGGATTCTACAGATACATTGCTCAGAAAAGAAAGGCCAAGGAGAGTGTACCCCCTCTGATGGATGAGAAGGGTGAACTGGTAATGACAGCCATGGAGAAGGCTGAGGGACTCAGCAATGTCTTCTCCTCAGTCTTCCCTGCCAGTCAGGCTTCCCAAGTCTTTCATTTCCCTGAACCCAGAGATGGAGGCTGGGGGGCAAAGTCCCACCTGCTGTAAGTGAAGAGCAGGTTTGAGACCACCTGAAGAAACTAAACAAGTACAATGGAGTACAATGGCCAGCAGCAGGACGTGGCCTTTCCACTGCTGCTCTCTTCTGGCTTCCACATTGTACTTCTTGTATTTGGATAAGCCCTGAGATCTCATGTGTGTTGGTGACAGTCCTCTTATCTCTACACTGGCATCTCTTCAATATCTCTGCACGCCTCCCGCAAACCTGGTTTCAGGAATACACCCAAGGAGCTGCTTCCTGAACAGACCTCTTGCTTTTCTGGGCCTCACAATGGATCAGAACCCCAGCGTGATCAGTGAAGGATCAAGGGCTGCACTGGGAGCTGCCTTCTTGCTTGCCTATGGCCCAGCAAACAATTACTGGCCCTTGAATTATCTGCTTGGGACTGTCCCACTGGTGCTGGGTCTGATGGCAAATAGCATCCTGGAGAGGAACCTGGAGCTGCTCTATGCCTGGGCCAGGCCTCTTGTGCTGGCCTGGGGAGCGGGGCTGGCCCTGCGGGGCACAGGCACTCTGTGCTGGGGATGTCCCAGGCAGGAGAGCAGGACTCCTGCAGCTTCACGGCCCTCCATCTCCTGAGCCGTGGCTGGCCCCAGCGCGGGGGCTGCTGGGGAGGCCCAGAGCCGCCTTTGTGCCAGCAGCTGCGGTGCCTTGCGAGGGGCTGGGGCTGTGCTGGCCGTGCCCAGAGCCCTGCAGCAGGCTGCGGTGGGCACTGGCCTGGGGCCAGCCCAGCCTGGGCTGCTGGGCTGGGGAGAGGTCCGGGAGGTGGGGAGAGGTGGGCAGGGGCTGGGCTGGGCTGGGCAGTGCCCAGCAGAGGGCAGCAGCAGCGTCAGGGAGCGGTGGCAGCATGCAGGGGAGGGCTCCCAGCAGGGCTTGGTGCTGCAGAGCCAGGGCTGGGGAAGGGAGCCCCGAGCTGCAGGGGCAGGGGACACGAGGCCGCTCGGGGCCCTTGCTGGCCTGGGCAGAGCAGGAAGGGGGCCCAGGGCATTCGTCCCCTCACCGCAGCCTGCCACGACCTGCACGGCGCTCACGCAGCATCCAGGACCAGGCTCTGCCCCGTGGTGCGCAGGGAGAGGGCAAAGCCTCTCTGAAGAAGAGGCTGAAACCGAAAAAGGTCCCTCCGCTGCCCCGTGGTGTGACAGGGCCAGGGTGGGACAGCTTACCTTTATTTGACGTAGTTCTTGTGTAATTTGCATTGGTGATGGCACAAAAAGACAGCTCCTTCACCAGTGATGTACATCCTTCTTCACGTTAGGACACAACTCAACGTCCTTCACTCTGCTTTATCTCACAGATGAACTGGATTAGGTCTCCTTGATTACTCTGAGGCACAGTGCAGTGCTTTTTGCCTTCTGACAATCCAGCACAATGCCTATGACATTCCCTTACTCTGCGCGTTGACCTGACGGGTCATTTCACATTTTTCACTTTCAAAACCTCAGTTGTACAGGGACCATTATTAAAGTGGGGCAAGCTGATGGGTTCTGCCTCAGCCATTTGAAGCATGCTATACTTGAGTTTTGAAGCCTGAGTTTGCTAAAGATGACCCAGGAATCTAAACGGATGTTCATGTGTCTCGTAGGAAAAAGGGAAAGTATCATGGTTTCCCAAAGGCCATTTCAAATCTAGGTCAATCCCAGGAACACACTGTACTAGGGTTTTGTCTTTGAAGGGGTTTCCTGTGCTGGGCTGGGCTGCAGTTACAGGGACAAAGACCACTGCTGACAGTGGAGGTGCCCTGGGAATTCCACCTGGCTCCACCTGATTTTCCCAAAGGGCTCCGGTCTCCTGCAGGTCTTTTCTGACATCTGCTGGTCCAGGGAAGTACCTCAAACAGAATGGGGCCACAGGAGGTTTTCCGTGGTTGCTTGTGGTCGGACAGCAATATTCTGCCCGAATACCCAATAAATTCTTTAGTACTCAATTAATAAAGCAACTACTCATCAGCTCAATTGATTCAATCCCTTCCATTAAATGTCTCACGTGAATAATTTCTATCATGAAGAAATTTTCAGGATGTATATTCAGGACAGGAGAAGAAATCCTGCTGTTCGCCTGTACTTGCTTTGTCATCACTGTCTATCATGGTGTGCTCCCTCATCTTCCAGGCATGAAACCAATCTTGATTACACAGACCCTGCCGAATGTCCCCTTGCCAGCTGCCTGTCTGGACCCATGCACTTCCCATGGTTCTCCTGCTTTGCCCTCCCCTTACTCTTTGATCATTCAGACCGCTCTCACCAACCCAGTTGCTGCTTTGAGTTTCAGTGAGTTCCAGCTCGCCCATCTCTCAGCAGTCTGTCTAATGGTTTCCTTAGCAAGAAACTCATCATTTCTCATTGAATTACTATGATATGGATTAATATTAACACTATGATTTTAAATTTCCTATTAATCAGTGTAAAATATATCGTGTACAGTCATTCTTATCGGAAGGATAACATAATTGGAGGCAACAAAATGAGGAACTTAAAGTTTTTTGTTTTTTTTTTAAATTGCAGCATGATTTCCTGTTATTTGTTTTTAAATAGGAAAACCCCTGTTCTTCCTACCTAAGCAGGGCTTCAAAGGAGTAACCCTAGACCAATATCTATAGGAAAATGATGCTCCAAACTGAAATGCAACAAAAATCAGCCTTTACAATGAGGAAAGATTTCTATTAGATGCTCTTTGAAATCTTCCTCCTTAACTACACCATGAAAGTTCTCCAGTTAGCTGCACAAGTCCTGAAGATTTGAAGAAAACTGTGGGAGAGATATGGCTGCTTAGGACTTACTCTGTTTTAATGAGTTCCGTGGTGTATTTTAGTGCTGACACTACTAAGCTTGGGTAGTGAGAGGAGAATGATGCAACTGCTTGAGAAGGTAAAGTCAGAAGGAAAAGTTGAAGTGACTTGGAGTATTAATGGGCCCCACTGAGGGCTGTTACTAACAAAGCCTCCCCAGGGACTTGTTAGGGCAGATCATTGGAAGCCATGATTGCAGACAGGCAAAGCGCTGTGCTGAGAAAAGTCTTGGTTGGTTTTGGTGAAGCAGAAGGGCCAAGGCCTGACCCCAGCCCCTGGGAGGGGAGATCCTGCACCCCCACGTCTGGCTCAGGGCTCTTCTTGGGGTCTGTATGATGTGGTAGGCAGTGTGATGCCACGAGAAGAACTTCGTTAGGACACCTGCCCACCCCTGCACAGGGTATCAAGGAAGCAAAGAGGCCCCATTGCAATGACTATACTGTTATAAATTACTCTTTTAGCCAGAAAGAATTAGTTTATTGAGTAAGCGATCAGCAAGCAAAACAGCGCTGGGCGGCCAGGGAGTCCATGCTCCTCCAAACGGTGCGCACCCCCCCCCCTCTCGCAGTACCCTTTTATCACCAGGTTCTTACGGGGTTACGTAGCCCCCCTTCCTGGTACTGCGGCTGCGTCAACTGTTGCTAGCGGGTCGTCTCCGGTCCCTCCGGTGGTCGCACGGATGAAGGCAGTAGTCTTCCCCTGCTTGGTATGTGGTGTTTTCCCCTCCTTAATTGGTCAGGTTGGTTTGTCTTAAGATAGGGCAGTGGGTTATCATTTTTCCAATTACATTGTTTACACAAAGTTCTCTCAATCTTCTGTCCAAGACAGCAACAGGCAGGGTGCCTCACGGTTCTTGCCGCCACCTGGGTGACTCCCTTTGTTCCTTCTTAATATAGCCATGGGAAATAATGAACAAACATGCTTTATACATCACAATCCCTCCTTTTTCTTTTTGTTAGTTATTTTCTTCATTAATTCCTGGTATGCCTGACTACTAAGCATTAACATCCTCATCCGTAGTTATGGGTTCATATTTAGCACGGATATGCATCAAATGCGTTGCCTCTAAATGGCTTTTTACAATCGCGATTACTCGGTTAAAAACACATGGTCCAAAGGTTAGCCCTAACACTAATAACAACAAAGGTCCTGCTATTGTTGACAGCAAAGCTGTAAGCCAAGGTGAATAATTAAACCAAGATTCGTACCAGTTCTGCCTGGCTTCGTTTTCTCGTTTCCTCTTTTCCAATCCTTCTCTGAGCTTCATCATTGTATCCCTCACTACTCCAGTGTGGTCTGCATATACACAGCATTCTTCTTTCAAGGCGGCACATAATCCACCTTGTTGCAGAAATATCAGATCTAGTCCTCTACGGTTTTGCAAAACAACTTCTGATAGTGACCGTACCGATTTTTCCAGGGCAGTAATCGACTGTTCAACTTGACTTAAGTCTTCACCTATAGCCACACATAGGGAGGTGAACTCCTGGCTTTGTCTGACCAGAGAGACAACTCCAGTGCCCACCCCGGTACCTCCCAGAATTATCAACGTAGCCAATGTTACAGCCATGATTGGTTCTCTTTTTGTTAGATGGTACTCTGCTACCTTGTGCCGTTTATATACATACTCCTCAGAATGGTATAGAATTCTTGGTACAATTATCACCTGTATACAGAAACCTTGAGATACATTAAAGAGTTCAAGTGATAAACAAGGGGTAACACCCATTGATGAGCAGACCCATCTAGCGTTATTTGCGGGTATTAACCATTTTTCTTTACCTCCTGGTGTAATCTTCTCCATAATACTGCATAGATGGAGCTTCTCACTAGGGATCGTACCTACACACCTGCCATTCCCAGTTACTTCCGTCAATGTTATTCCCACATCCCTTCCCCAATTGCATTGTGGACGGTTGGTGTTACTTGAATGGGTGGCCTTTCCCAGATCCCCAACAGCGTTGTAATATGGAGGCCTTATATCAAGACATAACCAGCAAGGTCTAGGTACGTTTGGATTTGTTTGATTCAATAAGTAATAACTAGCATTCATGATTCTCCACATGTTATTCTCAGTCATCCCTTCATTTTTAATTTCATATTTTTGACCCACTGATTTATTAATAACCTTTAGTGGTTTTGGGCTATTAGCAGTTTGTATTTCAAAAGCTTGTGTAGGTTGAATCCTTAAAATACTCCCTGACAGTTCTTGGTTTGGTCCCACCCGTTGGGGGTTCTTAGCCTCTTCTTTCTTTATATACATTATCCCTCCCCTGTCAGCTCCAGATTCATAAAACCTGATTCCCCAACGTTGTCCCAGGGTCCATCTTTGATCCCCCGGTTGGGTTACATTGATGTATGTGAATTTGCAATCTGACCTGGAGTACTGTAGACCTCCGCCATGGAGGGTGGTGTAGTGCCGTAGTTCACCCTTATAATTACATCCTGGTGGCCCATATCCCACCTTCAAATATTTATCTGCTCCAGCTCCGGGATTCCAGTCTGTGGCGATAGTCTCACAATCCCAATAAGCACAAAAGTATTCATGTGGATAATTACAATACGGCTTTCCCAGGTTAGAACTTGGGCACATATAGAAGCTTAATTGACCAGAACACGTTTGCTATATTTTTGCCCCATGTCACAAGGTCACACAGTGAGACCTTAAAGCTAGAGCCCCCAGCAGTAGTTATCTGCTGCACAACATGGTGATCTTCCCATCTAATTAGGCTCCATGTAAAAGGTTTATGAGGGTGCGCAGACCCAGGAACAGTGAAAACAATCACATCTATTACTATGTATCACAAAAAGTGGATAGGGCTCATTTTCCGGAGTTCTTTACCTGGCCACACAGTTCCCCACCGTTTCACTCTCTGCCTCGCTTGTCAGTTCGGTTGCGGCGAACTACAAGGTGCAGGTTCTTCTCGGCAGCAGTGGTGTTCTTCAGGGGAGTTTCCCGGGTAGCCTCTACACACTCTGTCATCTTCTTAGCACAGAAGGACGCTTAACCCCGAGAACTGAGACACTGGTTTGTACAGGTGGGGAGGAAGATCAGTTCTCTTTATGTTGGTGGACCTTTTCCAAAAGTTTCTCCACAGTCGAGACACAGGCCTGTAGGGAAGAGGACAGGCTTCCTTCCCAGTGCTTTTGACTTGCCTATAGTGAGAACATTATTTTCTTTAGGAACAGAACATTCCCACAATTTCCACTTAGTGAAAGTAACACTAATGCCACCAGTATCTATCCAGATCTGTTTCTACTTACCACAAGACATCATCTGAGTTCACATTAAGGCACCTTTTTCACACAGTCTGTTGTTCCATCTTAACAAATACTTAAAAACATTCTTCAAAGTCAGGCTCACCTGTAAACACTTGAGCTTCTGAGTTTGTCTTTTTTATTGTTATTTTATTTTATTTTTAAGGGCTGGAAAGGGAGCTCAGAACCCACGTAAGTAATTTCACTGAAAACAGACAAGGTGAAGGAAGTACTCAAACTCCTCAACATTAAACAACTGTAGAACCCAGGAACACTTACCTGCCAGCTTCTGAGCTTGAGTCACTTCCCAACTACTTCACAGTGAAGTCGTACCACCAGGGTTTTACTGTACTGAGAAGGCACCACCAATGTAGCTAGCTCCTAGAGTCACTAAAACTATTTCACAGAGATGGTAGAAAACATGAAGAAAAAGCAGCCTATGGGGAACACTGAGTCCATTGCACCACAATAGAAACACACCCTAAATAACACAAGCCTCCAACTCCCCTGGGGAGGCAATTCCCCACCACTCCTCATGCTTCCTATAGAGCAAAGGTCAAATGATCCACACCTGGCAGATTTCACTTAACAAGGGTGGAGCCAAGAGACCTTGTGGAATAGGCTCATCTACCTGGCTTCAGTCTTTGAAGGTCAATCGCTCCTTATCACTAATAGAAATAGCCTGAGAAGGGGCTTAGTGGTTAGAGTTGACCTAATGAATTAACTACAAATGGTGCACAAGGGTCACATTTCTCTTAGTCATTCTGTGAGGAAAATTAGTACAGAGCCTGTTAAAATCAATCAATCAATCAATCAATTTATAAATAAATAGAAGAAATAAAAGGAAAAAGATAATGACCTTAAAGGCAAAATTGTTATCACAGATTTCCTTCTGTCTAGTCATGGCAGATAAAGAATATAGCAATCAGAATTACTTTTCTTGACATTAATGTTATTTAAATTTGCTTTTCTGAGATCTCTTCTTTCTGTAGGACTTTTCAAAATCTAGCCCCGTGACCTCTGACTACAGTATTTACTTTGACTGACTCTCACGTATAAATGCCAGGATCCGGATCCTCACTCACTATTCAGGTCAAGGGCTGGGCTGAAGGTTTGGGCTTTAATTTGGTTACATGCCTACATTGCTGTTTCCTGGCAGGTCATGGGAAGGAGATTGGCTGGCTTGGGGGAGCTTATGTACACGTGGCTTTTAGGCTGCAGCCAAAGTGTTCCTCTAGATCTGGAAGTCTGAAGAGGGTTGCAGTCTCCAAGCTCAGATACAACCACAGTTTAGTCTGGCACAACTGATTTTTGTGTCCCTTGCCCTAGCTGTTCCTTCACCTCCTCTTCAGAGACAAGGACACGCGTCTCTTTTGTGCTCCTTCATTAGGAAAGAAACCAGGAGAGATTAAAGCCTCTTTCTTCAAGTCAGTAAGATACTGGGCTCCAAAGATGGTGAAGGGCCTAGAGGGGAAGACGTATGAGGAGCAGCTGAGGTCACTTGGCCTGGTCAGCCTGGAGAAGAGGAGGCTGAGGGGAGACCTCATCGCAGTCTACAGCTTCCTCACGGTGGGGAGTGGAGGGGCAGGCGCCGATCTATTCTCTTTAGTCACCAGTGATAGGACCCACGGGAATGGTGTCAAGCTGAGTCAGGGGAGGTTTAGGCTGGACATCAGGAAGAGGTTCTTCACCGAGAGGATGGTTGCCCGCTGGATCAGGCTCCCCAGGGAACTAGTTACTGCACCAAGCCTCTCAGAGTTTAAGAAACATTTCGACTGTGCAATTAGTCCCATGGTCTGAATTTTGGGGTAGACCTTTGTGGTGCCAGGAGCTGGACGTGATGATCCTTATGCATCCCTTCCAACTCGGGATATTCTATGATTCTGTGATTATTTTTTTGCGACTTATTCCCATTTTAACAGCTCAGATGCAGCGAACTGCTTCTGGAAGACAACTGAAATAACTTCTTCAGTGCGTGCTTGAGCTCCTGGTTCCTTATGCTGTAGATAAGGGGGGTCACTGCTGGAGGTACCACTGAGTACAGAACTGACACCACCAGGTCCAGGTGTGCGGAGTAGAGGGAGGGGGGCTTCAGGTGGGCAAATGTGGCAGTGCTGATAGAGAGGGAGACCAAGGCCAGGTGAGGGAGGCACGTGGAAAAGGCTTTGTGCCGGCCCTGCTCAGAGGGCATCCTCAGCACGGCCCTGAAGATCTGCACATAGGACAGCACAATGAAAACAAAGCAAACAACACCTAAACAGAAGCTAAATGCAATGAACCCAACTTCCCTGAAGTAGTCTGAGTCTGAGCAGGAGAGCTTGAGGATCTGGGGGACTTCACAGAAGAACTGGTCCACGGCATTACCATGGCACAGAGGTAGTAAAAATATATTAGCAGTGTGCAGCACAGCGTGCAGAAAGCCACTGCCCCAGGCAGCTGCTGCCATCCGGGCACAAGCTCTGCTGCCCACGAGGCTCCCATAGTGCAGGGGCTTGCAGATGGCCACGTAGCGGTCGTAGGCCATGACCGTGAGAACATAAAATTCTGCTCCAATCAAGAAGACAAACAGAAAGACCTGTGCAGCACACCCTTGATAGGAGATGGCCTTGGTGTCCCAGAGGGCATTGGCCATGGCTTTGGGCAGAGTGGTGGAGATGGAGCCCAGGTCGAGGAGGGCGAGGTTGAGGAGGAAGAAGTACATGGGGGTGTGGAGGCGGTGGTCGCAGGCTACGGCGGTGAGGATGAGGCCGTTGCCCAGGAGGGCAGCCAGGTAGATGCCCAGGAAGAGCCCGAAGTGCAGGAGCTGCAGCTCCCGCGTGTCTGCGAATGCCAGCAGGAGGAACTCAGTGATGGAGCTGCTGTTGGACATCTGCTAATTCTGGTCATGAGGTCCTGTACAAGGAGGACAAAGGCAGTGATAATGTACCACAGGCATATCAGAGGAAAACTCTCCATTTTCTCACTTAAAATCACCAAAAATTGCCCATTTCCAGGGAGATATTTTGAAGGTCTCTTTCATTGATTCTGCCTGAGAGTGTCTCTGGGAACAGGGGACTCATCTGTGGGCAATGCAAGAATCAGTCCTGCACTACAGCCAGAGGTAGTAGCATGGTAGTAACATGGTAGGAACATGGGGTAGTCTCCGATTCACTTTACTGCTGATATCAAAGAGATTTCTCCAGTTTTGCTCCCAGTTCACCCAACTGCAGAGCAGAGGTGTGAAGATTTAGTTATTTAATTATTTGTTTTGTATTTTTGGTTCTAGCTGCCCCACCACACCTGAGGAGTGTTTCTAAGGCATAAATCCTGGGCGTTCTGCTGCACTCCAAGTAAAACCTTGTGGATCCTCAGAGGCAAAGAGATTGTCCCTTTAGTGCAGAGCGTCGCACAGAGACGACAGCCAGTCTGTCCATCAGTGCTGGTCTGAGCTGTGCTGGCATCTCTTTGAGCTACAGGACAATTGCACTAAGGAGGTTCTCCTGAGAAGAACCTGGGTACTGCTGAGAGCAGAAGAAGCCAGGCTCCAAGTGCCCATCTCCAGACCCCTCACCCTGTCCCCGTACTCCCCTTCCCCCAAGCACCCCGAGCGCTCACCCCATGGGCAGGTGAAACCCCCATCCCCAGGCAGCCTGGGAACAAGAGCAGCAGCAGCACGGCCAGGTGGAGAAGCCAGGAGGAATGGCAGCGTGCTGCTGCCAGGGGAGGCAAGGCCAGGGAGGGACAGACGGACACTCAGCACACCCTCCTGTGCTGCAGCTCTGCCTGCAGAGGAGGCAGCTCCTGCTGGGGACAGCGGGGCCTTGAGGGCAGAGGCTGTGCTGGTGGCAGAGGAGAGCAGGGGGTGTCCCAGGGAAGGTGCCTGCCCTGCTGGGGATGGCAGGGAGGTGCCTGAGCCCTCCCTCGCACAGCATTTCTGGCAGCAGCTCCCTCTCACCGCCTGCCCATGTCCCTGCTGCCTGCCCGTGTCCCTGCTGGGAGCCGCTTCTGTGTCCCCACGTCTCCTCCCTGTCCATGCTCACAGACCCATCCCACAAGATGTGTACTCGGATTCACTCAGATTCCCCTCCACTGCAGGAATCTGAAAGCACAGAGTCCAAAAAATCTCTTCCCTTCAGATAAACCAAGCCTCTGTCTTCCCTTCGAAATTTCTTCTTATAAATGCCATTCTCTACAGCTTCTTCTACACTTTGCTGGAGAAAGAGAGAGACCCATCCCGACAGATGCTGTCAGGCATCGGATGTGCCAGCTGCAGAAGACCCCTCTGGCAACCCCACCTGCATGGCCCTGCAGCCAGAGACGTACATTGTCAAGGGCTGTGCACATTTCTCCTGCAGGCAGCTCTCAGCATCCTCCCACTGCCAACTGCCTCCAAGCCCTCTCTCCTTCTCTCCTCTGCCTGTGCCAGCTGAGGTCAGAGCCCCCAGCCCTGCTGCGCTGTGCACAGGAGCTGCTCCTGGGCACAGCTGTCTCTCTGCACCAGGGCCCTCTTGCCACGAGCTCTCTCTGTCCCACGAGCCCGGCCCAGCTCAGCACCAGACGCCCAGCCCAAGGCATTGGAATCCCCCCTCGGGGGGCTTTGGTGAGGAGCCCACGAACCTCAGGCACTGAGAGACAATTGAAGAAATCTCTCAACAAGTCCAAGTCAGAGGCAAGTTTCCTGCAGTGTCCCCCTGAGGGCCAGCACTGACACAGCCTCCCTTGGAGCTCGTTAGAGCAGAGCATTGGAGGCGGTGAGGACAAGGAGACAAAGGCACTGTGAATGTGACCCTGATGTGTAGGAAAACTGGATGTGTTTCACCAAGCACAAGGGTCAGGCCTTGACCCCCAGCCCCTGGGAAGGGAGATCCTTTCCCTTCACACGCTGCTCAGGGCTCTTCGTGGGGCAGGAGGAGATGGGGATGTGCATGGGCAAGTGCAGGAGAATGGTACGAGCCCTGCCTGGTTCATGGGTGGGGGCGAGGAGGCAATGAGGCCCTGGTGCTTTACCGATAAGCTGTCTCCTCCTAGGCCTCAGTGACAGAGACAACACCAGAGCCATGGACACAAAGCCCTGGGTCCTGTTGGGACTCTCAGCCTTGCTACAGCCCTTGCTGCTCTCCACAACAGGCTAACCTAGGCACTCTCAAAACTGCGCATCTTTCCCTGATGGCTGTAGACCCTTGTCCGTGTGGTATCTCACAGGATCTGAACTGAGTCTGATAACTAAGATCTTCTTGGTGGCCATGCTCCTCGTATGGCAGCTCTGTAGGGAGCTGGCCTGGTTCCTGGGGAGCAGCACCACTGCTCGTATGGCATCCCTTGTGGTGCCCAGGCCCTCCTCCTCCTGGGCACTGCTCACTCAGCAGGGTCCCAGTCTGCCCTGATATATGGGGTTCCTCTTCCTCTGGTGTAGGACTGGGGTCTTCTCTCTGTAAATGTCAAGAGGTTTCTGTAGGCCAAATCCTGCAGTTTCTCAAGGTTCCCCTGGACAGATGCTGCATTCTGTCAGCTGTTAATGTCTGCAGGCAGATAGCTCACGCTGGTTATGCCATCTCTCACAAGGTAACGGCAGCAGGAATTTGCAGGACAGTTTGGACAATACCGCAGTAACTAGTTGAATGGAATTGCAGCACAAACTCATTTAAGGGTACGGGATAGAAGGCTGGCAGATTCCACTTTTTCTCTTCTTCCTTCTCATGCATGCTGTTATTTTGTCTGGAACTGTGTCCCATGTACAAAACACTGCACCATACCAGCTAATAGGAAGAAAATTAATTCTATCCCAGCCACAACGAGGACAATATCCACCCCATATTCCACACCATCTGCATCATGCTCAGCTCCAGTACTTTCTAATTAATCACAGTATCATAGTATCACAGATTTCTAGGTTGGAAGAGACCTCAAGATCATCGAGTCCAACCTCCGACCTAACACTAAGTACTCCACTAAACCATATCGCTAAGCTCTACATCTAAACGTCTTTTAAAGACCTCCAGGGATGGTGACTCCACCACCTCCCTGGGCAGCCCGTTCCAATGCTTAATAACCCTTTCGGTAAAGAAGTACTTCCTAACATCCAACCTAAAACTCCCCTGTCGCAACTTTCGCCCATTCCCCCTCGTCCTGTCACCAGGCACGTAGGAGAACAGACCAACCCCCACCTCTTTACAGCCTCCTTTAAGGTAACTGTAGAGAGCGATAAGGTCGCCCCTGAGCCTCCTCTTCTCCAGGCTGAACAAGCCCAGCTCCCTCAGCCGCTCCTCGTAAGACTTGTTCTCCAGACCCCTCACCAGCTTGGTCGCCCTTCTCTGGACTCGCTCGAGCACGTCCATGTCCTTCCTGTAGCGAGTGGCCCAAAACTGAACACAGTACTCAAGGTGCGGCCTCACCAGAGCCGAGTACAAGGGCACAATCACTTCCCTAGACCTGCTGGCCACACTGCTTCTTATACAGGCCAGGATGCTGTTGGCCTTCTTGGCCACCTGGGCACACTGCTGGCTCATATTCAGCCGACTATCCACCAATACTCCCAGGTCCTTCTCGGCCAGGCAGCTTTCCAGCCACTCATCTCCCAGCCTGTAGCTCTGCTTGGGGTTGTTGCGCCCCAGGTGCAGGACCCGGCACTTGGCCTTGTTGAACTTCATACAGTTGACCTCAGCCCATCACTCCAGCCTATCCAGATCCTCCTGCAGAGCCTTCCTGCCCTCGAGCAGATCGACACACGCACTTAGCTTGGTGTCATCTGCAAACTTACTGAGGGTGCACTGGACGCCCTCATCCAGATCATCGATAAAGATATTAAAGAGGACCGGCCCCAGTACCGAGCCCTGGGGGACTCCACTAGTGACCGGCCTCCAACCAGATTTGACTCCATTCACCACAACTCTCTGGGCCCGGCCATCCAGCCAGTTTCTAACCCAGCGAAGCGTACGCCAGTCCAAGCCCCGAGCAGCCAGTTTCTTGAGGAGAATGTTGTGGGGAACGGTGTCAAAAGCCTTACTGAGGTCAAGGTAGACCACGTCCACAGCCTTTCCCTCATCCACCAAGCGCGTCACTTGGTCATAGAAGGAGATCAGGTTCGTCAAGCAGGACCTGCCTTTCATAAAGCCATGCTGACTGGGCCTGATCGCCTGCTTGCCCTGCAAGTGCCGCGTGATGACCCTCAAGATAATCTGCTCCATGAGCTTCCCCGGCACTGAGGTCAAACTGACAGGCCTATAGTTCCCCGGGTCTGCCCTCCGGCCCTTCTTATAGATGGGCGTCACATTGGCTAGCCGCCAGTCAACCGGGACCTCCCCCGATAGCCAGGACTGCCGATAAATGATGGAAAGCGGCTCGGCCAGCTCCTCCGCCAGTCCTTTCAGTACCCTCGGGTGCATCCCATTCGGCTCCACCACCTTTTCTCTTTTGATATATACACAGAGATATCATGCCCTTAGTCTGTGGGTGTCGTGGAGTTGGCTAGGATTGAGTTAATTTTCCTCCTAGTAGCTGGTATGATGCTGTGTTTTGGATTTAACATGAGAAGAATGATGATCACACACTGATGGCTTAGTTGTTGCCCAGCAGTGCATATCGCTAAACACCATGAGGTGAGTTTGCCTCCCCACCTGCCCAGCACAGCCCTCCCTCTGCACGACCCCTTGCTCTGCAGAGCAGCTCCTCTAGTTGTCATGTCAGAGATTCCAACTTTTGCCTGAAGTCATCCCTCAGGGCTGCTTGCAGCTTTCTACACAGAGGTGGCCACTGCCTCCCAGATGCCCAGGGGGCCATCTGAGATCTGCATGATGGCCTGGGAAACATTACCCTGGATCCACAGAAGCCATTCCTGAACCAAAACACATAAGCAGGAAGCTGAATGTGGTGGTGGTGGTGCAGAGCTGCTGGGCACCTTGTGCAGGGTGCTCCTACAGGGTGCTCCTTTGTGCCCTTTGCCCTCCTGACTACAACGCCACTTCTGTCTCAGGAATGGAGGAGCCAACAGAGGTGAGACAGAGATCATGATCTGTGAGATCACGAGTGCCATCAGATAGCTGCCCCTCAGAAGACAACTGATATGGGGGGTTCATGAGAAGCGTGGCCAGGAGAGGTGTGTGATTTTGGGAGGGAACAGGGGCTTGACAAGAAGAAATTAACAATTTTGAAGAGGAAAGAGGGTTCACGTAATGTTCATTCTGCTGTAACACTGACTTAAACAGTCACATAAAGCCCTGCCCCTATTTTAACTAGTAACCTTAATCCCTAAACCTAAATGCTGCTCCACACCCTGACAGGAATTCACTACTCTAATGCCTGACCTCCAAGAATCCCGTGAAGCCAAAACTCAGCCCCTTACCTTTACACTTGTTCTCTTGCTCAGCCTGATCCCTTCCCTTTACACTAGCATTAAAATGCTCTTTTTAATCCTAGAGAAATTCTTACCAGTGCTACAGCAAATCCTAAAGCGCAAAGTTTACCATAGCCTAACCACAGACCTGACACCCCAAGCAGAACACCAAACCCTCCCACTAAAGTTTTGTTTAATCTCTAACCCAAAGCTCCTGTTCCTGTGCATTAACCTCCTCACCTTAAACCCTCTCCTAAACCTTAACTCTGAGATCATGAAAGCCATCAGAAAGCTGATCGCAATGAGATGACTGATATGGGGAGGTCAGGAGAAGCATGGACAGGAGAGATGTGAGATTTGGGGGAGGGAATAGGGGCTTGGCCAGCAGAAATTAAGGATTTTGTAGAGGTCAGAAGGTTCAGGTTTTTGCTGATGCTGTTGTAACTGCGACTTAAAATAGTCACATGAGGCCCTACACCGGCTTCAACTAGTAAACTTAATTCCTAAATTTAAATGCTACCCCACACCCTGACATAAATCCACTCCTCTTATGCCTAACCTCAAAGTATGCACTGAAGCCAAAACTCAGCCCATAGCCTCTTTCCCTTACATTTATTCTCTTGCTTACCTTGATCCCTGCCCTTAACACTAGCTTGTAATTGCTCTATTTAACCCTAGACTTCAAGGGTTAAACAAGAATCAAAAACCTAAACAAAACCCTAAACCACAAAGCCTGCCCATCCCCTAACGACAGACATGACACCCCAAGCAGAACATCAAACCTTACCACAAAACCTTTGCTTAATCTCTAACCCAGAATGGTGAGCCCTGGTCCCTAAACCCAAATGTAAACACTGACCAAAGCCCTCGTTCCTGTGCATTAACCTCCTCACCTTCAGACCCTCTCCTAAAGCTTAAATTTGGGTGCTTGGCCCCTTGGGGCACGGCAGGAACTGCGAGGTCGCTGTGCAGTCACATGGCATTCAGAGGGACCATGGATCTGATCAGCTTGTGGGCCACAAGGAGGAGATGGGTGGCAATGCTCTGATGAGCTCAGCTCTGCCTCAGGATCTCCTGCCCCAGCAGGACGAATGTGACTGGGCCAGTGACTGGGAGGTCACTTCTGTCTCTGCAGCTGATAGGGCAGCAGCAGGAACGTGTCACGCAAAGGGACTGTGAGGTCCCTTGTGTCTGGAGGTGGCAGGTCAGCCTTGGCTTCTCCCTGGGATGTGCACTTTGGGGCTGCCATCTGCCAGTGGCCCTGCTAGGCCAGCAGAAGGCCCCTGCTTGGCATGCTGCCTGTGGGATCCCCTCTGCCTCCATCCCCAGGAGGACCCAGACAGAAAGAAGGCCCGCAGAGGGCTTGTCCTGTCCCTTCTGCTTGAGTCCACGACTGGGCAGCAGGAGGCCCAAGACTTGTCTGTGTCTAGCCAAGAAGCTGCAAGGCCAGCAGCAGGCCCAGGCCTTGGGAGATGCTGCTGAGGTGACTTCTGTCTGCTTGGCTGACAGGCCGCAAGGAGCCTGATGGGTTGGGATGCCTACTTCAGGAGTGGTTGCCACTCTGATGGATCTCTCTTTGGTAGTAGGGAAGAGCAGGAGAGAAAAAACTGCCACAAAGTGCACCTTAGAAGGGTGGCACTGGCCACAAGGAGGAAGAAATGTCCCTCAAAGGGTCGTGTAGTGGTGACAGAGGTCACTGAAAGAGAGTTTATGATCAGACCCAGGCTTTGAGTTCATCAAGGAACAGCTGATGAGGGTTGACGAGACATGGGTGAGATGATGGAAATGCCGGGATGAGAGCAAAGTGGTGGACAGAGATGGGTGTCTGCAGACTTCAAGGAAATAGGGCAAAGAGTGGAACAACATAGGAAAGCCTGCAGAGGAGAAGGCAGAGGGTGCTGGCAAGAATGGAAGGCCCCAACAGCCCTGACCTTTTTGTCCCTTTGCCTAGAGCTTCTGAGGAGACGAGATATAGTCATTGCAATGGGGCCTCACTGCTTCCTTGATACCCTGTGCAAGGGTGGGGAGGTGTCCTAATGAAGTTCTTCTCATGGTGTTATAAATTACTCTTTTAGCCAGAAAGAATTAGTTTATTGAGTAAGCGATCAGCAAGCAAAACAGCGCTGGGCGGCCTGGGAGTCCAAACGGCCCGCATCCCCCCCCCACTTTTCACAGTCCTTATATCACCGAGTTCTTCCTTGGTTACATAGCCCCCCTTCCTGCTAGTGCGGCTGCGTCGACTGTTGCTAGGGGGTCGTCTCTGGTCCCTCTGGTTGTCGCACAGATAAAGGCCTTAGTCTTCCTCCGCTTGGTATGTGATGTTTTCCCTCCGTAGCCGGTCATGCTGTTTTGTCTTCAGATAGGACAGGTGGGTTATCAAATTTTGCAGTTATAGTATTTACACAAAGTTCTCTCAACTATCCGCCCGAGACAGCAACAGGCAGGGAGCCTCAAGGTCCTTACAGCCACCTGGAGACTCCCTTTGTTCCTACTTGATATAGCCATGGGAAATAATGAACAAACATGCCTCATACACCACAATCGCTCCTTTTTCTTTTAGTTAGTTATTTTGTTCATTAATTCCTGGTATGCCTGTCTGCTGAGCGTTAGAGATTCAGCATCCTCACTCGTGGTCATGGATTCGCATTTGGTACTAATATGCATCAAATGTGCTGCCTCCAAACGGTTTTTTACAATCGCAATTACACGATTAAGAATACATGGTCCAAAAGTTAGACTCAATATTAGTAACAACAAAGGTCCCGCTATTGTCGACAGTAAAGTTGTAAGCCAAGGTGAATAATTAAACCAAGATTCGTACCAATTCTCTTTAAACTCATTTTTTTGCTTTCTTTTCTCTAATCCTTCTCTGAGCTTCATCATTGTATCCCTCACTACTCCAGTGTGGTCTGCATATACACAGCATTCTTCTTTCAAGGCTGCACATAATCCACCATGTTGTAAATACACCAGATCTAATCCTCTACGATTTTGTAAAACAACTTCTGATAGTGACCGTACCGATTTTTCCAGGGCAGTAATCGACTGTTCAATTCGAGTTAAGTCCTCATCTACGGTCACACATAGGGAGGTAAACTCCTGACTCTGTCTGACCAGAGAGGCAACTCCAGTGCCCACCCCGGTGCCTCCCAAAATTATTAACGTTGCCAATGTTATAGGTGTGATTGGTTCTCTTCTTGTTAAGTGGTTCTCTGTTACTATGTGCTGTGTATATACATACTCTTCAGAATGGTATAGAATTCTTGGTACAATTATTACCTGTATACAGAAATCTTGGGATACATTAAAGAGTTCAAGTGATAAACAAGGGGTAACACCTATCGATGAGCAGACCCATCTAGCATTGGTTGCGGGTATTAACCACCTTTCTCTACTTCCTGGTGTAACCTTCTCCATAATACTGCATAGATGGAGCTTCTCCCTAGGGATTGTACCTACACATCTTCCATTCCCAGTTACTTCCATCAATGTTATTCCTACACCTTTTCCCCAATTGCATTGTGGAGGGTTGGGGTGACGTGAACGGGTGGCTTCTCCCAGATCCTCAATAGCGTCATAATATGGAGGCCTTATATCAAGGCATAACCAACAAGGTTTAGGGATGTTGGGATTTGTTTGATTTAGTAAGAAATAACTAGCATCCATGATTTTCCACATGCTATTTTCAGTCATCCCTTCATTTTTGTCATATTTTTGGCCCACTGATTTGTTAATGACCTCTAGTAGCTTAGGGCTATTTGTAGTTTGCATTTCAGAGGCTTGTGTCAAAACATTTTCTGATAGTTCTTGGTTTGGCCCCACCTGTTGGGGGTTCTTAATTTCTTCTTTCCTTATATGTAGTATCCCTCCCCTATCAGCTCCGGATTCATGCAACCTAATTCCCCAACGTAGTCCTAGGGTCCACCTTTGGTCTTCCGGATGGGTTACATTGATGTATATGAACCTGCAATTACGGTTACATCCTGGTGGCCCGTACCCCACCTTCAAATACTTGTCTGCTCCAGCTCCAGGAGTCCAGTCTGTGGCAATAGTTTCACAACCCCAATAGGCACAAAAGTATTCATGTGGATCGTTACAATGAGGTCTTCCCGGGTTAAAGCTTGGGCACATATAGAAGCTCAGTTGACCAGAGCATATGTTTGCATTTTTGCCCCATGTCACAAGGTCACACAGAGCGACTTTAAAACTAGGGCCTCCGGCGGTGATTATTTGCTGTACCAGACGGTGATCTCCCCATCTGATTAGGCTCCAACTAAAAGGTTTATGAGGGTATGAAGACCCAGGAACAGTACAAATACATACACTTATTACTATGTATCGCAAAAAGTGGATGGAGATAGGGCCCATCTCTAGGGTTTTTACCTGGTCACGCAGATCCCCACCGTTTCACTCTCTGCCTCGCTTGTCAGTTCGGTTGAGGCGAACTACAAGGTGTGGGTTCTTCTCGGCAGCAGTAGTGCTCTTCAGGGGAGTTTCTCGGTCAGTGACCTCCTACCTGTTACCAATCACACAAAGCCTCCCTCCTCCCCCTTTTTACGATACATAGACAGTGACAGTATATACTTATTGAGTCCGTTTCAGAGTGAGCTTTAAGTCATCTGGGCCTGCAACCGCTTCCCATTCGCTTGTCTGGATTAGTCCCTTCACACGACTGTCATGCGTCCACCCTTTCTCAGCTGTCCGGATAGCCATCTCTGTAGTAAGTAAAACAACATAGGGGCCTTCCCACCGTGGTGTTAAAGATGTTTCTTTCCATGTCTTAATTAGAACCCTATCTCCAGGCTGTATTCTATGGATTGCTATATCTAACGGGGGACGCTGTGCTACCAACCCTTTCGCTCGTAATTCCCTCCGTCTATTCATGAGCTGTATTAAATAAGGTGTTAATTGTGTGTCCTGTATCTGGGGATGATCAGCTGGTATCTCTAGATCGAAAGGCATACCGTATAGCATTTCAAAAGGTGAGATTCCAACATCGGCTCTATGCTGTGTTCGAATATTCAATAGTGCAAGCGGTAAACATTTCACCCAGGAGGTTTTTGTCTCCTTCATAAGCTTCGTTAGTTGCTTTTTAATTTCCCCATTCATTCGTTCTACCTTTCCAGAGCTCTGAGGGTGCCACGGTGTATGATATTCCCAACTCGTCCCCAGGGCTCTCATAGCCTCTTTGGACACCTTTGATATAAAGTGCGGGCCGCGGTCAGAATCAATTGTTTCTACAGTCCCATACCTCGGGATAATGTTTTCTAACAGTATTTTTACCACAGCTTGGGCCGTTGTCCTCGTTGTTGGGAAAGCCTCGACAAAATGAGTGAGATGGTCTACGATTACTAATAAATATTTGTACCTTCCCACTTTTGGAAGTTCTGTGAAATCCAATTGAATTCTGGCAAAAGGTCGGTGTGCTAATTCCCGACCCCCTAATACTCTTTCCCTCATTTGTCAGGCATTCTCTCTCTTACAAACAAGACAATCATGCACAATTCGTTTTGCTACATTGTATATTCCAATACACATATATTTTGTAGCGAATTGGTCCACTAGTGCTTGAGCTCCCCAGTGGGTGTTCTCATGAAACCTCCGTAGCACTCGCAGAGCTGCAGACTTAGGAAGCATTTCCCTTCCATCGGGCAATATGCATTTACCCCCATCTATTTCTTTTATGCCCATTTGAGCCATTTTATCCTTTTCTGGCTGTGTAAAACACAGTGATGTATATATAGGTCCGTGTAAATAACAATAACAATGTGGCTTTTTCCCCTCCTCCTTTTCCCAGGACAAGCAACTGCATTGTATAGCATCAAAGCCGAAATCCTTCCAACAGGTATCACATGGAAATTCTTTTGAGTTTTTGCCACAGTCTGGGCAATTTTCCCTCGTTCTTGTGGTTCTCATACTCGTTAATGATGCTCTTTTTGCCTCCTGACCTGCCAGGTTATTACCCCTAACCTGAGGGGTGAGACCCCTTTGATGTCCTTTTATATGTACTACAGGAATTTCCTTAGGTTCTCTAATAGCTTGTAGGACCTGGGCAATTAATTCCTGATGTATTAAAACCTTTCCTTGTGAATTGATGAGCCCTCTTTTTTCCCATATTTTACCAAATGTATGTATTACCCCACAAGCATATTTGGAATATTGTGCCACTTTTGTTCTTTAACAACTTTAGGGCTCACAAGATGGCATATAGTTCACAAGCTTGGGCCGACCAGCTAGGGCTCAGGGGTCCAGATTCTACTCTCTCAAATGTTTTCCCATTTACTAGCACATACCCTGATTTTCGTTTCCCCTCAACTACTCTTGAGGAACCGTCCACACATATTTGCTCACCACCAGGTAATTCCACTTATTCTAAATCAGGTCTTAATTTCGTTTGCTCTTCTATATTTCAGAAGCAGTTATGACCTAAGGACCCATCTGGTTCTCCATAAAGAAATTGAGCAGGGTTCTGCAGTGAGGTTGTTTCCAGTGTTAATTTCGGAGACGAGATTAATATTCCTTCATATTTCAATAACCTGGCATCAGTGATCCATTTTTCTGCCTTTTGTTGCAGTACTCCACGTATATTATGTGGAGATATTACTTTAATTTCCCCTCCAAAGGTGATTTTTTGTGCTTCCACTACCAGTAAGGCGGCAGCCACCACTACTTGCAAACAATTTGGCCACCCTCAGCTAACTGGGTCTAATAATTTAGACAAATAGGCCACAGGTTTTTTACTCCCTGCCCATTCTTGGGCCAGCACTCCGTATGCCGTGCCATCTGCGCTGTTCACAAACAAAAAAACGGCCTCTTTAAATCTGGCAAACTTAACACTGGAGGGCGTGCTAGTTCTTCGTTTAGCTTATTTAGTCACTCCTCGTCTTCCTTGGTCCATTTCAGCAACCCGTCCTTAGTAAGTTTTTCATAGAGAAATTTTACCTTTCCACTATAATCCTCCATCCATTGTCTACAACAGCCTATTAGTCCCAACAGTTGCCGCACCTGCCTTTTAGTTTGTGGGGGTGTTAATGCTAATATTCCACTGATTCTGTCAGGGTCTAGCTTCTTAGTGCCGTTACTTAACTGGTGCCCCAGGTACTTTACTTCTTGTTCTACGAATTGCCATTTTGATTTTGTAACCTTTAATCCCTGTGAGCAAAGAAAATTTAACAGCCTTATGCTCGCTTGTCTAACAGCAGTTTCATCCTTTCTTGCTAGTAATAAATCATCCACGTATTGCACTAAGGTTACCCCTGGTATTCTGTCATAACCCTGCAGAACCCTTTCTAATGCTTGTCCAAACAAATTGGGGGATTCGGTAAACCCCTGGGGAAGTACTCTCCACCGTAATTGTTGTCTCCGGTGGGTATCCGGATCCTCCCATTCGAAAGCAAAATAATCTCTGCTCTTTTCTTCCAGGGGACATGCCCAGAATGCATCTTTCAAATCTATCACACTATACCATCGATCCTCCGGGTGCAAATGACCTAGCAGGGTATGGGGGTTAGCTACCACGGGAAATCTGGTTACTGTTCTTTTATTAATTTCTCTTAAATCGTGAACCAACCGGTATTTACCATCCTTTTTCTTTATTGGCAAAATTGGGGCATTAAAGGGGGACATACAGGGTTCTAATAACCCTTGTTGTAGCAATTGTTCGATCTCAGGCTTTAACCCTCGCCTGCCTTCCTCAGACAGGGGCTATTGTTTAATTCGTATTGGCACACTTGGGTTGGTTATAGTCACTTTAAAAGGTGCAATATCCAGTTTTCCCACACTGTCAGGAGTATACCAAACTTCTGGATTTATATCTTGCTCATCCTCTACTCTAAGAGGACATAATTGGACTTTCAATTCCTTTTCTACTACTTCTAGACTTATACCTAATTCTACTATTAAATCCCTACCCAATAAATTATAATCTGCCTCAGGTACCAAAAGCAAAGACCCTATCCCCAATTTTGAATTAGATTCAATCAGCACTTCTTTTATAATGGGGACCCCAAACGGTTCCCCTTTAGCCCCAATCACCTGTACCTTCTCAGTCGATATATTACACCCCGGAGGCAGAACTTGGACCGTAGATCTTTCAGCCCCTGTATCTATGAGAAACTCCACCTCCTTCCGCTGGGGACCTACTTTTAATTTTATCAAGGGCTCAGTGGTATTCCGGGTCCCCAGCAAATAGAGCCCCTGACACCCCTAATCTTCCTTAAACATTTTCTTGTCAGCCAACCTCTGTCGACATTCCCTTTTCATGTGACCCTTTTTATTACAGTAAAAGCAAGTCACATCTCTGCGAGTAATTGACCTGTCCCCCCCCCCTTGCTTCCGATAAGCCACTCCAGACCCTTGTTTATGCTCAAAAATCCTCTGTCCTTCTCTGACCGCTGCCACCATCATTCACACTTGTTTTTTCTCCTTCTCATTCTCTCTCCTGACAAACACTTTCTGTGCTTCCCTTAACAACTCGTCCAGACCCCGAGCCTGCCAATCTTCTATCTTCTCTAATTTCTTCCTGATATCCGGCCAAGATTTTGCTACGAATTGAGTTTCCAATAGGGCCTCCCCCACAGGAGTCCCCAGATCCACCCCTGTCCTGGTTCCAGTTAGGACAGAGTTAATTTTCCCTCATAGTAGCTGGTAGGGTGCTATGTTTTGGATTAGGATGAGAAGAGCGCAGATAACATGCTGATGTTTTAATTGTTGCAGAGCAGTGTTTACACCAGGCCAAGGACTTTTCGGCTTCTCGCTCTGTCCTGCCAGCGAGCAGGCTGGGGGTGCAGCAGGAGCTGGGAGGGGACAGACCCAGGACAGTTGACCCAAACTGGCCAAAGGGGTATTCCATACCATCTGGCGTCATGCTAAAGAATATATAGGGGTGGCTGGCCGGGGTGGGGGGCCGGCTGCTCAGGGATAGGCTGGGCATCGGTCAGCGGGTGGTGAGCAATTGCATTGTGCATCACTTGTTTTCTTACACATTATTGTTATTAATACTATTATCATTATCACTATTATTATTATTATTGTTATTATTATATTCCTGTCTTAATAAACTGTCTTTATCTCAACTCACCGGCTTCACTTTCCCGTTTCTCTCCCCCATCCCAGAGAGGGAGAGGGGAGGGTGAGCGAACGGCTGTGTGGTGTTTAGCTGCCAGCCGGGTTAAACCACAACAACCCCCGAATATAGCTGCAGGCTTTTACAAAGCCTCTCTAGCCACTCCGTCGGGGTTTCATCTTTTTTTTGCTGTTCGCTAAAAGCCCTATTAATGTTGTGACCTCTCGGAACTGATTCCCTAATCCCTTGTATAATAATGATTCTTAGATCCTGCATATGACCACGGTGTACGGGGTCCTGATTATTCCAATTAGGTCTCTGCAGTGGCCATTTAATATCTGCAGCTGGACCTTGCTGATGCTGTTGATCCCAGATTCGCATCCCCGCTCTCTAATCATTCCTCTCTCTTCCGAGGTAAATAAAATCCCTAATATAGACTGTATCTCCTCCCAAGTGTACACATTGGGTCCCAGAAACTGATCAACACGCTCTGCTACTCCGAGGGGGTCCTCCAACAAACTTCCCATGTCTTTCTTAAAATCGCGGACATCCCCTGAATTAAGGGGGACCGCCACATATCCCATTTCGGGTTGCGGGCCTCCCATAGATATTTCTCTCAACGGATACAGCCCCCCCACGCTCTCAGATTTCTGAGATTTCTGTTTCCGTTTTCTAATTCGACTCCTAGTTACCGGCCCCTGATTGACATCACTGTCTGACTCCCCTGAAGACTGCGGGTTCGAAGGCCCGGGGGGGGCTGGGAGGGCTGTGGGCAGGACATAGGGAGGTGGTGATACCGGGACTTCCAATTCCCGATTCTTTTTCTTACGTTTCTCCTCCCCTTTCTCTTTTAACGAATACAAATTAACTCGATCCCCCGAGCCCAGCCAGAAACTCGCATATTCGCTTTCTTCTAAACAAAAAGGTTCTTTGGCATTCACGTAAACATTTAAAGCTTGACACATCCCGTCGTCAGACGACCCATACAAGGGCCAATAGAGACTGTCGCCTTGAATCTGCTGACCTGCCCAAACTTCAATACAATAATGAATCATTTTTACTTTGTCCTTTCCCCGCCTAGAAGGGGAATCACTCCAATTCTTAATCAGTAACCCCAGTGGACTATCCGGGGGTATAGGTGTCAACCTAACCCCTCCCATGGGACCAGAAAGCTTACTCTTTTTCTGTCCCATCTTCCGGAGCGCCTTCACACACACACACAGCCACTTCCCCCTGGTCGTGGCCCAGTCCCTCGCGGGATGTGGGAACCGCACTACTGAGGGGTCCGCACTCGCTTCGTCCGCAATTGGACATCTCACACAGACGCGCTCCGGGAACACCAATCCCAACCGAACGGAACACGAGTCTGTACTTACCCACCCCGTGGGTCATCGTTCGGCCTTCGTGCACAAAGATTACCTAGGGGTTTGCCGGCTTTATTTGCTTGCTGCCCGAAATTTAGGGTTCGTCGGTAGAGGGCCCGAACGGGAAGAGTCCCGGCGAAGGCTGCCGAAATCGGCGGGGCACCCCCCTCGACAGGCTTCCCAATCGACGTACCTCTATCCGAGTCACGGCACCAAATTTGTTATAAATTACTCTTTTAGCCAGAAGGAATTAGTTTATTGAGTAAGCGATCAGCAAGCAAAACAGCGCTGGGCGGCCTGGGAGTCCATGCTCCTCCAAACGGTGCGCCCCGCCCCCCCCCCCTTTCACAGTCCCCTTTTATCATCGAGTTCTTCCGGGGTTACGTAGCCCCCCCTTCCTGCTAGTGCGGCCGCGTCGACTGTTGCTAGGGGGTCGTCTCTGGTCCATCTGGTGGTCACACGGATGAAGGCCGTAGTCTTCCTCCGCTTGGTACGTGATGTTTTCCCTCCGTAGCCGGTCATACTGTTTTGTCTTAAGATAGGACAGGTGGGTCATCCAGATTTGCAGTTATAGTATTTACACAAAGTTCTCTCAACTATCCGCCCCAGACAGCAACAGGCAGGGAGCCTCAAGGTCCTTACAGCCACCTGGCGGCTCCCTTTTTTCTTTCTTAATATAGCCATGGGAAATAATGAACAAACATGCCTCATACACCACAAGTGCCAACCTTCCAAGGTGCACTTTGTGGCACTTTTTCCCCTCCTGCTCTTTCCTACTACCAAAGAAAGCTCCATCAGGGTGGAAACCACTCCTGAAGTAGGCATCCCAACCCATCAGGCTCCTTGTGGCCTGTCAGCCAAGCACACAGAAGTCATCTCAGCAGCATCTTCCAAGGCCTGGGCCTGCTGCTGGCCTTGCAGCTTCTTGGCTAGACACAGCCAAGCCTTGGGCCTCCTGCTGTCCAGTCCTGGCCTCAAGCAGAAGGGACAGGACAAGCCCCTGTGCGGGCCTTCTTTCTGTCTGGGTCCTCCTGGGGATGGAGGCAGAGGGGATCCCACAGGCAGCATGCCAAGCAGGGGCCTTCTGCTGGCCTAGCAGGGCCACTGGCAGATGTCAGCCCCAAAGTGCACATCCCAGGGAGAAGCCAAGGCTGACCTGCCACCTCCAGACACAAGGGACCTCACAGTCCCTTTGCGTGACACGTTCCTGCTGCTGCCCTATCAGCTGCAGAGACAGAAGTGACCTCCCAGTCACTGCCCCAGTCACATTCCTCCTGCTGGGGCAGGAGATCCTAAGGCAGAGCTGACCTAGGGGAGACATAGCTGACCTAGAGTGCCCCCTCAGTACTTGTTTTTCACGTTCTGGGTTGGAGATTAAGCAAAGTTTTAGTGGGAGTGTTTGGTGTTCTGCTTGTGGTGTCAGGTCTGTGGTTAAGGTATGGACAAGCTCTGTGGTTTAGGGTTTTATTTAGGTCTCCCAAGAAGTCTAGGGTTAAATAGACCATTCTAATGCTAGTGTTAAGGGAAGGCACTAGGTTAGCAAGAGAGAAAATGGATTCCTGTCAGAGTGTTGTAGTAGCATTTAGGTTTAGGGATTAAATTCCTGGTTCAAGTAAGGTAAGGGCCATATGTGACTGTTTTAAGTCAGTGTTACCACAGCATCAGCATTACATGAACCCTCTTACCACTGTGAAATCATTAATTTCTGTTGGCCAAGCTCTTCTTCCCACCCCAAAATCTCACATCTCTCTTGTCCAGGCTGCTCCTGACCTTCCCATATCTTATTGGGATCAGCTTTCTGATGACATTCTTGATCCCAGAGTATCTGTCTCACCTCTGTTAGCTACTCTAGTCTTGAGACAGAAGTGGCATTGTAGTCAGGACGGAAAAGGACACAAGGTCTTTAGGAGCATCCTGCACAATGTGCCCATCAGCTCTGCACCTCCACAAAACTGCACTTCATATCTATAAGTTTTGTTTCCATAATGGTTTGTATGGTCCAGGGTTTCTTTTTCCAGGCCCTCACACACGGTTTTGTTTCAGATGTGCAGGGATGGGATAAGGAATGCCAAGGCACAGATAGAACTGAGATTGGGAGGGGAAGCAACGAATAACAGGAAGAGATTCTACAGATACATCAGAAAAGAAAGGCCAAGGTGTACCCCCTCTGATGGATGAGAAGGGTGAACTGGTAATGACATCCATGGAGAAGGCTGAGAGACTCAACAACGTCTTCTCCTCAGTCTTCCCTGGCAGTCAGGCTTCCCAAGTCTTTCATTTCCCTGAACCCAGAGATGGAGGCTGGGGGTTAAAGTCCCACCGGCTGTAAGTGAAGAGCGGGCTTGGGAACACCTGATGAAACTAAACAAGTACAAGTCTATGGGGCATGATGATTTGCATCCCAGGGTCCTGAGGGAACTGGCTGATGTAGTTGCCAAGCCTCTCTCCATCATATTTGAAGAGTCCTGGCAGTCGGGTGAAGTCCCTGGTCCATCAGGGTGGAAAGCACTCCTGAAGCAGGCATCCCAAGCCATCAGGCTCCTTGCGGCCTGTCAGCCAAGCAGACAGAAGTCACCTCACCAGCATCTTCCAAGGCCTGGGCCTGCTGCTGGCCTTGAGATGCACCATGTCATTTTAATGGGCAACAATATCATAAATAAAGATATGAAAAGCCTGTAATAAAGATACAAAAAAAATAGTTTTTCCTGTAACTAATGACATTATGAGTCATATGCAGAAGGAGACTGGAAAATTCTTGCCTTTGGAACTCATCCAGTCATCAGTTTCCACACAGCATGCCTGAGCTCTTTGTTCCGCATGTTGTAGGTGAGGGGGTTCAGCGCTGGAGGCAACATCGAATAAAGAAATGATATGATAAGGTCCAGGGATGGGGAAGAAATAGAGGGAGGTTTTAGGTGAGCAACTGTGGCAGTGCTGACAGACAGGGAGACCACAGCCAGGTGAGGGAGGCACGTGGAAAAGGCTTTGTGCCGGCCCTGCTCAGAGGACATCCTCAGCACTGCCCTGAAGATCTGTACATAGGACAGCACAATGAAAAGAAAACAAACTAATGATAAATAAACACTAAACAGGAGTGTCCTATCATGGAGACCAGCAGATGTGAGCCTAAAGGCACACATCCCAGCCAGGAGTCAAGGGATGACCTGTCAGCTGCTTCAGAAAGAAGTCACCTCACCGGCCACTTAACAGCCATTAGCTTCCTCCTGGACTTGGAGCTTTTGAGGCACCACTGAGCTCATAATACCACACCTACAAAACACCCCCTCTTTGGCCCAGAATCTGCCCAGGTAGAAGTGATCTGGTTGTGATCCTTCCAGCCCATGGCACAGCTCCTGGGCTCCCAGCCTCTCTGACACACAGGAGCCAGTGCTGTGCCAGTTCTGGGAGGTGCTAGGGCAGGAGGGACCTTGCAGTCAAATCACTCGCCAGACTCCTTGGCTGGGGCTGCTGCGTGCCCTGGGGCTGCAGAGCTCTCCTCTGCCTGCTCACAGCAGACTGAGCCCTTCAGCTGTGGTCAGTCCACCTTGGAGGAGATCCCCCCTTAGGAGGGAAGTGCTGCAGCGCAGGCCGGCTGTGCCACTGCCGTGCCCACTGCCTGTCCCTGCCTGCAGTCCCAGCACAGCCCCACAGCAGCACTGGCACCAAGCTACAGGAGCAGCCGGGCCTGAGCCCACCAGCAGGGCTCAGCACGAGAGGGGGGCAGTGGCAAGAGAGCAGCTCGGCATGCCCCAAGCGCTGGTGCTCCCTGCCCGTGCTGCTGGGATGGGACTCTTTTCCTCTGCAGCCCTGCACATGGCACTGCCCCTGCAGAGCCAGAGCAGCTCTCAGAGGAAGGACGTCACACAAGGAAGGCAGTGCAGGATCCTTTTTTTATTTAAATTTGCAGAGAGCCGGGCTCTTCATATACAGAATCTCTGAGCTATACTTGACAGGTACATACTGTAAAAGAAATGAGATGAATCATATCATTTTAATGGGCAACTTTAGCCGCATTAAACCAAAGAAAGACCTGTAATGAAAACACTCATAAATATACAAACACACACAAATATAATTATATATATAATATTAGTTGTTCTTCTAGTCATTGATATTACTAGTCATCTGCAGAGGTAGAATGGAAATTTATTGCTTCTGAAACACATCTAGTCATTAATTTCCACAGCGCTTGCTTAAGCTCCTTGTTCCTCATGCTATAGATGAGGGGGTTCATGGCAGCAGGAACCACAGAGTACAGAACTGCCACAACCAGGTCTAGGGATGGAGAGGAGATGGAGGGGGGCTTCAGGTAGGCAAACATGGCAGTGCTGACAAACAGGGAGACCACGGCCAGGTGAGGGAGGCACATGGAAAAGGCTTTGTGCTGGCCCTGCTCAGAGGGCATCCTCAGCACAGCCCTGAAGATCTGCACATAGGACACCACAATGAAAAAAAAACAGCCAAAGACTAAAGAAACACTAAACACAAGGGCCCCAACTTCCCTGAGGTAGGCATCTGAGCAAGAGAGCTTGAGGATCTGGGGGATTTCACAGAAGAACTGGTCCACAGCATTGCCTTGGCAGAGGGGCAGGGAAAATGTAGTGGCTGTGTGCAGGACAGCATTGAGAAAGCCACTGCCCCAGGCAGCTGCTGCCATCTGGGCACAAGCTCTGCTGCCCACGAGGCTCCCGTAGTGCAGGGGCTTGCAGATGGCAGCGTAGCGGTCGTAGGACATGACAGTAAGAGGATAATATTCTGCTGATATGAAGAAGAGAAAGAAAAAGACCTGTGCAACACACCCTTGATAGGAGATGGCCCTGGTGTCACAGAGGGCATTGGCCATGGCTTTGGGGAGAGTGGTGGAGATGCAGCCCAGGTCGAGGAGGGCGAGGTTGAGGAGGAAGAAGTCCATGGGGGTGTGGAGGCGGTGGTCGCAGGCTACGGCGGTGAGGATGAGGCCGTTGCCCAGGAGGGCAGCCAGGTAGATGCCCAGGAGGAGCCCGAAGTGCAGGAGCTGCAACTCCCGTCTGTCTGCGAATGCCAGCAGGAGGAACTCGCTCACAGAGCTGATGTTGGCCATTTCCTGATTCTAGACACAGTTGTCTGTTAGAGAGGAAAAGGCAGAAGAATTTAGAACAGACTTATCTCAGGAAAACCTATTGCAAGCCTTAGAGCACCCCTAGCAAGAGCCTCTCTCTTTGCAGCAGAACCTTTCTGCAGCTCTCTTGCTTGAGCTGCGGCTGGTGCTGGCTGAGAGTGGCACTGGGAGCAGGGGCTGCTGTGGGCTCCCGAGGAGTCCTTCCTGCTGTGCAGCAGGAGGGAAGCAGGAACCTGCGGGAAACTCAACTCCATTCGACTTGTCGGTTCCTGCAAGTCATCAGAACGCAGAGCTGAGCTGTAGGGATTTTCTTTGCTTTATTTTATCCCAGTAGCCCCTGTAAAGCTTAGGATAGGTATTGGATGGTTGAATGCCCTCACATTTCCTGGACACTCCAGCTGATATTTTATGGGAGTGTCCATTAGTGAAGACTGAGAAGAACACTTCCGTCCACCTGTCCTGTTCTCAGCTACCTTGTGTCACCTCCCTCTGAGCTGCACTGTCATCCCATTCAGGTGTTTCCCTGAGAAGAAACAGGAGAATGCTGCTGAGGAAGAAGGGCCACAGCAAGCCAGATGGAGCTTGGGAGCTTCTCTTCTTTCCATGGCTGCAGGAGCTGCGGGGCAGCTGCCAGAGAGCCCGGCAGGGCCAGGCAGTGCAGGGTGTTCTGGGCTGACCGGGGGCACCTGGCTTAGGGCACTCCGAGGGGCTTCTGCCAGACTTCCTCACCTCGCAGTGCCATCCAGCAGGACTCCCAAAGCCTACTGCATTGCCCACTGCCGTCCCAGAAACAAGACCCTGCAGGAGACCCTTCCAGGACGTGCAGCTGCATGGCCCTGCAGCCAGAGACGTACCTTGTCAAGGGCTGTGCAGATTTCTCCTGCAGGCAGCTCTCAGCATCCTCCCACTGCCAACTGCCTCCAAGCCCTCTCTCCTTCTCTCCTCTGCCCGTGCCAGCTGCGGTCAGAGCCCCCAGCCCTGCTGCACTGTGCAGAGGAGCTGCTCCTGGGCACAGCTGTCTCCCTGCACCACGGCCCTCTTGCCACGACCTCTCTTTGTCCCACGAGCCCGGCCCAGCTCAGCACCAGACGCCCAGCCCAAGGCATTGGAATCCCCCCTCGGGGGGCTTTGGGGAGGAGCCCACGAACCTCAGGCACTGAGAGACAATTGAAGACATCTCTCAACAAGTCCAAGTCAGAGGCAAGTTTCCTGCAGTGTCCCCCTGAGGGCCAGCACTGACACAGCCTCCCTTGGAGCTCGTTAGAGCAGAGCATTGGAGGCAGTGAGGACAAGGAGACAAAGGCAGTGTGAAGGTGACACTGATGTGTAGACAAACTGGATGTGTTTTACGAATGGAAAGGGCAAGCCTTGACCGCCAGCCCCTGGGAAGGGAGATCCTTTCCCTTCACACACTGCTCAGGGCTCTTCCTGGGGCAGGAGGAGATGCGGAGGTGCATGGCCAAATGCAGGAGAATGGTACGAGCCCTGCCTGGTTCATGTGTGGGGGCGAGGAGGCAATGAGGCCCTGGTGCTTTACCGATAAGCTGTCTCCTCCTAGGCCTCAGTGGCACAGACAACAGCCAGAGCCATGGACACAAAGACCTGGGTCCTGTTGGGACTCTCAGCCTTGTCACAGCCCTTGCTGCTCTCCACACCAGACTGTCCTAGGGACTCCCAGACCTGTACCCCTTTTCTGCTGGCTCTAGACCCTTGTCCGTGTGGTATCTCACCGGATCTGTGCTGAGTCTGATACCTCAGATCTTCTTGGTGGCCATGTTCCTCGTAAGGCAGCTCTGTAGGAAGCTGGCCTGGTTCCTGGGGAGCAGGCACCACTGCTCGTATGGCATCCCTCGTGGGGGATGTTCACGAGTCTATGGAGCTAGATGGGATCCCCCTCTTGATACTGAGGGAGCTGGCAGAAGTGCTCACCAGGCCGCTTTCCATCATTTATCAGCAGTCTTGGCTATCAGGGGTGTTCCCAGTCAACTGGTGACAAGGAAATATGATGCCCACCTACAAAATGGCTGGAAGGAGGATCTGGGGAACTACAGGCCTGTCAGTCTGACCAGTGACGGGGAAGTTCATGGAGCACATTATCTTGAGTACCATCATGCAACACTTAGAAGACAACCAGGTGATCAGGCGCAGTCAGGAGGGCTTTATCAAAGTCAGGTCCTACTTGACAATTCCAAACTCCTTCTATGACAAAGTGATGCACTCAGTGGATGACGTAATGGCCATGGATGTGGTTTAGCTAGACCTCAGTAAGGATTCTGAAACTGTTTCCTGCAGCGTTCTCCCAGAGAAACTGGCTGCTCGAGGCTTGGACGGGTATCTGCTTCCTTGGATTAAAAAGTGTCTGGGTGGCTGGGCCCAAAGAGTTGTGGGACATGGAGCTAAATGGAGTTGGAGGCCGTTCTCTAGTGGTGACCCCCAGGGCTCAGTTCTGGGGCCAGTTCCCTTGAATATTTTCATCAGTGATCTGGACAAGGGGATTAAGTGCACCCAAAGTAAGTTTGCAGACAACACCAAGTAAGAAGCGAGAGTTGGTCTCGTGGTTGGGCTCTGCAGAGGGTCCTAGATAGGCTGGACTCATGGGCCAAGGTCAAATCTATGAAGTTCAACAAGGCCAAGTGCTGGGTCCTGCACTTGGGGCACGACAACCCCCTTCCATGCTGGGGAATGGCGGGTGGAATGCTGCCCATCGGAAAGGGACTTGGGGGTATTGGTGGATAGTCGGCTGAATAGGAGCCAGCAGGGTGCTCAGGTGGCCAAGCAGGCCAACAGCATCTGGGCCAGAATGAATCCAGAGGAGGGCCACGAGGATGATCAAGGGGCTGGAGCACCTCTCCTCTGAAGACAGGCTGTGGGATTTGGTGTTGTTCAGCCTAGAGAAAAGAAGGCTCTGGGGAGACCTTATGGCGGCCTTCTAATACCTAAAGGGGGCTGAAGGAAAGCTGGGGAGGGACTCTTCATCAACTAGCGTAGTGATAGGACTAGGGGAAATGGTTTTCAATTGAAAGAGGGTAGGTTTAGATTAGATATTAGGCAGAAGTTCTTTTCTCAGAGGATGGTGAGGCACTGGAACAGGCTGCCCAGATATGTTGTGGATCCCCCCTCACTGGAAGGTTTGAAGGCCAGCTTGGATGGGGCTTTCAGCAAGCTGGTCTAGTGGAAGGTGTCTCTGCCCACGGCAGAGGGCTTGGAATTTTAGGATCTTTAAGGTCCTTTCCTACCCAAACTACTCTGTGATTCGCTGATTCTGTAAATCCAAAACACAGCACCACACCAGCTCCTAGGAAGAAAAATTAAGTCTATCCCAGCTAAAACTAGGACTATATTCAACCCTTACTCCATACCATTGTTCCTATGTCACACTCAGGTCTGACACTTTCTAAATAACTATCACCACTTTTCCTCTCTTTTGATATACGCACAGAGATATCTTGCCCTTAGGCTATTTGTGTCCTGGTTTTGGTTAGGATTGAGTTAATTTCCATCCTAGTATCATAGAATTGTAGAATGGCTTGTGTTGGAAGGGACCTTACAGATCATCTAAGTGAACTCCCCGCAGATTCCACCCACTAGATCAGGTTGGCCAAGGCCTCATCACCTCATCATGGCCTTGAACACCTCCAGGGATGGGGCATCCACAACTTCTTGGGCAACCAGTTCCAGTACCTCACTACCCTTACAGCGAAGATTTTCCTCCTGATGTGTAGTGTAGATCTCCCCTCTTTTAGTTTAAGACAATTCCCACATCCTCCTGTCATTACCTACCCGAGTAAAGAGTCCTTCTCCATTGTTTTTAAAAGACCCCTTTAAGGATTAAAAAGCTGCAAGGAGGTCTCCCTGGAGCCTTCTCTTCTCCAGGCTGAACAAACCTAACTCCTTCAGCCTGTCTTCACAGGCGAGGTGCTCCAGCCCTCTGATTTTCTTTGTAGCCCTTCTCTAAATTTTGCTGTGAGACGTTTACATCTTTCTTGTGCTTGTGGCCCCAAACCTGGACACAGTACTCCAGGTGAGGCCTCACAAGGGCAGAGCAGAGGGGGACAATCACCAGCCTCCACCTGCTGGCCACTTCTCTCTTGATGCAGCCCAGGATGCACTTGGCCTTCTGGGCTACAACCACGCACTGCTGGCTCATGTTGAGCGTTTCATCAGGCAGAACCCCCAAGTCCTTCTCTGCAGGGCTGCTCTCAATGAGTTCTTCTCCTAGCCTATCCCCATGTTTGGGATTTCCCCGGCCCACGTGCAGCACCTTGCTCTTGGACTTGTTGAACCTCCTTAGGTTCACATGGGCCCAAATTTCAAGCTTGTCCAGGACCCTTTGGATGGCATCCCTTCCTCTGTTGCATCCACTACACCTCTCAGCTTGGTGTCATCTGCACACTTGCTGAGGGTGCGCTCTACCCCACTGTCCCTGTCATTGACAATGATATTAAACAGTACCGGTCTCAGGATAGACCCCTGAGGGACACCACTCATCACCAGCCTCCACTTGGACATAGAGCCGTTGACCATCGCTCTCTGGGTGTGACCTTCAAGCCCACTCCTTATCCACTCAATGGTCCACCCATCAAAGGTGTATCTCTCTAATTTGGAGACCAGGATGTCATGTGAGACCATGTCAAAGGTCTTACAGAGGTCCAAGTAGACGACATCGGTCCGTCTTTGCTTGTTATCTGATGTGGTCACTCCATTGTAGAAAGCCACCAGATTGGTCCGGCACAGCCTACCCTTTGGTGAAGCCATGCTGGCTGTCTCAGATAAACCTCTTTGTCTTGCATGTGCCTTAACATTGATTCCAGGAGGACCTTTTCCATGGTCTTGCCAGGCACAGAGGTGAGGCTCACCATTCTGTAGTTCCCTGGGTCCTCCTTTCTATCCTTAATCAAAAGGGGAGTGATTCCATTTTTCCAGTCACCAGGGACTTTACCCGACTGCCAGGACTCTTCAAATATGATGGAGAGAGGCTTGGCAACTACATCAGCCAGTTCCCTCAGGACCCTGGGATGCAAGTCATCATGCCCCATAGACTTATACTTGTTTAGTTTCATCAGGTGGTCTCGAACCTGCTCTTCACTTCCAGCGGGTGGGATTTTGACCCCCAGCCTCCATCTCTGGGTTCACGGAAATGAAAGACTTGGGAAGCCTGACTGCCAGGGAAGAGTGAGGAGAAGACGTTGCTTAGTCCCTCAGCCTTCTCCATGGCTGTCATTACCAGTTCACCCTTCTCATCCATCAGAGGGGGTACACTCTCCTTGGCCTTTCTTTTCTGAGCAATGTATCTGCAGAATCTCTTCCTGTTATTCCGTTCATCCCATGACAAGCACAGTTCCATCTGTGCCTTGGGTTTCATTATTCCATCTCTGCACATCCAAAACTGAAGCATGCATGAGGGCCTGGGAAAAGGAACCCTGGATCCACAGAAGCCATTTGGGAAACAAAAGTTTTAGGTTGGAAGTGTGATTCTGTGGAGGTGCAGAGCTGATGGGCCCATTGTTCAGGATGATCCTAAAGACCTTTGTGTCCTTTTTGCTCCTGGCAACAACACCACTCCTTCTCAGGAATAAAGTAGACAAAAGAGGTGAGACCAGGAATGTCATCCGAAAGCTGATCCCAGTAAGATATGGGGAGGTCAGGAGCAGTCTGGACAAGAGAGATGTGAGATTTTGGGGTGGGAAGAAGAGCTTGGCCAGCAGAAATTAATGATTTCATAGAGGTATGAGGGTTCATGTAGTGTTGATGCTGCGGTAACACTGACTTAAAACAGTCATGTAAGCCCCTTACCTTACTTGAAATAGGAATTTTAATTCCTAAACATAAATGCTACTACAACACTCTGACAGGAATCCATTTTCTCTCTTGCAAACACTAATGTCTTCCCTTAACACTAACATTAAAATGCTCTATTTAACCCTAGACATCTTGGCAGACCGAAAACACCCGTAAACCACAGAGCTTGTCCATACCTTAACCACAGACCTGAAACCACAAGCAGAACACCAAACACACCCACTAAAACTTTGCTTAATCTCTAACCCAGAAAGTGAAAAACAGGTACCGAGGGGGCTAGAGAGTGGTCAGCTCTGCCTCAGGATCTCCTGCCCCAGCAGGAGGAATGGGACTGGGGCAGTGACTGGGAGGTCACTTCTGTCTCTGCAGCTGATAGGGCAGCAGCAGGAACGTGTCACGCAAAGGGACTGTGAGGTCCCTTGTGTCTGGAGGTGGCAGGTCACCCTTGGCTTCTCCCTGGGATGGGCACTTTGGGGCTGCCATCTGCCAGTGGCCCTGCTAGGCCAGCAGAAGGCCCCTGCTTGGCATGCTGCCTGTGGGATCCCCTCTGCCTCCATCCCCAGGAGGACCCAGACACAAAGAAGGCCCGCACAGAGCTTGTCCTGTCCCTTCTGCTTGAGGCCAGGACTGGACAGCAGGAGGCCCAAGGCTTGGCTGTGTCTAGCCAAGAAGCTGCAAGGCCAGCAGCAGGCCCAAGCCTTGGAAGATGCTGCAGATGTGACTTCTCTCTGCTTGGCTGACAGGCCGCAAGGAGCCTGATGGGTTGGGATGCCTGCTTCAGGAGTAGTTTCCACCCTGATGGAGCTTTGTTTTGTTGTGGAGATGAGCAGGAGAGAAAAAACTGCCACAAAGTGCACCTTGGAAGGTTGGCACTGGCCGTGAGGAAGAAGAAATGTCCAGGGGAACAACTGGTCTTGCTGCTAGAGCCTGAGGCAAAGAAGGCATTAAGTGCCTCAGCCTTCACCTCATCTCTTGTCACCAGGTTTCCTCCCACAGACAATAAAATATGATGAAGCTCCTGAATCCTCCATTATTAGAGTGTTTCTATAAAGATTTTTTATTGTCTTTGACAGTAATAGATGGATTGACATCCACCTGGGCTTTAACCCATCTGTATACTTCCCTGCACAGCTCCATATCTTTTAGGACACAGGTGCAGACAAAAGAAGAGCACAGCACAGAAGAGGTGCACAGCACAGAGGAGGTGGAACCTGACAGCCTTCCATCCCCTGCCCTTCTGTGACTCTGTGCTGCAATTCCATTCAGCTGGTTACTCCTGTATTATCCAAACTTCCCTGCAGCTCCTGATGCTGCTGTCTTGTCAGAGACAGCACAAACACAGAAAGGTGGAACTGTCTGCCTGCAGACATGAACACCTGTCAGAATGGAGCATCAGAGTGGGGGAACCCTGAGAAACTGCATGATTTTGCCTACAGAAACCTCTTGACCTTTACAAGGAGAAGAGCCCAGTCCTGCAGCAGAGGAAGAGGAACCCCACACATCAGGGCAGACTGGGACCCTGCTGAGTGAGCAGTGCCCAGGAGGAGAAGGGCCTGGGCACCACGAGTGGTCTCATACGAGCTACTCAGCTAAGACACCATATGACAGCACATGGACAAGGGTCTACAGCCAGCAGCGAAAGAGGTGCATGTCTGGGAGACGCTACGATACTCTGGTAATCAGAGGAGCAAGGAAATAGGCAAGGCTGAAGGTCCCAACAAACCGAGATCTTTGTGTCCAAGGCTATGGCTTTTGTCTCTGTCACTGAGGCCTATGAAGAGACAGCGTATTGCTAAAGAACCAGGACCTCCTCATCCCCACTGATTAACCAGGCAGGGCTCATACCATTCCCTGCACTTGGCCATGCACATCCCCATCTCCTCCTGCCCCACGAAGAGCCCTCAGCAGTGTGTGAAGGGAAAGGATCTCCCTTCCCAGGGGCTGGCGGTCAAGGCCTGGCCCTTGTGCTTGATGACACACATCCAGTTTGTCTACACATCAGGGTCACCTTCACACTGCCTTTGTCTCCTTGTCCTCACTGCCTCCAATGCTCTGCTCTAACGAGCTCCAAGGGAGGCTGTGTCAGTGCTGGCCCTCAGGGGGACACTGCAGGAAACTTGCCTCTGACTTGGACTTGTTGAGAGATGTCTTCAATTGTCTCTCAGTGCCTGAGGTTCGTGGGCTCCTCCCCAAAGCCCCCCGAGGGGGGATTCCAATGCCTTGGGCTGGGCGTCTGGTGCTGAGCTGGGCCGGGTTCCTGGGACAGAGAGAGATTGTGGCAAGAGGGCCGTGGTGCAGAGAGACAGCTCTGCCCAGGAGCAGCTCCTGTGCACAGCGCAGCAGGGCTGGGGGCTCTGACCGCAGGTGGCACGGGGACAGGAGAGAAGGAGAGAGGGCTTGGAGGCTGTTGGCAGTGGGAGGATGCTGAGAGCTGCCTGCAGGAGAAATCTGCACAGCCCTTGACAAGTTACGTCTCTGGCTGCAGGGCCATGCAGCTGCACGTCCTGGAAGGGTCTCCTGCAGGGTCTTGTTTCTGGGACGGCAGTGGGCAATGCAGTAGGCTTTGGGAGTCCTGCTGGATGGCACTGCGAGGTGAGGAATTCTGGCAGAAACCCCTCGGAGTGCCCTAAGCCAGGTGCCCCTGGTCAGCCCAGAACACCCTGCCCTGGCTGGCCAGGCCGGGCTCTCTGCCAGCTGCCCCGGAGCTCGTGAAGCCATGCAAAGAAGAGAAGCTCCCAAGCTCCCTCTGGCTTGCTGTGGCCCTTCTTCCTCAGCAGAATTCTCCTCTTTCTTCTCAGGGAAACACCTCAATCTTATGATAGCGCAGCTCAGAGAGGGGTGACACAAGGCAGCTGAGAACAGGACTGGTGGACAGAAGGGCTCTTCTCAGTCTTCACTAATGGACACTCCCATAAAATATCAGCTGGAGTGTCCAGGAAATGTGAGGGCATTCAACCATCCAATACCTATCCTAAGCTTTACAGGGGCTACTGGGATAAAATAAAGCAAACAAAATCCCTACAGCTCAGCTCTGCGTTCAGATGACTTGTTTGCAGGAACCGACAAGTCGAATGGAGTTGAGTTTCCCCCATGTTCCTGCCTCCCTCCTGCTGCACAGCAGGAAGGACTCCTCTGGAGCCCACAGCAGCCCCTGCTCCCAGTACCACCCTCAGCCAGCACCAGCCACAGCTCAAGCAGGGGAGATGCAGAAAGGTTCTCCTGCAAAGAGGGAGGCTTGGGCTGGGGGTGCTCTAAGACTTGCAATAGGTTTTCCTGAGATAATTATGTTCTAACCTTTTTCTGCCTTTTCCTCTTCAACAGAAAGAGCAGTGTCCAAAGTCAGGAAATGGCCAACATCAGCTCTGTGAGCGAGTTCCTCCTGCTGGCATTCGCGGACAGACGGGAGCTGCAGCTCCTGCACTTCAGGCTCTTCCTGGGCATCTACCTGGCTGCCCTCCTGGGCAACGGCCTCATCCTCACTGCCATAGCCTGCGACCACCGCCTCCACACCCCCATGGACTTCTTCCTCCTCAACCTCACCCTCTTCGACCTGGGATCCATCTCCACCACTCTGCCCAAAGCCATGGCCAATGCCCTCTGTGACACCAGGGCCATCTCCTATCAAGTGTGTGGTGCACAGGTCTTTTTCTTTCTCTTCTTTATATCAGCAGAATATTATACTCTTACTGTCATGTTCTATGACCGCTACGCTGCCATCTGCAAGCCCCTGCACTACGGGAGCCTCGTGGGCAGCAGAGCTTGTGCCCAGATGGCAGCAGCTGCCTGGGGCAGTGGCTTTCTCAATGCTGTCCTGCACACGGCCACTACCTTTTCCCTGCCCCTCTGCCAAGGCAATGCTGTGGACCAGTTCTTCTGTGAAATACCCCAGATCCTCAAGCTCTCCTGCTCAGGTTCAGACTACCTAAAGGAAGTTAGACTTCTGGTGGTTAGTGCATGTTTAGCATTTGGCTGTTTTGTTTTCATAGTGCTATCCTATGTGCAGATCTTCAGGGCTGTGCTGAGGATCCCCTCTGAGCAGGGCCGGCACAAAGCCTTTTCCACGTGCCTCCCTCACCTGGCCTTGGTCTCTCTGTTTGTCAGCACTGCCGTGTTTGCCCACCTGAAGCCCCCCTCCATCTCCTCCCCATCCTTGGACATGGTGGTGTCATTTCTGTACTCGGTGGTGCCTCCAGCAGTGAACCCCCTCATCTACAGCATGAGGAACCAGGACCTCAAGGAGGCAGTGAGGAAACTCTTTGGACACATGCTTTTGTGAACCATTAATGTTCACTTGATTTCCAGGTTTATTTCAGAAACAGGAAAATATTTTTTATTATTTGTCTTTATGAATATATTCTCCAAGTTTTGGTTTTCGTTTAAATAATGTTATTCCTAACATTCTGCCCGTTATATTTTCTAACTTACTTTAACCGAATAGTCTCATGTACTTACAAAACTGGGCTTCATGTGTAGATAAATACAATAAAAAAAACAGGAGAAATTCATTGTTATCAGCTGCCGTCTCTTCCCATCTCCTGTGCAGCTGGGGGAGCAGCCCCAGCACATAGGAGGGGCTCAGGGCCCAGAGCCCAGCTGCCACAGGGAGGAGCAGCCCCGCTGGCCCTCGCGGCTGCCCCTCACTGCCCGCTGGGCTCTGCCTCTCTGCTGCCTTCGGGTCGGGGCTGCTGCTTCCCTGGAGCCATGGCCATGGCCAGCAGCAGGACATGGTCTTTCAAGTGCTGCTCTCTTCTGGCTTCCACATTGTGTTTCTTGTATTTGGATAAGTCCTGAGAGCCCATGTATGTTGGTGACAGTCCTGTTATCCCTACATTGGCATCTCTTCAATATCTCTGCACGCCTCTTGCAAACCTGGTTTCAGGAATACACCCAAGGAGCTGCTTCCTGACCAGACCTCTTGCTTTTCTGGGCCTCACAATGGATCAGAACCCCAGAGTGATCGGTGAAGGACCAAGGGCTGCACTGGGAGCTGCCTTCTTTGCTGTCCATGGCTCAGCAAACAGTAACTGGCCTTGTCAGGCCTGGTACTGTCCCAGTGGTGCTGGGTCTGATGGCAAATGGCATCCTGGAGAGGAATCTGGAGCTGCACTGTGCCTGGGCCAGGCCTCTTGTGCTGGCCTGGGGAGCGGGGCTGGCCCTGCGGGGCACAGGCACTCTGTGCTGGGGATGTCCCAGGCAGGAGGGCAGGGCTCCTGCAGCTTCACGGCCCTCCATCTCCTGAGCCGTGGCTGGCCCCAGCGCGGGGGCTGCTGGGGAGGCCCAGAGCCGCCTTTGTGCCAGCAGCTGCGGTGCCTTGCGAGGGGCTGGGGCTGTGCTGGCCGTGCCCAGAGCCCTGCAGCAGGCTGCAGTGGGCACTGGCCTGGGGCCAGCCCAGCCTGGGCTGCTGGGCTGGGGAGAGGTCCGGGAGGTGGGGAGAGGTGGGCAGGATTTGGGCTGGGCTGGGCTGGGCAGTGCCCGGCATAGGGCACCAGCAGTGTCAGGGAGCGGTGGCAGCATGCAGGGGAGGGCTCCCAGCAGGGCTTGGTGCTGCAGAGCCAGGGCTGGGGAAGGGAGCCCAGAGCTGCAGGGGCAGGGGACACGAGGCCGCTCGGGGCCCTTGCTGGCCTGGGCAGAGCAGGAAGGCGGCCCAGGGCATTTGTCCCCTCACCGCAGCCTGCCACGACCTGCAAGGCGCTCACGGAGCATCCAGGGCCAGGCTCTGCGCCGTGGTGCGCAGGTAGAGGGCAAAGCCTCTCTGAAAAAGAGGCTGAAAGTGAGAAAGGTCCCTCCGCTGTCCCGTGGTGTGACAGGGCCAGGGTGGGACAGCTTACCTTTATTTGATATAGTTCTTGTGTAATTTGCATTGGTGATGGCACAAAAAGACAGTTCCTTCAGCAGTGATGTACATCTTTCTTCATGTTAGGACACAATTCAACATCCTTCACTCTGCTTTATCTCGCTGATGAACTGGATTAGGTCTCCTTGAGTAGTCTGAGGCACAATGCAGTGCTTTTTGCCTTCTGACACTCCAGCACAATATCTATGACATTCCCTTACTCTGCGCGTTGAGCTGACGGGTCATTTCACATTTTTCTCTTTCAAAACCTGAGTTGGACGGGGACTATTTCGAAAGTGGGACAAGCTGATGGGTTCTGTCTCAGCCATTTGAAGCGTACTATACTTGAGTTTTGCAGCCTGAGTTTGCTAAAGATGACCCAGGAAGGTAAACGGATGTTCAAGTGTCTCGTAGGAATAAGGGAGAGTATCTTGGGTTTCCAATGGCCATTTCAGATTTAGGTCAGTCCCAGGAACCCACTGAACTAGGGTGTTGTCTTTGAAGGGGTTTCCTGTGCTGGGCTTGTTAGTAATAGAAGATGAAATAATACAATATTGCTTAATATGTTACATTTGCGATGTACTGTTCCGGGGCTGCGCTTGGAAGATACAAAATATATGTGCAAGGGTAGCATGAGAGAATGCACCGATTCATGATGAGGAGTAAGGAGGATTAAAAGAATGCTCAATTTGCAAGACTTCTAGGTAACTGGGGCTTCTTGAACCCTGGGAACTGGATCAAACCAACCTTGCGGTTTGGACTGAGACCGAGGGCTCAGAGAGCATGCGTGAGAAAGAAAGGTTAAAAAGTTCAGCTCTGATGAAGACATCTTACTTCATCCCTACGACCACCCGGATGACCACCACTGAGTAGTACGCAAGCGCAGAAGGACTGATAAGATAATTAGCATACGAAGCGAGGCTAGGCGGAGCTAGGAAATGAATATGCATAGATGAGTTGTGAAACCTTATGCATATGTAATATCTTAGGATATAAAAGAGAACTAAGAGAACAAATCAGACGAAGTTAGATTTGGGCAGGCATGCCCCTAACTTCCGGCACCTAATAAAGCACCTTCATATAATCACTTTGTGGATTATGTGTCTTCATGAACGCTAACAGGCTGGGCTGCAGTTACAGGGACAAAGACCACTGCTGGCAGGGGAGGTGCCCTGGGAACTCCACCTGGCTACATACGAATCCTCCAAAGGGCTCTGGTCTCTTTCATGTCCTGCTTGCTTACTGTCTGACAGCAAAGCTCTGCCTGAATACCCAGTAATTACTTTAGTACTTAAGTAGCAGAGCAACTCCCCTTACTCTTTGATCATTCAGACCGCTCTCACCAACCCAGTTGCTGCTTTGAGTTTCAGTGAGTTCCAGCTCGCCCATCTCTCAGCAGTCTGTCTAATGGTTTCCTTAGCAAGAAACTCATCATTTCTCATTGAATTAGTATGATATGGATTAATATTAACACTATGATTTTAAATTTCCTATTAATCAGTGTAAAATATATCATGTACAGTCATCCTTTTGGGAAGGTAAACATCACTGGAGGCAACAAAATGAGGAACATGAACATTGGTGGTTTTTTTTTTGAAAATTGCAGCATGGTTTCCTATTCTTTGCTTTTCAATAGGAAAAACCCTGCTCTTCCTACACTAGGCAGGGATCCAAAGGAGAAACCCTAGACCAATACCTATAGGAGAATGATGCTCCAAGCTGAAATGCAACAAAATTCAGCCTTTAAAATGAGGAAAGAGTTCTATTAGATGCTCTTTGAAATCTTCCTCCTTAACTACACCATGAAAGCTCTCCAATTACCTGCACAAGTCCTGAACACTTGAAGAACACTGAGGGAGAGATACGGCTCCTTAGGACTTTCTCTCTTTTAATGAGTTCCATGGTGTATTTTGGTGCTCAGTCTATGAAGCTCAGGTACTGAGAGGAGAATGATGCAACTGCTTGAGAAAGTAAAGTCAAAAGGAAAAGTTGAAGTGACTTGGAGTATTAATGGGCCCCACTGAGGGCTGTTCCTAACAAAGCCTCCCCAGGGACTTGTTAGGGCAGATCATTGGAGGCCATGATTACAGACAGGCAAAGCACTGTGCTGAGAAAAATCTTGGCTGGTTTTGGTGAAGCAGAAGGGCCAAGGCCTGACCCCAGCCCCTGCGAGGGGAGATCCTGCACCCCCCCGTCTGGCTCAGGGCTCTTCTTGGGGTCTGTATGATGTGGTGGGCAGTGTGATGCCACAAGAAGAACTTCATTAGGACACCTCCCCACCCCTGCACAGGGTATCAAGGAAGCAGTGAGGCCCCATTGCAATGACTCTATCTCGTCTCCTCAGAAGCTCTAGGCAAAGGGACAAAAAGGTCAGGGCTGTTGGGGCATTCCATTCCTGCCAGCACCCTCTGCCTTCTCCTCTGCAGGCTTTCCTATGCTGTCCCATACTTTGTCCTATTTCCTTGAAGTCTGCAGACACCCATCTCTGTCCACCACTTTGCTCTCATCCAGGACTTTTCATCAATTCACCAATATCTCATCAACCCTCACCAGCTGTTCCTTGAAACACAAAGCTAGAGTCTGATCACAGATGCTCACCAGCATCTCCCAAGCCCTGGGCCTGCTGCTGGCTTTGAAGCTTCTTGGCTAGACACAGCCAAGCCTTGTGCCTCCTGCTGTGCAGTCCTGGACTCAAGCAGAAGGGACAGGACAAGCCCTGTGCGGGCCTTCTTTCTGTCTGGATCCTCCTGGGGATGGAGGCAGAGGGGATCCCACAGGCAGCATGCCAAGCAGGGGCCTTCTGCTGGCCTAGCAGGGCCACTGGCAGATGTCAGCCCCAAAGTGCACATCCCAGGGAGAAGCCAAGGGTGACCTGCCACCTCCAGACACAAGGGACCTCACAGTCCCTTTGCGTGACACGTTCCTGCTGCTGCCCTATCAGCTGCAGAGACAGAAGTGACCTCCCAGTCACTGCCCCAGTCCCATTCCTCCTGCTGGGGCAGGAGATCCTGAGGCAGAGCTGAGCTCAGCAGAGCATTCCCACCCATCTCATCCTTGTGGCCCACAAACCGACCAGACCCATGGCTCCTCACACTCATCTCTGAATGCCATGCGACTGCACAGCAACCTCACAGTTCCTGCCCTGCCGCAAGGGGCCAAGCACCTAACGTTAAGGGTCAGGTGAGAGGCTGAAAGTGAGGAGGTTAATGCACAGGAACGAGGGCTTTGTCTGGTTACTTTTTACATTTGGGTTTAGGGACCAGGGCTCACCTTTCTGGGTTAGAGTTTAAGCAAATATTTTGTGGGCAGGTTTGATGTTCTGCTTGGGGTGTCATGTCTGTGATTAGGGGATGGGCAGGCTTTGTGGTTTAGGGTTTTGTTTAGGTTTTTGGTTGTTGTTTAACCCTTGAAGTCTAGGGTTAAATAGAGCAATTACAAGCTAGTGCTAAGAGCAGGGATCAAGGTAAGCAAGAGAGTAAGGGTAAGGGAAAGAGGCTATGGGCTGAGTTTTGGCTTCAGTGCATACTTTGAGCTCAGGCAGAAGAGTAGTGGATTCCTGTCGGGGTGTGGGGTAGCATTTCGATTTATGAATTAAGGTTACTGATTGAAACTGGGGAAGGGCCTAACATGACTGTTTTAAGTCACCGTTACAGCAGCATCAGCATAACCTGAACCCTCTTACCTCTAGAAATTCCTTAATTTCTGCTGGCCAAGCCCCTATTGCCTCCCCCAAATCTCACATCTCTCCTGTCCATGCTTCTCCTGACCTCCCCATATCAGTCTTTTCATTGGGATCAGCTTTCTGATGGCTTTCATGATCTCAGAGTTAAGGTTTAGGAGAGGGTTTAAGGTGAGGAGGTTAATGCACAGGAACAGGGGCTTTGGGTTAGAGATTAAGCAACTGTTTAGTGGGAGGGTTTGGTGTTCTGCTTGGGGTGTCAGGTCTGTGGTTAGGCTATGGTAAACTTTGTGCTTTAGGGTTTGCTTTAGCACTGGTAAGAATTTCTCTAGGATTAAAAAGAGCATTTTAATGCTAGTGTAAACGGAAGGGATCAGGGTGAACAAGAGAGCAAGTGTAAAGGTAAGGGGCTGAGTTTTGGCTTCACGGGATTCTTGGAGGTCAGGCATTAGAGTAGTGAATTCCTGTCAGGGTGTGGAGCAGCATTTAGGTTTAGGGATTGTCCTGGTTCCAGTTAGGACAGAGTTAATTTTCCCTCATAGTAGCTGGTAGGGTGCTATGTTTTGGATTAGGATGAGAAGAGCGCTGATAACACGCTGATGTTTTAATTGTTGCAGAGCAGTGCTTACACCAGGCCAAGGACTTTTCGGCTTCTCGCTCTGTCCCGCCAGCGAGCAGGCTGGGGGTGCAGCAGGAGCTGGGAGGGGACAGACCCAGGACAGCTGACCCAAACTGGCCAAAGGGGTATTCCATATCATCTGACGTCATGCTAAACAATATATAGGGGTGGCTGGGCGGGGTGGGGGGCCGGCTGCTCGGGGATAGGCTGGGCATCGGTCAGCGGGTGGTGAGCAATTGCATTGTGCATCACTTGTTTTCTTACACATTATTATTATTAATACTATTATCATTATCACTATTATTATTATTATTGTTATTATTATTTTCCTGTCTTAATAAACTGTCTTTATCTCAACTCACAGGCTTCACTTTCCCGTTTCTCTCCCCCATCCCAGAGAGGGAGGGGGGAGGGTGAGCGAACGGCTGTGTGGTGTTTAGCTGCCAGCCGGGTTAAACCACAACAGTCCTTTTGGCGCCCAACGTGGGGCTCGAAGGGTTGAGATATAGACAGATTTGACCAGAGTGTGTTAAACTAAAATTGGTATAAGTATTGGACCTGCTTAATAGTTGCTAGTCACGATGGTGATCGCCTTAATCTGCAGTCTGCTGTGCCTGTTTTCCAAACTGAGTTTTATAGTGCGTTACTTTCTGTATGTGCTCCCTGTTGCACTGTTTATCCTTTCCGGGCCCTGGTTTAAGATTGTTATGGTACTGTGCGGTGTAACAATGGCTTATGAAATGATGAGATTTCTGGTCATGACTCTAACCTGGTATTTGTACTCAGCACTGACGTCGACTCTATACTTTGGAAACCATATCTCGGCAACTATTAGCAATTACACCTATTGCCTGTTTTCGTTAGGGAGCCAATCTGTGAAGGGGACAGGGGAAGACATGTTTCCCTCCCTGTTCACTCTCCCTTTCTCCTTCACCACCCTCTTATCCCCCGAGCTAGTTACGGTGGTTCTCCGAGATGTTGAATATCCTTGGGATACTCAGACCAGCCTGCTCTTGTTGTTATGTCTCCTGAATGCGCTTCAGGTTTTGTTGAGGGTTAAACAACTACTTAGGAATCTCATCCGGAGATCTGTCTTGAGGCGGGATAGTTGCGAGTGGCAGGGAGTGTGGGAGGATATGGGCAGGTTTCTAGAGCAGCGGTCACCTCCAGTGTTTTGGACATTCACCCCTGAACAACTGCAAAATCCTAAAAAGCTGGCAGAATGCTTGAAAAAAAGGTGTCATGACTCTGGCAGTTCCAAAGTGACGCAAATCACTGTAGCGTGCTGGGGTCTGGCTTGTGCCTATCGAGCTGCAATTGATGCTACTATCAACCTAGCTCCGGCTCCTGCAGCTGCTCCCACTCCTGTGTCTGGGTCAGAGAAACGAGCTGTAGCAGTGCAAGTTGACCCCGCAGAGGGTATTCCAACCCCTGTGGCAGACCCTGCGTCTGGGTCAGAGAAACGAGCTGTAGCAGTGCAAGTTGCCCCTGTAGACAAGGTGAAAAAATGGTATAGAGGCTCAGGTCGTTTAGAACGCAGACAGTCTTCTGCTAAGTTTGGGCATAGAGAAGACGAGGCTGGGCCATCAAAGGTGCAGGAGACTGAAGATGAGGATGAGGATGTCGAAAAATCAACAGTAACTACCCGGACTCTATACCAGCATGAGCTACGAGATGTGCGAAAAGATTTTGGTCGCTGTATAGGTGAGCAGCTTGTCACCTGGCTGCTCCGGTGCTGGGACACCAGAGCCAATTGTGTGGAATTAGAGGGCAGGGAAGCCAGGCGGCTGGGATCCCTTGCTAGAGACGCAGGCATTGACAAAGCAATTGGAACACGATCTCACAGCCTCTGGAGGCGTCTCCTGTCAGCTGTGAAGGAAAGGTATCCCTTCAAGGAAGAACTTGTATGTCTACCAGGCAAATGGACAACCATGGAGAAGGAATTCAGTACCTGAGGGAATTGGCCGTACGGGAAGTAATTTATAAGGACCTAGACAATGCACAAACATCCACAGATCCAGATGAAGTCCAGTGTACACAACCCATGTGGCAGAAGTTTGTACGGAGTACACCATCATCATATGCCAGCTCATTGGCAATACTAACCTGGAAAGAGAATGAGGAACCCACAGTGGATGAAGTGGCTAAACAACTCCGGCAGTACAAAGGAAATCTCTCCTCTTCCCTACAGGCCTGTGTCTCGGCTGTGGAGAAACTCTCTGAAGAGGTCCACCAACTTAAAGAGAATTTATCTTCCCCTCCACCTGAACGAACCAGTGTCCACCAGCTAAAAGAGGATACTTTGGAGAAACTATTTGAAGATGTCCACCAACTTAAAGAGAGTTTATTTTCCTCCCCACCTGTACAAACCAGTGTCTCAGCTATTAGGGGTAAACGTTCATCCGTGCAAGGAAGACAATATGGTGGGCACACACACCGCACCACCCTGTGGTTTTACCTACGTGACCATGGAGAGGCCATGAGAAAATGGGATGGAAAATCTACTGCGACCCTAGAGGCACGGGTACATGAATTGCAAAAGAAAACAATTGGGAAAAAGGGGTTCTCTGAAAAGTTTGCTGCTCCAACTTCCAGCAGGCAGTCCTTTAAACACAGAAACAAAGATTCTGACCAGGACTAGAGGGGCCCTGCCTCCAGCCAGGGGGAGGAAAGGGACAATCGAGTTTATTGGACTGTGTGGATTCGATGGCCTGGCACGTCAGACGCACAGAAGTACAAGGCTTTGGTAGACACCGGTGCACAATGTACTCTAATGCCATCAAGCTATAAAGGGCCAGAGCCCATCTGTATTTATGGTGTGACGGGGAGATCCCAGCAGTTAACTGTATTGGAGGCTGAAGTGAGTCTAACCGGGAATGAGTGGCAAAAGCACTGTATTGTGACTGGCCCAGATGCTCCGTGCATCCTTGGCATAGACTATCTTAGAAGAGGATATTTCAAGGACCCAAAAGGGTTCCGCTGGGCTTTTGGCATAGCTGCCTTGGAGACAGAGGACATTAAACAGTTGTCTACCTTTCCTGGTCTCTCAGAGGACCCTTCTGTTGTGGGGTTGCGGACGGTTGAAGAACAGCAAGTGCCGATCACTACCACAACTTTGCACCGGCGGCAATATCGCACCAACCGAGACTCCCTGAGTCCCATCCATAAGCTAATTCGTCAACTGGAGAGCCAAGGAGTGATCAGCAAGACTCATTCACCTTTTAATAGTCCCATATGGCCAGTGCGAAAGTCTAATGGTGAGTGGAGACTAACAGTGGACTATCGTGGCCTGAACGAAGTCACGCCACCACTGAGTGCTGCAGTGCCGGACATGCTAGAACTCCAGTATGAACTGGAATCAAAGGCAGCCAAGTGGTATGCCACAAATGATATCGCTAATGCATTTTTCTCCATCCCTCTAGCAGCACAGTGCAGGCCACAGTTTGCTTTCACTTGGAGGGGAGTCCAATATACTTGGAATCGGCTGCCCCAGGGGTGGAAACACAGCCCTACCATTTGCCATGGACTGATCCAGTCTGCGCTGGAGCAGGGGGAAGCTCCTGAACACCTGCAGTACATCGATGACATCATTGTGTGGGGTGACACTGCAGAGGAAGTTTTCGAGAAAGGGAAGAAAGTAGTCCAAATCCTTCTGAAGGCCGGTTTTGCCATAAAACAGAATAAAGTTAAAGGACCTGCACGAGAGATCCAGGTTTTAAGAATAAAATGGCAAGATGGACGTCGTCAAATCCCAATGGATGTGATCAACAAAATAACAGCTATGTCTCCACCAACTAGCAAAAAGGAAACACAAACTTTCCTAGGTGTCATGGGGTTTTGGAGAATGCATAGTCCAAATTACAGTCTGATATTAAACCCGCTCTACCAAGTAACCCGTAAGAAGAATGTTTTTGAATGGGGCCCTGAGCAACGACAAGCCTTTGAACAAATTAAGCAGGAAATAGTTCATGCAGTGGCCCTCGGGCCAGTCCGAACAGGACCAGATGTAAAGAATGTGCTCTACACCGCAGCCGGGGAGAATGGTCCCACCTGGAGCCTCTGGCAGAAAGAACCTGGGGAAACTCGAGGTCGACCCCTGGGGTTTTGGAGTCGGGGATACAGAGGATCTGAGGCCCGCTATACTCCAACTGAAAAGGAGATATTGGCAGCATATGAAGGAGTTCGATCTGCTTCGGAAGTGGTCGGTACTGAAGCGCAGCTCCTCCTGGCACCCCGACTGCCGGTACTAGGCTGGATGTTCAAAGGAAGGGGCCCCTCTACACATCATGCAACTGATGCTACATGGAGCAAGTGGGTTGCACTGGTTACTCAGTGGGCTCCAATAGGAAACCCCAGTCGCCCAGGAATCTTGGAGGTGATTATGGACTGGCCAGAAGGCAAATACTTTGGGATATCATCAGAGGAGGAGGTGGTCCGTGCTGAAGAAGCCCCACTGTACAACAAGCTACCGGAAAATGAGAAGAAATATGCCCTGTTCACTGATGGGTCCTGTCGTATTGTGGGAAAGCATCGGAGATGGAAAGCTGCTGTATTGAGTCCTACACGACGAGTTGCAGAAGCTGCTGAGGGAGAAGGTGAATCGGGTCAGTTTGCAGAAGTGAAAGCCATTCAGCTGGCTTTAGATATTGCTGAACGAGAAAAGTGGCCTGTTCTCTATCTCTGTACTGATTCATGGATGGTAGCAAATGCCCTGTGGGGGTGGTTACAGCAATGGAAGCAGAACAACTGGCAGCGCAGGGGCAAGCCCATCTGGGCTGCGGCATTGTGGCAAGATATTGCTGCCCGGGTAGAGAACCTGGTTGTAAAGGTATGCCACGTGGATGCTCATGTGCCCAAGAATCGGGCTACTGAAGAACATCAAAACAACCAGGAGGTGGATCAGGCTGCTAAGATTGCAGTGGCTCAGGTGGACCTGGACTGGCAACATAAAGGTGAATTATTTATAGCCCGTTGGGCCCATGACACTTCAGGCCATCAAGGTAGAGATGCAATATACAGATGGGCTCGTGATCGGGGGGGTGGACCTGACCATGGACACTATAGCACAGGTTATTCATGATTGTGAAACATGTGCTGCAATCAAGCAAGCCAAATGGTCCAAGCCTCTTTGGTATGGAGGACGATGGCTGAAATATAAAAATGGAGAGGCCTGGCAGATTGATTACATCACACTCCCTCAAACCCGCAACGGCAAGCGCCACGTACTTACAATGGTGGAAGCAACCACCGGATGGCTGGAAACATATCCGGTGCCCCATGCCACCACCCGGAACACTCTCCTGGGCCTTGAAAAGCAAGTCCTATGGCGACATGGCACCCCAGAGAGAATTGAGTCAGACAACGGGACTCATTTCCGAAACAACCTTATAGACACTTGGGCCAAAGAACATGGTATTGAGCGGGTGTATCACATCCCCTATCATGCACCAGCCTCTGGAAAAATTGAACGATACAATGGACTGTTAAAGACTACACTGAAAGCAATGGGTGCTAGGACATTCAAAAACTGGGATAAACATTTGGCAAAGGCCACCTGGTTAGTCAATACCAGGGGATCTGCCAACCGAGCTGGACCTGCCCAATCAAACCTGTTACACACTGTAGAAGGGGATAAAGTTCCTGTAGTGCACGTAAGAAACATGCTGGGTAAAACAGTCTGGGCTACTCCTGCCTCAGGAAAAGGCAAACGCATTCGTGGGATTGCTTTTGCTCAGGGACCTGGATGCACTGGGTGGATAATGCAAAAGAATGGGGAGGCCCGGTGTGTACCTCAAGGGGATTTGATACTGGGTGAGAATAGCCCATGAGTTGAATTGTAGTATGTTAATTATCATATAATACTGTATGTCATCACTACCATAATCGCTATATATCATAGATGAAAATGGTGATTAATTACAAGGTATTGGAAAGAGTGTAACCTGAGCATGACATAAATGGTATGGATTAAGGGGTGGATATCTGTCCTGGTTCCAGTTAGGACAGAGTTAATTTTCCCTCATAGTAGCTGGTAGGGTGCTCTGTTTTGGATTAGGATGAGAAGAGCGCTGATAACATGCTGATGTTTCAATTGTTGCAGAGCAGTGCTTACACCAAGCCAAGGACTTTTCAGCTTCTCACTCTGTCCTGCCAGCAAGCAGGCTAGGGGTGCAGCAGGAGCTGGGAGGGGACAGACCCAGGAGAGCTGACCCAACCTGGCCAGAGGGATATTCCATACCATCTGGCGTCATGCTAAACAATATATAGGGGTGGCTGGGCGGGGTGGGGGGCCGGCTGCTCGGGGATAGGCTGGGCATCGGTCAGCGGGTGGTGAGCAATTGCATTGTCCATCACTTATTTCATACACATTATTATTATTAATACTATTATCATTATCACTGTTATTATTGTTGTTATTATTATTTTCCTGTCTTAATAAACTGTCTTTATCTCAACTCACAGGCTTCACTTTCCCGTTTCTCTCCCCCATCCCAGAGAGGGAGGGGGGAGGGTGAGCGAACGGCTGTGTGGTGTTTAGCTGCCAGCCAGGTTAAACCACAACAACAAGCTTGAAATTTGGGCCCATATTAACCATGGAGGGTCAACAAGTGCAAGTGCAAGGTGCTGCACCTGGGCCGGGGAAATCCCAGACATGGGGATAGGCTGGGAGAAGAACTCATTGAGAGCAGCCCTGCAGAGAAGGACTTGGGAGTTCTGCTGGATGAAAAGCTCGAAATGAGACAGCAGTGTGTGCTGGCAGCCCAGAAGGTGAACTGCATCCTGGGCTGCATCAAGAGAGGAGTGGGCAGCAGGTGGAGGCAGGTGATTGTCCCCCTCTGCTCTGCCCTTGTGAGGCCCCACTTGGAGTCCTGCATCCAGGTCTGGGGCCCCCAGCACAAGAAGGGTGTACGCTGGTAGAGTGGGTCCAGAGGAAGGCCACAAAGATGATCAAGGGGCTGGAGCACCTCTCCTATGAAGAAAGGCTGAGAGAGCTGGGGCTGTTCAGCCTACCAGAAGAGAAGGCTCTGGGGTGATGTTGTTGCAGACTTTCAATACTTAAAGGGTGTTATAACGGGGATGGAGAAGGACTTTTTACTCAGGTAGATAATGATAGGACAAGGGGAAGTGGTTTTAAATTAAAAGGGGAAATTCCTATTAGAGGTTAGCAGGAAATTTTTCACTCAGAGGGTAGTGAGGCACTGGAACAGGTTTTCCACAGAGGTATTGGATGCCCCGTCTCTGCAGGTCTTCAGGAGCAAGTTAGATGAAGTCCTGAGCAACCATGATCTCCTGGGAGGTGTCACTGCCAATGGTAGGGGGGTTGGAACCAGATGATCTTTGAGGTCCTTTCCAGCCCAGGCCATTCTGTGATTCCATGACTCTATGACTGGTTAAAAATAATTTTAAAACTTGTTATGTAGAAGGATAAGAATAACATTATTTCCATCAATACAAAATGTTGTTAAAATATTAATAAAAATATACTTAAGGAAATCATTCTATGTGTTTCACAAAAAAATATCTAGTCCTGTTAGGATTATTTCTAATATTACATTTTGATAATAAGTTTAATAATAAAATGATATGGTAATAATCACAATAATGAAGTCATTCTTGATGATGAAGAAGCATGTATAGAAATAGTTTCCTCACTGCATCTTTGAGCTCCTGGTTCCTCATGCTGTAGATGAGGGGGTTCAGTGCTGGAGGCACCACCGAGTACAGAACTGCCACCACCAGGTCCAGGGATGGGGAGGAGATGGAGGGGGGCTTCAGGTAGGCAAACAGGACAGTGCTGACAAACAGGGAGACCACGGCCAGGTGAGGGAGGCACGTGGAAAAGGCTTTGTGCGGGCCCTGCTCAGAGGGCATCCTCAGCACAGCCCTGAAGATCTGCACATAGGACACCACAATGAAGACAAAGCAACCAATACCTAAAGAGAAGCTGATTGCAGTAAGCCCAACCTCCCTGAGGTAGGCATCTGAGCAGGAGAGCTTGAGGATCTGAGGGATCTCACAGAAGAACTGGGCCACCGCATTGCCTTGGCAGAGGGGCAGGGAAAAGGTAGTGGCCGTGTGCAGGACAGCATTGAGAAAGCCACTGCCCCAGGCAGCTGCTGCCATCTGGGCACAAGCTCTGCTGCCCACGAGGCTCCCGTAGTGCAGGGGCTTGCAGATGGCAACGTAGCGGTCATAGGACATGACGGTGAGAAGGGAATATTCTGCTCCAATGAAGAAGACTAAAAAGAAGACCTGTGCAGCACACCCTTGATAGGAGATGGCCCTGGTGTCCCAGAGGGAATTGGCCATGGCTTTGGGCAGAGTGGTGGAGATGGATCCCAGGTCAAGGAGGGCAAGGTTGAGGAGGAAGAAGTACATGGGGGTGTGGAGGCGGTGGTGGCAGGCTACGGCGGTGAGGATGAGGCCGTTGCCCAGGAGGGCAGCCAGGTAGATGCCCAGGAAGAGCCCGAAGTGCAGGAGCTGCAGCTCCCGCGTGTCTGCGAATGCCAGCAGGAGGAACTCAGTGATGGAGCTGCTGTTGGACATCTGCTCTTTCTGGTCATGAGGTCCTGTACAAGGAGGACAAAGGCCATGGTAATGTACCAGAGGCATATCAGAGGAAAACTCTTTCCATTTTCTCATTTAAAAGCACCAAAAATTACCCATTTTCAGGCAGATATTTGAAGGTCTCTTTCAATGATTCTGCCTGAGAGTGTCTCTGGGAGCAGGGGTCTCATCTGTGGGCAATGCAAGAATCAGTCCTGCACTACAGCCAGAGGTAGTAGCATGGTAGTAACATGGTAGTAACATGGTAGGAGCATGGGGTAGTCTCAGATTCACTTTACTGCTGATATCAAAGAGATTTCCCCAGTTTTGCTCCCAGTTCACCCAACTGCGGAGCAGAGGTGTGGAGATTTAGTTATTTAATTATTTGTTTTCTATTTTTGATTTAGCTGCCCCACCACACCTGAGGAGTATTTCTAAGGCATAAATCCTGGGCATTCTTATGCACTCCAAGCAAAAACTTGTGGATCCTCAGAGGCAAAGAGACTGTCCCTTTAGTGCAGAGCATCCCACAGAGACGACAGCCAGTCTGTCCATCAGTGCTGGTCTCAGCTGTGCTGGCATCTCTTTGAGCTACAGGACAATTGCACTAAGGAGGTTCTCCTGAGAAGAGCTTGAACACTGCTGATAGCAGAGGAATCCAGGCTCCAAGTGCCCATCTCCAGACCCCTCACCCTGTTCCTGTACTCCCCCTCCCCCAAGCACCCCGAGGGCTCACTCCATGGGCAGGTGAAACCCCCATCCCCAGGCAGCCTGGGAACAAGAGCAGCAGCAGCACGGCCAGGTGGAGAAGCCAGGAGGAATGGCAGCGTGCTGCTGCCAGGGGAGGCAAGGCCAGGGAGGGACAGACGGACACTCAGCACACCCTCCTGTGCTGCAGCTCTGCCTGCAGAGGAGGCAACTCCTGCTCATTGCAAACGATCTGTGCTCACCTCAAGCCTGCAGACACCTTCCAAAGGCAGGGGGTATCACGGCTTTTGTAGCTCCGAAAGATCAGCTAGGATAAAGCCTGAGAGGACCACAATGATGATGTTTATGCAGTCTGTGGGCTAAGGTGTGGGAAGAGACTTTATGAAGTTCATTGATGGCATATTGGTCCCTCACTACAATGGTCTAGGAGTCTCAATCTCCTGTACAATCCTGACAATCCATTACGATGAAACCTGCCTCCCCTCCACCGCAGGATTCTTCAGGCACAGGGTGCTGAAAAAGACTTGCCTTTCTGGTAGCGCCTGGCTTGGTCTTTCTCTTGAAAATTGCAATCATAAATGCCATTCACTAAAACATCTTCTACTCCTCACTGGAGAAACAGAGAGACCCATCCTGACAGATGTTATCAGGCATTGGAAGTGCCAGCTGTAGAAGACCCCTCTGGCAACCCCACCTGCATGGCCCTGCAGCCAGAGACTCACAGTGCCAAGAGCCTGCAGATCTGTCCTGCCACACGCTGCCCTCTGTTGCTGTGCTCCTCACTGCCTCCAAGCCCTCTCTCCTTCTCTCCTGTCCCCGTGCCACCTGCGGTCAGAGCCCCCAGCCCTGCTGCGCTGTGCACAGGAGCTGCTCCTGGGCACAGCTGTCTCCCTGCACCAGGGCCCTCTTGCCACGAGCTCTCTCTGTCCCAGGAGCCCGGCCCAGCTCAGCACCAGACGCCCAGCCCAAGGCATTGGAATCCCCCTCGGGGGGCTTTGCTGAGGAGCCCACGAACCTCAGGCACTGAGAGACAATTGAAGACATCTCTCAACAAGTCCAAGTCAGAGGCAAGTTTCCTGCAGTGTCCCCCTGAGGGCCAGCACTGACACAGCCTCCCTTGGAGCTCGTTAGAGCAGAGCATTGGAAGCAGTGAGGACAACTAGAGAAAGACAATGTCAAGGTGACCCTGATGTGTAAAAAATCTGGATGTGTTTCACCAAGCACAAGGGTCAGGCATTTACCCTTGACCCCCAGCCCCTGGGAAGGGAGATCCTTTCCCTTCACACACTGCTCAGGGCTCTTCGTGGGGCAGGAGGAGATGGGGATGTGCATGGCCAAGTGCAGGAGAATGGTACGAGCCCTGCCTGGTTCGTGGGTGGGGGCGAGGAGGCAATGAGGCCCTGGTGCTTTACCGATAAGCTGTCTCCTCCTAGGCCTCAGTGGCAGAGAAAACAGCCAGAGACATGGACATGAAACCCTGGGTCCTGTTGGGACTCTCAGCCTTGGTAGAACCCTTGCTCTTCTCCACACCAGGCTGTCCTAGGGACTTCCAACCTGCACAACTTTGCCTGTTGTCTGTAGACCCTTATCTGTGTGGTGTCACACTGGATGTGAGCTGAGTCTGATAACTCAGATCTTCTTGGTGGCCATGTTCCTCGTAAGGCAGCTCTGTAGGAAGCTGGCCTGGTTCCTGGGGAGCAGCACCACTGCTCGTATGGCATCCCTCGTGGTGCCCAGGCCCTCCTCCTCCTGGGCACTGCTCACTCAGCAGGGTCCCAGTCTGCCCTGATGTGTGGGGTTCCCCCTCCTCCGGTGCAGGACTGGGCTCTTCTCCTTGTAAGTGTGAAGAGGTTTCTGTAGGCAAAATCCTGCAGTTTCTCAAGGTTCCCCTGGACAGATGCTGCATTCTATCAGCTGTTAATGTCCGCAGGCAGATGGCTCACCCTGATTATGCCGACTCTCACAAGGTAACAGCAGCAGGAATTTGCAGGACAGTTTGGACAATACGGCAGTAACCAGTTTAATGGAATTACAGCACAGAATCACAGAAGGGTATGGGATAAAAGGCTGCCCGATTCCACTTTTTCTCTTCTTCCTTCTCATGCATGCTGTTATTTTGTCTGGAACTGCGTCCTATATACAAACACTGCACCATACCAGCTAATAGGAAGAAAATTGAGTCTATCCCAGCCAAAATGAGGACAATATCCACCTCATATTCCACACCATCTGCATCGTGCTCAGCTCCATTACTTTCTAATTAATCACCACCACCTTTTCTCTTTTGATATACACACAGAGATATCATGCCCTTAGTCTGGGGGTGTCCTGCTGTTGGCTAGGATCAAGTTAATTTTCCTCCTAGTAGCTGGTACGATGCTGTGTTTTGCATTTAGCATGAGAAGAATGATGATCACACACTGATGGCTTAGTTGTTGCCCAGCAGTGGAGGGCTGGGGGTGCCTGAGGAGCTGGGGGGGACAGAAGCGGGACAGCTGACCCCAAGTGGCCAAAGGGATGTTCCATACCGCAGCCGTCATGCTGAACAATCAATATGGGGTGGCTGGCCAGGGTAGGGGGTACCACTGCTGCGGGATAGGCAATCACCGTCATGATCATCATCATCATTGTTCGTATTATTTGTCTTCCCTTTCTGTCCTATGATTTTTTTTTTAATTTAACCCATGATTTTTTTTTTTAATTTATTTTTTTTCCCCCTCCTCATTCTCTCCTGCATCTGCTGGGGGTGTAGCAGGGTGTGTGTGTGAGGGAATGGCTGTGTGGTGCTGAGCTGCCTGCCGGGTTAAACCACGCTCTTTTTGGTGCACGACATGGAGCACAAAGTTTCAGCCAATGACAGATCTGACCACAGCATGTTAAAAGAAAGCTGTTATAAGCATGAGTTGATTTTAATAGTTGCTGATCACAAAGTCGATTTTTTTATTTTTATTACTTTTTAAATCTCAGGTCTGTTGTGCTCAATTTCAGAACTGTGTTGTATAGCACATGACTTCCTGTATGTCTCCCCTGTCATGCTGTTTATCTTTTCTGATGGCTGCTTCAAGTTTATTCTTTTCTTGTATCGTGTAACACTGGCTTGTGATATGATAAAATTCCTGGTCATGAAACTAATCTAGTACTTGTACTCAGCATTGCCATTACCTCCGTACCTTGGGAGCCATCTCTCAGAAACTATTAAGAATTACACTCTTGACCTTTTCTCCTCAGGAAACCAAGCCATGGGGGAGACAAGGGGAGGACACTTTTCCCCACTGGTTCACTCTCCCTTTCTCCTTCACCTCCCCCTTCTCCTCCAGGCTACTTACACTAGCTCTTCAAAGCTTTGAATATCCTCGGGATGGTCAAACCAGCATGTTCGTATTGTTACATCTCCTGGATGTGTTTCAGTTTTGTTTAATGTCAAACAACCACTTAAGCATGCCATCCAGAGATGTGTCCAGAGGCAGGAGAGTGAGGCGTGGCAGGGAGTGTGGGAGGATCTGGGCAGGCACCTAGAGCAGGGGGCACCTCCAGTGCTTTGGAACTTCACCTCTGAGCAAACATAGAATCCTAAAATCTGGTTAAATGCTTGGAAAAGTGGTGTTATCACCCTGGCATTTCCAAAGAGACACATACCTCTGCAGTGTGCTGGGTCTCGGCCTGTGCTTACAGAGCCACAATCAATGATCAATGCCACTCCAACCTCTGTGACAAGCCCTGCAGCCACTCCCACCCCTCTGACAGACCCTGCAGCCACTACAGCATCTGCAAAATGCCCTGCAGCAACTCCAGCTCCTTTCATGGGCCCTGTGTCTGCGCCAGAGAAGCAACCTGTGTCTGTATCAGTTGCTCTTATACGCAAGAAAAACAATGGATATGAAAGTCATTTTTTTTTAAGAAAGGAAAGAAACTCCTACCCAGACAAGAAAGGAGGAGAAAGAAGATGAGGCAGGCTTCAGAAAAGCTGGACCATCATGTGAGTAGGAGGACCAAGAGGAACAGGTCCTAAGAGCATCAGTAATCACGCGATCCCTATCCCTGTGCTGCTCTGGTGCTGGGAGAAATGGGGCCCCTCCCTGGACTCAGAGGGCAGGAAAGGAGAGATGGTGGGTACACACGATGTGTCACCCTGTGGTTTCACCTGTGTGACCATGGAGAGGACATGAGAAAGTGGGATGGAAAATCTGCCTCAACCCTAGAGGCACGGGTATGTGAGTGGCAAGGAACAACAATCCCTAAAAGGGGTTCTTAGAGAACTGCTGCTCCACTTTCCAGCGGGCAGTCCTGCAGACACAGTAAGGAATACTATGAGCAGGACGAGAGGGGCCCAGCCTCGAGCCAGGGGAAGGAAGGGGACAATCGGGTGTATTGGACTCTGAGGAGTATTGGCCTGGCACATCAAACCCAAGAGTTAACTGTACTAGAGGCTGAAGTGAGCCTAACTGGGAAGGAGTGGCAAAAGCGACCCATTGGGACTGGCCTGGAGGCTCTGTGCAACCTTGACATAGACTAAATCACAAGAGGGTCCTTCAAAGATCCAAACGTTTACTGGATGGACTTTGGGCATGACTCCCTTGGAGACGGAGGCCATCAAACAGTTGTCTACCTTGCCCACTCTCTCACAGGACCCTTCTGCTGTGCAGGTGCTGATGGCCAATGGGCAGCAGGTGCCAATCGCTACCACAACAGCGCACCTGAGGCAGTATTGCACTCACAGAGACTCCCTGATTCCCATGCATGAGCTGGTTCATTGACTGCAGAGCCAAGGAGTGATCACCAACACTTGCTCACCCTTTAGTAGTCCCATACGGACAGTGCAAAATTCTAATGGTGAGTGGAAGAGAACGGTGGATTTCTGTGGCCTGGATGAAGTCACACCACCGCTGAGTGCTGCTGTGCTGGCCATGCTAGAACTTCATTCAGTACGAACTGCAGTCAAAGGCAGCCAAGCGCTCTGCCACAGTTAATATTGCTAATGCATTTTTCTGCATCCCTTTGGCAGCAGTGTGAAGGTCACACTTTGCTTTCAGTTGGAGGGGCGTCCTGTCCACCTGGAATGGATTGTGCCAGGGGTAGAAACACAGCCCTACCATTTGCCATGGGCTGATCCAGACTGCCCTGGAAGAGAGGGAAGCTTCTGAACACCTCCAGTACATTGATGTCATCATCACATGGGGCAACACAGCTCAAGAAGTATTTGAGAAAGGGAAGAAAATAGTCCTAATCCTTCTGAAAGCTTGTATTGCCCTAAACCAAAGTAAGGTCAAGGGACCTGCAGAGGAGAACATAATGCAGGCTGGTGAGGTTCAGGGGGACCCCTGCTTGGGGAAAGGTTGGGCATCGGTCAGTGGGTGATGAGCAATTGCATTGTGCATCACTTGCTTTATACATGTAATTTAAACTATTTTTATCTTAACCCATTATCTTTTGAGGGTGGGTGTCAACTAACATCTGTGTGGTGCTGAGGTGCCTGACGGGTTAAAGCACAACGTGTTTGACAACCACAGCCCAACAGCACAAATCACAATTGTAAAAATCAGTCTCTGACATCTACAAAGTGGAGCAGTTGGCGATGATGTCAGTCTGCTTCAGACACCACAGCCCAGCAGAGACCCTGCTGCCTTCGGGAGCTGTCAGCCCTGAGGCCTTGGGGACACCTCGAGGGAGCCCAATGGCACAGAGCAAGCGATGCCATGGTCGGGTGCTGTGCTGCTGAGCTGGGCCGGGCTCCTGGGACAGAGAAAGCTCGTGGCAAGAGGGCCCTGGTGCAGAGACAGCTCTGCCCAGGAGCAGCTCCTGTGCACAGCGCAGCAGGGCTGGGGACTCTGACCACAGGTGGCACGGGGAGAGGAGAGAAGGAGAGAGGGCTTGGAGGCAGTGAGGAGCCAACAACAGTCCATCTTGTGGCAGGACAGATCTGCAGGCTCTTGGCACTGTGAGTCTCTGGCAGCAGGGCCATGCAGGTGGGGTTGCCAGAGGGGTCTTCTACAGCTGGCACATCCGATGCCTGACAGCATCTGTCAGCATGGGTCTCTCTCTTTCTCCAGGGATGAGTAGAAGATGCTGTAGAGAATGGCATTTATGGTTGGATTTTTCAAGAGAAAGACCAAGGCAGGGGATACCAGAAAGGCAAGCCTTTTTCTGCACTCGGTGCCTGAAGAATCCTGCAGTGGAGGGGAGGCAGGTTTCATGGTAATGGATTGTCAGGATTGTACAGGAGACTGAGACTCCTAGAGCATTGCAGTGAGGGACCAATATGTCAAAAATGAACTTCATACAATCCCTTCCCACACCTCAGCCCACAGACTGCACCAACATCATCATTGTGGTCCTCTCACGTTTTATCCTAGCTGATATTTAGGAGCTGCAAACCCTCCAATGCCCAGTGCCCTGCCTTTGGGAGGTATCTGCAGGCTTGAGGTGAGCACAGATCATTTGCAATGAGCAGGAGCTGCCTCCTCTGCAGGCAGAGCTGCAGCACAGGAGGGTGTGCTGAGTGTCCGTCTGTCCCTCCCTGGCCTTGCCTCCCCTGGCAGCAGCACGCTGCCATTCCTTCTGGCTTCTCCACCTGGCCGTGCTGCTGCTGCTCTTGTTCCCAGGCTGCCTGGGGATGGGGGTTTCACCTGCCCATGGAGTGAGCCCTCGGGGTGCTTGGGGGAAGGGGAGTACGGGGACAGGGTGAGGGGTCTGGAGATGGGCACTTGGAGCCTGGATTCCTCTGCTCTCGACAGTGTTCCAGCTCTTCTCAGGAGAACCTCCTTAGTGCAATTGTCCTGCAGTCAAAGAGATGCCAGCACAGAGCAGCTGAATTGAATGCAGGAAAGGGATCTGCCAGCTGTCTCTTTGCAATTGGGCAAGTGCTTAGAGGGGCTTAACTAAGAAATGGAAATGGTTTTTCTCAGATAACTCTGGTATATTATTACTGTATTTCTGTTCCTTTGGCAGGACCCCATGCCCAGAAGCAGGAAACGCCCAACAGCAGCTGTGTGAGCGAGTTCCTCCTGCTGGCATTCGCAGACACGCGGGAGCTGCAGCTCCTGCACTTCGGGCTCTTCCTGGGCATCTACCTGGCTGCCCTCCTGGGCTACGGCCTCATCCTAGGCAGTCTAGGAGGTTTCTGGAGAGCGTGGGAGATAGCTTCCTGACGCAGCTGGTCAGTGAACCTACCAGGGGTGGTGCCCCGCTAGACCTTCTCTTCACAAACAGAGAAGGACTGGTGGGAGATGTGGTGGTCGGAAGCTGTCTGGGACAGAGTGACCACGAAATGGTAGAGTTCTCTATTCTTGGCGAAGCCAGGAAGGGGACCAGTAAAACTGCTGTCTTGGACTTCCGGAGGGCTGACTTTGAGCTGCTCAGGACGCTGGTTGGCCGAGTCCCTTGGGAGGCGGTTCTGAAGGGCAGAGGAGTCCAGGAAGGCTGGGCGCTCCTCAAGAAGGAAATCGTGATGGCACAGGAGCGGTCCGTCCCCACGTGCCCAAAGATGAGCCGGCGTGGAAGAAGACCGGCCTGGCTCAACAGAGAGTTGCGGCTGGAGCTTAGCAGAAAAAAGAGGGTTTATAATCTTTGGAAAAAAGGGCGGGCCACTGAGGAGGACTACAAGGATGTAGCGAGGCTGTGCAGGGAGAAAATTAGAAAGGCCAAAGCTCATCTGGAGCTCAACCTGGCTACTGCCGTTAAAGACAACAAAAAATCCTTTTACAAATACATCAACGCGAAACGGAGGACTAGGGAGAATCTCCATCCTTTACTGGATGCGAGGGGAAACCTAGTTACTAAGGATGAGGAAAAGGCTGAGGTGCTTAATGCCGCCTTTGCCTCAGTCTTTAGCGGCAATACCGGTTGTTCTCCGGACACCCAGTGCCCTGAGCTGGTGGAAGGGGATGGGGAGCTGGATGTGGCCTTCGCTATCCATGAGGAAATGGTTGGCGACCTGCTACGGAGCTTGGATGTGCGCAAGTCGATGGGGCCGGATGGGATCCACCCGAGGGTACTGAGAGAACTGGCGGAGGAGCTGGCCGAGCCGCTTTCCATCATTTATCGGCAGTCCTGGCTATCGGGGGAGGTCCCGGTTAACTGGCGGCTAGCCAATGTGACGCCTATCTATAAGAAGGGCCGCAGGGCAGACCCGGGGAACTATAGGCCTGTCAGTTTGACCTCAGTGCCGGGGAAGCTCATGGAGCAGATTATCTTGAGGGTCATCACGCGGCACTTGCAGGGCAAGCAGGCGATCAGGCCCAGTCAGCATGGCTTTATGAAAGGCAGGTCCTGCTTGACGAACCTGATCTCCTTCTATGACCAAGTGACGCGCTTGGTGGATGAGGGAAAGGCTGTGGACGTGGTCTACCTTGACCTCAGTAAGGCTTTTGACACCGTTCCCCACAACATTCTCCTCAAGAAACTGGCTGCTCGGGGCTTGGACTGGCGTACGCTTCGCTGGGTTAGAAACTGGCTGGATGGCCGGGCCCAGAGAGTTGTGGTGAATGGAGTCAAATCTGGTTGGAGGCCGGTCACTAGTGGAGTCCCCCAGGGCTCGGTACTGGGGCCGGTCCTCTTTAATATCTTTATTGATGATCTGGATGAGGGCGTCCAGTGCACCCTCAGTAAGTTTGCAGATGACACCAAGCTAAGTGCGTGTGTCGATCTGCTCGAGGGCAGGAAGGCTCTGCAGGAGGATCTGCATAGGCTGGAGCGATGGGCTGAGGTCAACTGCATGAAGTTCAACAAGGCCAAGTGCCGGGTCCTGCACCTGGGCTGCAACAACCCCAAGCAGAGCTACAGGCTGGGAGATGAGTGGCTGGAAAGCTGCCTGGCCGAGAAGGACCTGGGAGTATTGGTGGATAGTCGGCTGAATATGAGCCAGCAGTGTGCCCAGGTGGCCAAGAAGGCCAACGGCATCCTGGCCTGTATAAGAAGCAGTGTGGCCAGCAGGTCGAGGGAAGTGATTGTGCCCCTGTACTCGGCTCTGGTGAGGCCGCACCTCGAGTACTGTGTTCAGTTTTGGGCCCCTCGCTACAGGAAGGACATGGACGTGCTCGAGCGAGTCCAGAGAAGGGCGACCAAGCTTGTGAGGGGTCTGGAGAACAAGTCTTACGAGGAGCGGCTGAGGGAGCTGGGCTTGTTCAGCCTGGAGAAGAGGAGGCTCAGGGGCGACCTCATCGCTCTCTACAGTTACCTGAAAGGAGGCTGTAGAGAGGTGGGGGTTGGTCTATTCTCCCACGTGCCTGGTGACAGGACGAGGGGGAATGGGCGAAAGTTGCGACAGGGGAGTTTTAGGTTGGATGTTAGGAAGTACTTCTTTACCGAAAGGGTTATTAAGCATTGGAACGGGCTGCCCAGGGAGGTGGTGGAGTCACCATCCCTGGAGGTCTTTAAAAGACGTTTAGATGTAGAGCTTAGGGACATGGTTTAGTGGAGTACTTAGTGTTAGGTCGGAGGTTGGACTCGATGATCTTGAGGTCTCTTCCAACCTAGAAAAATCTGTGTGAATCTGTGAATCCTCACCACCGTAGCCTGCGACCACCGCCTCCACACCCCCATGTACTTCTTCCTCCTCAACCTCGCCCTCCTCGACCTGGGCTGCATCTCCACTACTCTGCCCAAAGCCATGGCCAATGCCCTCTGGGACACCAGGGCCATCTCCTATCAAGGGTGTGTTGCACAGGTCTTCCTCTTATTCTTCTTTGTTGGAGCAGAGTACTTCCTTCTCACCATCATGTCCTATGACCGCTACGTTGCCATCTGCAAGCCCCTGCACTACGGGAGCCTCGTGGGCAGCAGAGCTTGTGCCCAGATGGCAGCAGCTGCCTGGGGCAGTGGCTTTCTCAATGCTGTCCTGCACACGGCCACTACATTTTCCCTGCCCCTCTGCCAAGGCAATGCTGTGGACCAGTTCTTCTGTGAAATCCCCCAGATCCTCAAGCTCTCCTGCTCAGATGCCTACCTCAGGGAAGTTGGGGTTCTTCTATTTGGTGCTTCTTTTGGTGTTGGCTGCTTTGTTTTCATTGTGGTGTCCTATGTGCTGATCTTCAGGGCAGTGCTGAGGATGCCCTCTGAGGAGGGCCGGCACAAAGCCTTTTCCACGTGCCTCCCTTACCTGGCCGTGGTCTCCCTGTTTGTCAGCACTGCCATATTTGCCTACCTGAAGCCCCCCTCCATCTCCTCTCCATCCCTGGATCTTGTTGTGGCAGTTTCCTACGCAGTGGTGCCTCCAGCAGTGAACCCCCTCATCTACAGCATGAGGACCAAGGAGCTGAAGGATGCAGTGAGGAAATTCTTTGGGTACATGCTTCAAACAAGTGTTTGCATAAATGCTTCTTCAACGTTAATCTTGTGCCTGTGATCCAATCAGAGCAATAACCTTTCTGAAATAAGTTCTTAGGAGGATTTTTTTTTTAATTATTTTTCTTTATTATCATTTCGTAAAATATGTGACTTTGATTTAATGTTTTTCTTAGTTTCCTATATGTCAATCATTTTGGTTTTGTTTTTGTTTAGACCTAATCATCTCACATACCTATAGAACTGGGCAGCCTGTGTACATAAAGAAAATAAAGAAGCCATGAGAAATTCATTTGTCTCAGTATCCCTCTCATCCCATCTCCTGTGGAGCTGGGGGAAACTTGTGCCCTGTCTTGGACAGATAACCCCAATATTTTTTTCCAAGCACCATGTTATGTACCATGGAATATCTCTTTGGTTCACGCTGGGTCAGATCTCACATCAAGTTCCCCTCCCATCCTCTTGCCCACCCACAGCTGACTCGCTAGTGGTGCAGAGTGAGAAACAGACAAGGCCTTTACGGTGTGCAAGGACTGCTCAGTGTCCTGGTTTTGTCTAGGACAGAGTTAAATTTCCTCCTAGTAGCTGGTAGGGTGCTGTGCTTGGGATTTAGGATGAGAATAATGTTGATATCACACTGATGTTTAATTGTTGCAGAGCAGTGCTTACACCAAGCCAAGGACTTTTCGGCTTCTCGCTCTGTCCTGCCAGCGAGCAGGCTGGGGGTGCAGCAGGAGCTGGGAGGGGACAGACCCAGGAGAGCTGACCCAAACTGGCCAAAGGGGTATTCCATACCATCTGACGTCATGCTAAACAATATATAGGGGTGGCTGGCCGGGGTGGGGGGGCCGGCTGCTCGGGGATAGGCTGGGCATCGGTCAGCGGGTGGTCAGCAATTGCATTGTGCATCACTTGTTTTGTACACATTATTATTAGTAGTACTATTATTATTACTATTATTACTATTGTTATTATTATTTCCCTGTCTTAATAAACTGTCTTTATCTCAACTCACAGGCTTCACTTTCCCGTTTCTCTCCCCCATCCCAGAGAGGGAGGGGGGAGGGTGAGCGAACGGCTGTGTGGTGTTTAGCTGCCGGCCGGGTTAAACCACAACAGTCCTTTTGGCGCCCAACGTGGGGCTCGAAGGGTTGAGATAATGACAGATTTGACCAGAGTGTGTTAAACTAAAACTGGTGTAAATATTATACCTGCTTAATAGTTGCTAGTGACAATGTTGATTGCCTTAATCTCCAGTCTGCTGTGCCTGTTTTCCAAATTGAGTTTTATAGCGCGTTACTTTCTGTATGTGCTCCCTGTCATGCTGTTTATCCTTTCCGGGCCCTGGTTTAAGATTGTTATGGTACTGTGCGGTGTAACAATGGCTTATGAAATGATGAAATATCTGGTCACGACTCTAACCTGATATTTGTACTCAGCACTGACGTCGACTCTATACTTTGGAAACCATATCTCGGCAACTATTAGCAATTCCACCTATTGTCTGTTTTCGTTAGGGAGCCAATCTGTGAAGGGGACAGGGGAAGACATGTTTCCCTACCTGTTCACTCTCCCTTTCTCCTTCACCACCACCCTCTTATCCCCCGAGTTAGTTACGGTGGTTCTCCAAGATGTTGAATATCCTTAGGATACTCAGACCAGCCTGCTCTTGTTGTTATGTCTCCTGAATGCGCTTCAGGTTTTGTTGAGGTTTAAACAACTCAGGTCGTTTAGAACGCAGACAGTCTTCTGCTAAGTCTGGGCATAGTGAAGATGAGGCTGGGCCATCAAAGGTGCAGGAGGATGAAGATGAGGATGGGGATGTCGAAAAATCAACAGTAACTACCCGGACTCTATACCAGCGTGAGCTACGAGATGTGCGAAAAGATTTTGGTCGCTGTATAGGTGAGCAGCTTGTCACCTGGCTGCTCCGGTGATGGGACACCGGAGCCAATTATGTGGAATTAGAGGGCAGGGAAGCCAGGCGGCTGGGATCCCTTGCTAGGGACGCAGGCATTGACAAAGCAATTGGAGATGGAGCACGATCTCGCAGCCTCTGGAGGCGTCTCCTGTCAGCTGTGCAGGAAAGGTATCCCTTCAAGGAAGAACTTGTATGTCTACCAGGCAAATGGACCACCATGGAGAAGGGAATTCAGTACCTGAGGGAATTAGCCGTACGGAAAGTAATTTATAAGGACCTAGACGACGCACAAACATCCACAGATCCAGATGAAGTCCAGTGTACACAACCCGTGTGGCGGAAGTTTGTACGGAGTGCACCATCATCATATGCCAGCTCATTGGCAATACTAACCTGGAAAGAGGAGGAGGAACCCACAGTGGATGAAGTGGCTAAACAACTCAGGCAGTACAAAGGAAATCTCTCCTCTTCCCTACAGGCCTGTGACTCGGCTGTGGAGAAACTCTCTGAAGAGTTCCACCAACTTCTCTTAAAGAGAATTTATCTTCCCCTCCACCTGAACGAACCAGTGTCCACCAGCTAAAAGAGAATACTTTGGAGAAACTTTCTGAAGAGGTCCACCAACTTAAAGAGAGTTTATTTTCCTCCCCACCTGTACAAACCAGTGTCTCAGCTATTAGGGGTAAACGTTCATCTATGCAAGGAAGACAATATGGTGGGCACACACACACCGCCACCCTGTGATATTACCTACGTGACCACGGAGAGGACATGAGAAAATGGGATGGAAAATCTACTGCGACCCTAGAGGCACGGGTACGTGAATTGCAAAAGAAAACAATTGGGAAAAAGGGGTTCTCTGAAAAGTTTGCTGCTCCAACTTCCAGCAGGCAGTCCTTTAAACACAGAAACAAAATTCTGACCAGGACTAGAGGGGTCCTGCCTCCAGCCAGGGGGAGGAAAGGGACAATCGAGTTTATTGGACTGTGTGGATTCGATGGCCTGGCACGTCAGATGCACAGAAGTATAAGGCTTTAGTAGACACCGGTGCACAATGTACTCTAATGCCATCAAGCTATAAAGGGCCAGAGCCCATCTGTATTTATGGTGTGACGGGGGGATCCCAGCAGTTAACTGTATTGGAGGCTGAAGTGAGTCTAACCGGGAATGAGTGGCAAAAGCACCGTATTGTGACTGGCCCAGATGCTCCGTGCATCCTTGGCATAGATTATCTTAGAAGAGGATATTTCAAGGACCCAAAAGGGTTCCGCTGGGCTTTTGGCATAGCTGCCTTGGAGACAGAAGACATTAAACAGTTGTCTACCTTGTCCGGTCTCTCAGAGGACCCTTCTGTTGTGGGGTTGCTGAGGGTTGAAGAACAGCAAGTGCCGATCTCTACCACAACTGTGCACCGGCGGCAATATCGCACCAACCGAGACTCCCTGAGTCCCATCCATAAGCTAATTCGTCAACTGGAGAGCCAAGGAGTGATCAGCAAGACTCATTCACCTTTTAATAGTCCCATATGGCCAGTGCGAAAGTCTAATGGTGAGTGGAGACTAACAGTGGACTATCGTGGCCTGAACGAAGTCACGCTACCACTGAGTGCTGCAGTGCCGGACATGCTAGAACTCCAGTATGAACTGGAATCAAAGGCAGCCAAGTGGTATGCCACAATTGATATCGCTAATGCATTTTTCTCCATCCCTCTAGCAGCACAGTGCAGGCCACAGTTTGCTTTCACTTGGAGGGGAGTCCAATATACTTGGAATCGGCTGCCCCAGGGGTGGAAACACAGCCCTACCATTTGCCATGGTCTGATCCAGCCTGCGCTGGAACAGGGGGAAGCTCCTGAACACCTGCAGTACATCGATGACATCATTGTGTGGGGTGACACTGCAGAAGAGGTTTTTGAGAAAGGGAAGAAAATAGTCCAAATCCTTCTGAAGGCCGGTTTTGCCATAAAACAGAATAAAGTTAAAGGACCTGCACGAGAGATCCAGTTTTTAGGAATAAAATGGCAAGATGGACGTCGTCAAATCCCAATGGATGTGATCAACAAAATAACAGCTATGTCTCCACCAACTAGCAAAAAAGAAACACAAACTTTCCTAGGTGTCATGGGGTTTTGGAGAATGCATAGTCCAAATTACAGTCTGATATTAAACCCGCTCTACCAAGTAACCCGTAAGATGAATGCTTTTGAATGGGGCCCTGAGCAACGACAAGCCTTTGAACAAATTAAGCAGGAAATAGTTCATGCAGTAGCCCTCGGGCCAGTCCAAACAGGACCAGATGTAAAGAATGTGCTCTACACCGCAGCCGGGGAGAATGGTCCCACCTGGAGCCTCTGGCAGAAAGAACCTGGGGAAACTCGAGGTCGACCCCTGGGGTTTTGGAGTCGGGGATACAGAGGATCTGAAGCCCGCTATACTCCAACTGAAAAGGAGATATTGGCAGCATATGAAGGAGTTCGATCTGCTTCGGAAGTGGTCGGTACTGAAGCGCAGCTCCTCCTGGCACCCCGACTGCCAGTACTAGGCTGGATGTTCAAAGGAAGGGGCCCCTCTACACATCATGCAACTGATGCTACATGGAGCAAGTGGGTTGCACTGGTTACTCAGCGAGCTCAAATAGGAAACCCCAGTCGCCCAGGAATCTTGGAGGTGATTATGGACTGGCCAGAAGGCAAATACTTTGGGATATCATCAGAGGAGGAGGTGGTTCGTGCTGAAGAAGCCCCACTGTACAACAAGCTACCAGAAAATGAGAAGAAATATGCCTTGTTCACTGATGGGTCCTGTCGTATTGTGGGAAAGCATCGGAGATGGAAAGCTGCTGTATGGAGTCCTACACGACGAGTTGCAGAAGCTGCTGAGGGAGAAGGTGAATCGAGTCAGTTTGCAGAAGTGAAAGCCATTCAGCTGGCTTTAGATATTGCTGAACGAGAAAAGTGGCCAGTTCTCTATCTCTATACTGATTCATGGATGGTAGCAAATGCCCTGTGGGGGTGGTTACAGCAATGGAAGCAGAACAACTGGGAGCGCAGGGGCAAGCCCATCTGGGCTGCTGCATTGTGGCAAGATATTGCTGCCCGGGTAGAGAACCTGGTTGTAAAGGTACGCCATGTAGATGCTCATGTGCCCAAGAATCGGGCTACTGAAGAACATCAAAACAACCAGCAGGTGGCTCAGGCTGCTAAGATTGAAGTGGCTCAGGTGGACCTGGACTGGCAACAGAAAGGGGAATTATTTATAGCCCGATGGGCCCATGACACCTCAGGCCATCAAGGTAGAGATGCAACCTACAGATGGGCTCGTGATCGAGGGGTGGACCTGACCATGGACACTATAGCACAGGTTATTCATGATTGTGAAACATGTGCTGCAATCAAGCAAGCCAAACGGTCAAAACCTCTTTGGTATGGAGGACGATGGCTGAAATATAAATATGGAGAGGCCTGGCAGATTGATTACATCACACTCCCTCAAACCCGCAACGGCAAGCGCCACGTACTTACAATGGTGGAAGCAACCACCGGATGGCTGGAAACATATCCTGTGCCCCATGCCACCACCCGGAACACTCTCCTGGGCCTTGAAAAGCAAGTCCTATGACGACATGGCACCCCAGAGAGAATTGAGTCAGACAACGGGACTCATTTCCGAAACAACCTTATAGACACTTGGGCCAAAGAACATGGTATTGAGCGGGTGTATCACATCCCCTATCATGCACCAGCCTCTGGAAAAATAGAACGATACAATGGACTGTTGAAGACTACACTGAAAGCAATGGGTGCTGGGACATTCAAAAATTGGGATACACATTTGGCAAAGGCTACCTGGTTAGTCAATACGAGGGGATCTGCCAACCGAGCTGGACCTGCCCAATCAAACCTGTTACGCACTGTAGAAGGGGATAAAGTTCCTGTAGTGCACGTAAGAAACATGCTGCGTAAAACAGTCTGGGCTACTCCTGCCTCGGGAAAAGGCAAACCCATTTGTGGAATTGCTTTTGCTCAGGGACCTGGATGCACTTGGTGGGTAATGCAAAAGAATCGGAGGTCCGGTGTGTACCTCAAAGGGATTTGATACTGGGTGAGAATAGCCCATGAGTTGAATTGTAGTATGTTAATTATTATATAATACTGTATGTCATCACTACCATGATTGCTATGTATCATAGATGAAAATGGTGATTAATTAGAATGTATTGGAAAGAGTGTAACCTGAGCATGACATAAATGGTATGGAATAAGGGGTGGATATCTGTCCTGGTTCCAGTTAGGACAGAGTTAATTTTCCTCCTAGTAGCTGGTAGGGTGCTATGTTTTGGATTAGGATGAGAAGAGCGCTGATAACATGCTGATGTTTTAATTGTTGCAGAGCAGTGCTTACACCAGGCCAAGGACTTTTCAGCTTCTCGCTCTGTCCTGCCAGCAGGCAGGCTGGGGGTGCAGCAGGAGCTGGGAGGGGACAGACCCAGGACAGCTGACCCAAACTGGCCAAAGGGGTATTCCATACCATCTGGCATCATGCTAAACAATATATAGGGGTGGCTGGGCGGGGTGGGGGGCCGGCTGCTCGGGGATAGGCTGGGCATCGGTCAGCGGGTGGTGAGCAATTGCATTGTGCATCAGTTATTTTCTTACACATTATTATTATTAATACTATTATCATTATCACTATTAGTATTATTATTGTTATTATTATATTCCTGTCTTAATAAACTGTCTTTATCTCAACTCACCGGCTTCACTTTCCCGTTTCTCTCCCCCATCCCAGAGAGGGAGGGGGGAGGGTGAGAGAACGGCTGTGTGGTGTTTAGCTGCCAGCCGGGTTAAACCACAACAACCAAATAGTCTCATGTACTTATAAAACTGGGCTTCACATGTAGATAAATACAGTAAAGAAGCCAGGAGAAATTCATTGTTATCAGCTGCCGTCTCTTCCCATCTCCTGTGCAGCTGGGGGAGCAGCCCCAGCACACAGGAAGGGCTCAGGGCCCAGAGCCCAGCTGCCACAGGGAGGAGCAGCCCCGCTGGCCCTCGCGGCTGCCCCTCACTGCCCGCTGGGCTCTGCCTCTCTGCTGCCTTCGGGTCGGGGCTGCTGCTTCCCTGGAGCCATGGCCATGGCCAGCAGCAGGACATGGCCTTTCAAATGCTGCTCTCTTCTGGCTTCCACATTGTGCTTCTTGTATTTGGATAAGCCCTGAGATCTCATGTATGTTGGTGACAGTCCTGTTATCCCTACATTGGCATGTCTTCAATGTCTCTGCACGCCTCTTGCAAACCTGTTTCAGGAATACACCCAAGGAGCTGCTTCCTGACCAGACCTCTTGCTTTTCTGGGCCTCACAATGGATCAGAACCCCAGCGTGATCGGTGAAGGACCAAGGGCTGGACTGCGAGCTGCCTTCTTGCTTGCCTATGGCCCAGCAAACAGTAACTGGCCTTGACTGGCCTGGTACTGTCCCAGTGGTGCTGGGTCTGATGGCAAATGGCATCCTGGAGAGGAACCTGGAGCTGCTCTGTGCCTGGGCCAGGCCTCTTGTGCTGGCCTGGGGAGCGGAGCTGGCCCTGCGGGGCACAGGCACTCTGTGCTGGGGATGTCCCAGGCAGGAGAGCAGGGCTCCTGCAGCTTCACGGCCCTCCATCTCCTGAGCCGTGGCTGGCCCCAGCGCGGGGGCTGCTGGGGAGGCCCAGAGCCGCCTTTGTGCCAGCAGCTGCGGTGCCTTGCGAGGGGCTGGGGCTGTGCTGGCCGTGCCCAGAGCCCTGCAGCAGCCTGCGGTGGGCACTGGCCTGGGGCCAGCCCAGCCTGGGCTGCTGGGCTGGGGAGAGGTCCGGGAGGTGGGGAGAGGTGGGCAGGGGCTGGGCTGGGCTGGGCAGTGCCCGGCAGAGGGCACCAGCAGCGTCAGGGAGCGGTGGCAGCATGCAGGGGAGGGCTCCCAGCAGGGCTTGGTGCTGCAGAGCCAGGGCTGGGGAAGGGAGCCCAGAGCTGCAGGGGCAGGGGACACGAGGCCGCTCGGGGCCCTTGCTGGCCTGGGCAGAGCAGGAAGGGGGCCCAGGGCATTCGTCCCCTCACCGCAGCCTGCCATGACCTGCACGGCGCTCACGGAGCGTCCAGGGCCAGGCTCTGCCCCGTGGTGCGCAGGGAGAGGGCAAAGCCTCTCTGAAAAAGAGGCTGAAACTGAAAAAGGTCCCTCCGCTGCCCCGTGGTGTGACAGGGCCAGGGTGGGACAGCTTACCTTTATTTGATGTAGTTCTTGTGTAATTTGCATTGGTGATGGCACAAAAAGACAGCTCCTTCACCAGTGATGTACATCCTTCTTCATGTTGGGACACAACTCAACGTCCTTCACTCTGCTTTATCTCACAGATGAACTGGATTAGGTCTCCTTGATTACTCTGAGGCACAATGCAATGCTTTTTGCCTTCTGACACTCCAGCACAATATGTGTGACTTCCCCTTACTCTGCGCATTGACCTGACGGGTCATTTCACATTTTTCACTTTAAAAACCCTAGTTGGAAGGGGATGATTCCCCAAAGTGGGGCAAGTTGATGGGTTCTGCCTCAGCCCTTTGAAGTGTCCTGCTCTTGAGTCTTTCAGCCTCAGTTTTCCACAGATGACCTAGGATGGTAAATGGATGTTTAGGTGCCTACTAGGAAGGAGGGAGAGTGCCTTGGAATCCCAATGGCCATTTGAAATTTAGGTCTAATCCCAAGAAACCGCTGAAGAAGGAATTTGCCTTGAAGGGGTTTCCTGTGCTGGGCTGGGCTGCACTTTCAAGGAGAAAGAGCACTGCTGGCAGTGGAGGTGCCCGGGAAACGTCACCTGTCCCCACCTTATCCACCAACGGGCTCTGGTCTCCTGCAGGTCCTTTCAGACAGCTTCCATTCCAGGGAATTACTCTAAATGCACCAGAGCCGCTGGAGACCGAATGATTTCATTGAAAGCATAACCAGGAAATGGGATTTCAAGGAAATATTTCAAATGTGAGTAAACTAATCTGAAGACCTTGGCAATGGTTGCTTATGGTCAGACAGCAAAGCTCTGCCTGAATACTTATTATTTTTTTTAGTACTTTTATTGTATTTTTCAGTTCTTTAGTACTAATCAAGCACCTACTCATCAGCTCAAATGATTCAATCCCTTCCGTAAAAAGTCATGAAATGTCATGAAAAGACGTGAAATGTAATTTCTATCATGAAGAAATGTGAATTTCCATCATCTATATTCATCGGAGGAGAAGAAATACTGATAATCTCCTTTACTTGCATTGTCATCGCTTTCTTTATCATGGTGTGTTCCCTCATCTTCCAGGCTCAAAACACATCCTGGTTACACAGACCCTGCTGAATGTCCCCTTTCCAGCTGCCTGTCTGGACCTATGCACTTCCCATGGTTCTCCTGCTTTGCCCTCCCCTTACTCTTGGATCATTCAGACCGCTCTCACCAACCCAGTTGCTGCTTTGAGTTTCAGTGAGTTCCAGCTCGCCCATCTCTCAGCAGTCTGTCTAATGGTTTCCTTAGCAAGAAACTCATCGTTTCTCATTGAATTAGTATGATATGGGTTAATATTAACACTATTATTTTAAATTTCCTATTAATCAGTGTAAAATATATCATGTATAGTCATCCTTTTGGGAAGGTAAACGTCACTGGAGGCAACAAAATGAGGAACTTGAACTTTGTTTTTTTTTGAAAATTGCAGCATGATTTCCTGTTGTTTGTTTTTAGATAGGAAAAACCCTGCTTTTCCTACCTATGCAGGGCTTCAAAGGAGTAACCCTAGACCAATATCTCTAGGAAAATGATGCTCCAAACTGAAATGCAACAAAATTCAGCCTTTAAAATGTGGAAAGATTTCTTTTAGATGCTCTTTGAAATCTTCCTCCTTAACTGCACCATGAAAGCTCTCCAATTAGCTGCACAAGTCCTGAAGACATGACGAAAACTGTGGGAGAGATATGGCTGCTTAGAACTTTGTCTGTTTTAATGAGTTCCATGGTGTATTTTGGTGCTGAGTCAATGTATCTTGGGTACTGAGAGGAGGATGATGCAACTGCTTGAGAAAGTAAAGTCAGAAGGAAAAGTTGAAGTGATTTGGAGTATTAATGGGCCCCACTGAGGGCTGTTCCTAACAAAGCCTCCCCAGGGACTTGTTAGGGCAGATCATTGGAGGCCATGATTCCAGACAGGCAAAGCGCTGTGCTGAGAAAAGTCTTGGTTGGTTTTGGTGAAGCAGAAGGGCCAAGGCCTGACCCCAGCCACTGGGAGGGGAGATCCTGCACCCCCCCGTCTGGCTCAGGGCTCTTCTTGGGGTCTGTATGATGTGGTGGGCAGTGTGATGCCACGAGATGAACTTCATTAGGACAGCTCCCCACCCCTGCACAGGGTATCAAGGAAGCAGTGAGGCCCCGTTGCAATGACTCTATCTCGTCTCCTCAGAAGCTCTAGGCAAAGGGACAAAAACGCCAGGGCTGTTGGGGCCTTCCCTTCCTGCCAGCACCCTCTGCCTTCTCCTCTGAAGCCTTTCCTATGCTGTTCCACACCTTGCCCTATTTCCTTGAAGTCTGCAGACACCCATCTCTGTCCACCACCTTGCTCTCATCTCGGCATTTCCATTATTCCACCAGTGTCTCATCAACACTCACCAGCTGTTCCTTGAAACATAAAACCATCGTGTGATCACAGACACCCTTTCAGTGACCTATGGCACCAAAACCTTACCATTTGAGGAATATTTCTTCCTCCTCGTAGCCATTTAAAGCCTTCAAACGGACACTTTGTGGCACTTTTTTCTCTCCTGCTCTTTCGTACTACCAAAGAAAGCTCCATCAGGGTGGAAACCACTCCTTAAACAGGCATCCCAACCCATCAGGCTCCTTGCGGCCTGTCAGCCAAGCAGACAGAAGTCACCTCACCAGCATCTCCCAAGGCCTGGGCCTGCTGCTGGCCTTGCAGCTTCTTGGCTAGACACAGCCAAGCCTTGGGCCTGCTGCTGTCCAGTCCTGGCCTCAAGCAGAAGGGACAGGACAGCCCCTGTGCGGGCCTTCTTTCTGTCTGGGTGCTCCTGGGGATGGAGGCAGAGGGGATCCCACAGGCAGCATGCCAAGCAGGGGCCTTCTGCTGGCCTAGCAGGGCCACTGGCAGATGTCAGCCCCAAAGTGCACATCCCAGGGAGAAGCCAAGGGTGACCTGCCACCTCCAGACACAAGGGACCTCACAGTCCCTTTGCGTGACACGTTCCTGCTGCTGCCCTATCAGCTGCAGAGACAGAAGTGACCTCCCAGTCACTGCCCCAGTCACATTCCTCCTGCTGGGGCAGGAGATCCTGAGGCAGAGCTCACCTAGGGGAGTCGTAGCTGACCTACAGAGCCCCCTCGTTACCTGTATTTCACTTTCCGGGTTAGAGATTAAACAAAGTTTTAGTGGGAGTGTTTGGTGTTCTGCTTGTGGTGTCAGGTCTGTGGTTAAGGTATGGACAAGCTCTGTGTTTTAGGGGTGTTTTAGGTCTGCCAAGAAGCCTAGGTTTAAAGAGATCATTTTAATTTTAGTGTTAAGGGAAGACATTAGGGTTAGCAAGCAAGAAAATGGATTCTTTTGAGAGTGTTGTAGTAACATTTGGGTTTAGGGATTACAATTCCTGGTTCAAGTAAGGTAAGGGCCATACATGACTGTTTTAAGTCAGTGTTACCGCAGCATCTACATTACATGAACCCTCTTACCTGTACGAAATCATAAGTTTCTGCTGGCCAAGCTCTGCTTCCTACTCCAAAATCTCACATCTCTCTTGTCCAGGCTGCTTCTGACCTCCCCATATCTTATTGGGATCAGCTTTCTGATGACATTCATGATCCCAGAGTATCTGTCTCACTTCTGTTGGCGACTCTTGAGAAGGAAGTGGCGTTGCTGTCAGGAGGGAAAAGGGCACAAAGGTCTTTAGTAGCATCCTCCACAATATGCCCATCAGCTCTGCACCTCCACCAAATTACGCTTGTTGTGGTTTAACCCGGCCGACAGCTAAACACCACACAGCCGATCGCTCACCCTCCCCCCTCCCTCTCTAGGGTGGGGGAGAGAAACGGGAAAGTGAAGCCTGTGAGTTGAGATAAAGACAGTTTATTAAGACAGGAAAATAATAACAACAACAACAACAACAACAACAATAATAATAATAATAATAATAATATTACTAATAATAATGTGTACAAAACAAGTGATGCACAATGCAATTGCTCACCACTCGCTGACCGATGCCCAGCCTATCCCCGAGCAGCCGGCCCCCCACCCCGGCCAGCCACCCCTATATATTGTTTAGCATGACACCAGATGGTATGGAATACCCCTGTGGGCAGTTGGGGTCAGCTGTCCTGGGTCTGTCCCCTCCCAGCTCCTGCTGCACCCCCAGCCTGCCTGCTGGCAGGACAGAGCGAGAAGCTGAAAAGTCCTTGGCCTGGTGTAAACACTGCTCTGCAACAATTAAAACATCAGCATGTTATCAGCGCTCTTCTCATCCTAATCCAAAACATAGCACCCTACCAGCTACTAGGAGGAAAATTAACTCTGTCTTACCTGAAAACAGGACAAATGCTACACCTAACGGTCACAACCTGCCTGAGATTAACTTGAGTTAAACTAGAAAAGAGAGACAGACAGTTCCTTACTAAGTAAATACTACAACTAGAATCAGTTTCTTCAGTGTGGCTTTCAGCTCCTGGTTCCTCATGCTGTAGATGAGGGGGTTCAGTACTGGAGGCACCACCGAGTACAGAACTGCCACCACCAGGTCCAAGGGTGGGGAAGAGATGGAGGGGGGCTTCAGGTAGGCAAATAAGGCAGGGCTGATAAACAGCAAGACCACGGCCAGGTGAGGGAGGCACGTGGAAAAGGCTTTGTGCCGGCCCTGCTCAGAGGGCATCCTCAGCACGGCTCTGAGGATCTGCACATAGGACACCACAATGAAAACAAAACAGCCAAATGCTAAACATGCACTAACCACCAGAATTCTAACTTCCTTTAGGTAGTCTGAACCTGAGCAGGAGAGCTTGAGGATCTGGGGGATTTCACAGAAGAACTGGTCCACAGCATTGCCTTGGCAGAGGGGCAGGGAAAATGTAGTGGCCGTGTGCAGGACAGCATTGAGAAAGCCACTGCCCCAGGCAGCTGCTGCCATCTGGGCACAAGCTCTGCTGCCCACGAGGCTCCCGTAGTGCAGGGGCTTGCAGATGGCAACGTAGCGGTCATAGGACATGACAGTAAGAGTAAAATATTCTGCTGATATAAAGAAGAGAAAGAAAAAGACCTGTGCAGCACACCCCTGATAGGAGATGGCCCTGGTGTCCCAGAGGGCATTGGCCATGGCTTTGGGGAGAGTGGTGGAAATGCAGCCCAGGTCGAGGAGGGCGAGGTTGAGGAGGAAAAAGTACATGGGGGTGTGGAGGCGGTGGTCGCAGGCTACGGTGGTGAGGATGAGGCCGTTGCCCAGGAGGGCAGCCACGTAGATGCCCAGGAAGAGCCCGAAGTGCAGGAGCTGCAGCTCCCGCGTGTTTGCGAATGCCAGCAGGAGGAACCCGCTCACAGAGCTGCTGTTGGCCATTTCCTGACTTTGGACACAGCTGTCTGTTGGAGAAGAGAAGGCAGAAAAAAGTTAGAGCAGACTTCTCTGAGGAAAACCTATTGTAACTGTTTGAGCACTCTCATCCCTTCATCCCTACAATCCCTCTCATCCCTACAAAGCTTCTCTCTTTGTAGGAGAACCTTTCTGCAGCTCTATCACTTGAATCCCGGCTGATGCTCTCTGAGAGTGGCACTGGGAGTAGGGGTTGCTGTGTGCTCCAGAGGAGTCTTTCCTTCTGTGCAGCAGGAGGGAAGCAGGAACAAGGGGGAAACTCAAGTTGTCCACTTATGAGATCCATAAACTTTGCAGTGTTGTTGCAAAGAACTCATCCAACCACAGTGTAGAGCAAGGCAAATATTCTTATGCTTAGGACAGTGATCACACTTTTGTGTTTCCAAATAAGTGGCAACAGCTTAAAGCAGAAAAGCTTCAGTCCAAGTGCAGATGGACAGGATCCTCACCTTGTCCTGCATAAGCAGGATCTCAGCTTTTCCCTCCTATCCAGGGCTGCAGAGGCCTCACTCCAGCTGCCCACAGACAGCCATCCAGCAGCACGGACATGGCCTTAGCACAGAGGTGTCTCCTCCTTGGGGCACCTGGATAACACAAGGATGCCACGAGAGAGCTGCATCCTGCTGGAGAGCAGCCTGCAGACCAGAAGCACACCCCACAGACAGACATGAATATCCGCAAGCTGCGGTATCCCAATATCCCTTTTGCATCACCTGCAGTGCCTGAAAGAGGCTGGGCCACCCCGCTCTTGGCTGACTGGGGGCACCTGGCTTCGGGCACTCCGAGGGGCTTCTGCCAGACTTCCTCACCTCACAGTGTAACCCAGCAGGACTCCCAAAGCCTACTGCATTGCCCACTGCCCTCCCAGAAACAAGACCCAGCAGGAGACCCTGCCAGGACGTGCAGCTGCATGGCCCTGCAGCCAGAGACGTACCTTGTCAAGGGCTGTGCAGATTTCTCCTGCAGGCAGCTCTCCGCATCCTCCCACTGCCAAGTGCCTCCAAGCCCTCTCTCCTTCTCTCCTGTCCCCGTGCCACCTGCGGTCAGAGCCCCCAGCCCTGCTGTGCTGTGCACAGGAGCTGCTCCTGGCCACAGCTGTCTCTCTGCACCAGGGCCCTCTTGCCACGAGCTCTCTCTGTCCCACGAGCCCGGCCCAGCTCAGCACCACACGCCCAGCCCAAGGCATTGGAATCCCCCCTCGGGGGGCTCTGGTGAGGAGCCCACGAGCCTCAGGCACTGAGAGACAAGTGAAGACATCTCTCAACAAGTCCAAGTCAGAGGCAAGTTTCCTGCAGTGTCCCCCTGAGGGCCAGCACTGACACAGCCTCCCTTGGAGCTCGTTAGAGCAGAGCATTGGAGGCAATGAGGACAAGGAGACAAAGGCAGTGTGAAGGTGACCCTGATGTCACTTTTCCAAACTGGATGTGTTTCAGCAAGCACAAGGACCAGGCCTTGACCCCTGGCACCAAGGAAGGGAGATCTGTTCCTGTCAGACACTGCTCAGGGCTCTTCCTGGGGCAGCAGGAGATGGGGATGTGCATGGCCAAGTGCAGGAGAATGGTACGAGCCCTGCCTGGTTCATGGGTGGGGGCGAGGAGGCAATGAGGCCCTGGTGCTTTACCGAGAAGCTGTCTCCTCCTAGGCCTCAGTGGCAGAGACAACAGCCAGAGCCATGGACCCAAAGCCCTGGGTCCTGTTGTGACTTGCTGCCATGTTACAGCCCTTGCTGCTCTCCACACCAGGCTGTCCTAGGGACTCCCAGACCTTCACCTCTTTTCTTGCTGGCTCTAGACCCTTGTCTGTGTGGTGTCACACTGGATCTGAGCTGAGTCTGATAACTCAGATCTTCTTGGTGGCCATGCTCGTCATAAGGCAGCTCTGTAGGAAGCTGGCCTGGTTCCTGGTGAGCAGCACCACTGCTCGTATGGCATCCCTCGTGGTGCCCAGGCCCTCCTCCTCCTGGGCACTGCTCACTCAGCAGGGTCCCAGTCTGCCCTGATGTGTGGGGTTCCTCTTCCTCTGGTGCAGGACTGGCCTCTTCTCCCTGTAACTGTCAAGAGGTTTCTGTAGGCCAAATCCTGCAGTTTCTCAAGGTTTGCCTGGACAGATGCTCCATTCTGTCAGGTGTTAATGTCTACAGGCAGATGGCTCACCCTGATTGTGCTGTCTGTCACGAGGTAACAGCAGTAGGAGTTTGCAGGACAGTTTGGACAATAAAAGAGTAATTAGTTTAATGGAATTACAGCACAGAATCACAGAAGGGTATGGGATGGAAAGATGCGAGATTTCACTTTTTCTCTTCTTCCTTCTTATGCATGCTGTTATTTCATCTAGAGCTGTGTCCTATAGACAAACACTGCACCATACCAGCTAATAGGATGAAAATTAAGTCTATCCCAGCCAAAACGAGGACAATATCCACCCCATATTCCACACCATCTGCATCGTGCTCAGCTCCAGTACTTTCTAATTATTCAACACCACCTTTTCTCTTTTGATATACACACAGAGATATCATGCCCTTAGTCTGTGGGTGTCCTGCTGTTGGCTAGAATCAAGTTAATTTTCCTCCTAGTAGCTGGTACGATGCTGTGTTTTGCATTTAGCATGAGAAGAATGATGATCACACAATGATGGCTTAGTTGTTGCCCAGCAGTGGAGGGCTGGGGGTGCCTGAGGAGCTGGGGGGGGACAGAAGCAGGACAGCTGACCCCAAGTGGCCAAAGGGATGTTCCATACCGCAGCCGTCATGCTGAACAATCAATATGGGGTGGCTGGCCAGGGTAGGGGGTACCACTGCTGCGGGACAGGCAATCACCATCACGATCATCATCACCATTGTTCGTATTATTTGTCTTCCCCTTCTGTCCTATTAAACTGTCTTTATCTCAACCCATGATTTTTTTTTTTTAATTTATTTTACTTTTTTCCCCTCCTCATTGTCTCCTGCATCCGCTGGGGGTGTAGCAGGGTGTGCGTGTGAGGGAATGGCTGTGTGGTGCTGAGCTGCCTGCTGCGTTAAACCACGCTCTTTTTGGTGCCCAACATGGAGCACAAAGTTTGAGCCAATGACAGATCTCACCACAGTATGTTAAAAGAAAGCCTTAATAGCCATTAGTTGATTTTAATAGTTGCTGATCACAAAGTTGATTTTCTTTCTTTTCTTTTTTTTTTTTTTTAATCTCCAGTCTGTTGTGCTCGCTTTCAGAACTTTGTTGTATAGCACATGACTTCCTGTATGTCTCCCCTGTCATGCTGTTTATCTTTTCTGATGGCTGCTTCAAGTTTATTCTTTTGTTCTATCGTGTAACACTGGCTTATGATATGATAAAATTCCTGGTCATTAAACTAATCTGGTACTTGTACTCAGCATTGCCATTACCTCCATACCTTGGGAGCCATCTCTCAGAAACTATTAAGAATTACACTCTTGACCTTTTCTCCTCAGGAAACCAAGCCATGGGGGAGACAAGGGGAGGACACTTTTCCCCACTGGTTCACTCTCCCTTTCTCCTTCACCTCCCCCTTCTCCTCCAGGCTAATTACACTAGCTCTTCAAAGCTTTGAATATCCTTGGGATGGTCAAACCAGCATGTTCCTATTGTTATGTCTCCTGAATGTGTTTCAGCTTTTGTTTAATGTCAAACAACCACTTAAACATGCCATCCAGAGATGTGTCCAGAGGCAGGAGAGTGAGGAGTGGCAGGGACTGTGGGAGGATCCGGGCAGGCACCTAGAGCAGGGGGCACCTCCAGTGCTTTGGAACTTCACCTCTGAGCAAGTGCAGTGTCCTAAAAACTGTGAAAACTGTGTGTCATCACCCTGGCAACTGCAAAGAGACACAAATCACTGCAGTGTGCTGGGCCTTGCAGGCACACGCCAGCCCCTGTGGCAGGCCCAGCAGCCACTCCAACATTTGTGGAGGGCCCAGCAGCCACTCCAAACCCTGCAACAGGCCCTGCAGGCGCTCCAGTTCCTGAGATGGGCGTAAATTTAAACCGACCCCTGTGACAGGCCCTAGAGCCACTCCAAAACCTGTGATAGGCCCTGCAGCCACTCCAACTGCTCTGAAAGGCCCTGCAGCCAGAACAACTCCTGTGATGGGCCCTGCAGCCACTCCAGCCCCTGCGGTGGGCCCCATGGCTGGGCCAGAGAACCAACCTCTGCCTGTATCGGTTACCTCTTTATGAAAGAAAAAACGATGGGTGTGGAAGTCAGTGTTTCTTTAGAAAGTGAAGAAACTCCTACCCAGACAAGAAATAAGGAAGAAGATAAGGCAGGTTTCACCAAAGAAGGGCCATCTTGGAAGCAGGATGACAAAAAAGAAGAGATCATCTAAACATCAGAAACCAAGTGATCCCTTTCCCAGGGTAAGCTATGAGATAAGAGTAAAGATTTTAGCCATCATCTTGGTGAGCACATTGTCACCTGGCTGCTCCAGTGCTGGGAGAACAGGGCCAATAGCCTGGAATTAGAGGGCAGGGAAGCCAAGCAGCTGGGATCCCCCCCTAAGGAAGGGGTGAATGACAAAGCCATTGGAAAAGGGCACAAGAAACTAAATCCTGTCAAGCGTCAAGGAAAAGAATCCCTTGAAGGAAGATCTTGTATGTCAACCAGGAAAGTGGACCACCATGCAGAGGGGTATCCAGTACCTGAGGGAATTAGCCATGCTGAATGCCATTTGTAGAAACCTAGAAAATGAACAGCTATCCAAGGTTCCAGATGAAGTCAAGAGCACACGACCCATGTGGCAGAAGTTTGTACAGAGCACACCATCACCATATGCCAACTCATTGGCAGTAATGACTTGGAAAGACCAAGTGGAACCCGCAGTGGATGAACTGGGTAGCCAACTCTGGCAGTGTGAAGGAAGTCTCTCGTCTTCCCTATGAGCCTGTGTCTCGTCTAGAGAGAAACTTTCTCAAGAGGTCCAAGAACTACAAGAGAATACATTTTCCTCTGCACCTGCACGAACCAATAGCTCAGCTATCAGAAGTAAGCATCCCTCTGCTTGAGAAAGGTGATCTACTGGGTGCAGACCAGTTTCCATCCCGTGGTTTTGACTGTGTGACCATGGAAAGGCCATGAGAAAATGGGATGGAAAAATAGACCTCGACCCTAGAGGCAAGGATACGTGAAGGGCAAGGAAAAACATTGGCAAAAAGGGGTTCTTCTGAGAAAATTGCTGTTCCAGTATTTCTGGAATTACAGGGGGATCCCAACAGTTAACTCTATTGGAGGCTGAAGTGAGTCTAATGGGAAAGAGTGGTAAATGCTCTGCATTGAGACTGGCCCAGGAGCTCCCTGCTTCCTTGGCATAGACTACTTCAGGGGAGGGTACTTCAAAGATCCAAAGGTCTACCTTTAAACTGCTGTCTACCTTGCCCAGTCTCTCACAGGACCCTTCTGCTGTGCAGGTGCTGATGGCCAATGGGCAGCAGGTGCCAATCGCTACCACAACAGCGCACCTGAGGCAGTATTGCACTCACAGAGACTCCCTGATTCCCATGCATGAGCTGGTTCAGTGACTGCAGAGCCAAGGGGTGATCAGCAACACTTGTTCACCCTTTAGTAGTCCCATACGGACAGTGCAAAATTCTAATGGTGAGTGGAAGAGAACGGTGGACTTCTGTGGCCTGACTGAAGTCACACCACCGCTGAGTGCTGCTGTGCTGGCCATGCTAGAACTTCATTCAGTACGAACTGCAGTCAAAGGCAGCCAAGCGCTCTGCCACAGTTAATATTGCTAATGCATTTTTCTGCATCCCTTTGGCAGCAGTGTGAAGGCCACACTTTGCTTTCAGTTGGAGGGGCATCCTGTCCACCTGGAATGGACTGCGCCAGGGGTAGAAACACAGCCCTACCATTTGCCATGGGCTGATCCAGACTGCCCTGGAACACAGGGAAGCTCCTGAACACCTCCAGTACATTGATGTCATCATCACATGGGGCAACACAGCTCAAGAATTATTTGAGAAAGGGAAGAAAATAGCCTTAATAGCACAAATCACACTTCTAAAACCAGTCCCTCCCCTGTTCAGAGAGGAGCAGTCGGTGATGACTTCGGTCTGCTTCAGACACCACAGCCCAGCAGAGACCCTGCTGCCTTCAGGAGCTGTCAGCCCTGAGGCCTTGGGGACACCTCGAGGGAGCCCAATGACACAGAGCAAGCGATGCCATGGTCGGGTGCTCTGCTGCTGAGCTGGGCTGGGCTCCTGGGCCCAAGGGGAGCTCGTGGCAAGCGGGCAGCGCTGCAGAGAGACAGCTGTGCCCAGGAGCAGCTCCTGTGCACAGCGCAACAGGGCTGGGGGCTCTGACCGCAGCTGGCACGGGGACAGGAGAGAAGGAGAGAGGGCTTGGAGGCAGTGAGGAGCACAGCAACAGAGGGCAGCGTGTGGCAGGACAGATCTGCAGGCTCTTGGCACCGTGAGTCTCTGGCAGCAGGGCCATGCAGGTGGGGTTGCCAGAGGGGTCTTCTACAGCTAACACATCCGATGGCTGATAGCATCTGTTGGGATGGGTCTCTGTTTCTCCAGAAATGAGTAGAAAATACTGTAGAGAATGGCATTTATGATTGCATTTTTCAAGAGAAAGACCAAGGCAGTTGATACCTGAGAGGCAAGACTTTGTCTGTAGCCTGTGCTTGAAGAATCCTGCAGTGGAGGGGAGGCAGGTTTCATGGTAATGAGTGGTCAGGATTGTATTGGAGATTAAGACCCGTAGAGCATTGCAGTGAGGGACCAATATGTCATCAATGAACTTCATAAAGTCCCTTCCCACACCTCAGCCCACAGACTGCATCAACACCGTCATTGTGGTCCTCTCAGGCTTTATCCTAGCTGATCTTTGGGAGCTACAAACCCTCCGATGCCCAGTGCCCTGTCTTTGGGAGGTCTCTGCTGGCTTGAGGGGAGCACAGATCGTTTGCAATGAGCAGGAGCTGCCTCCTCTGCAGGCAGAGCTGCAGCACAGGAGGGTGTGCTGAGTGTCCGTCTGTCCCTCCCTGGCCTTGCCTCCCCTGGCAGCAGCACGCTGCCATTCCTCCTGGCTTCTCCACCTGGCCGTGCTGCTGCTGCTCTTGTTCCCAGGCTGCCTGGGGATGGGGGTTTCACCTGCCCATGGAGTGAGCCCTCGGGGTGCTTGGGGGAAGGGGAGTACGGGGACAGGGTGAGGGGTCTGGAGATGGGCACTTGGAGCCTGGATTCCTCTGCTCTCAGAAGTGGCCTTGTTCTTTTCAGCCAAAGATGTGAGTAGAATTTTCCTGCAGTTCTCACAGGACGGCTGGGACCAGACCTGATGGACAGACTGGCTGTCCTCCTTGAAGGACAATCTGCACTAAAGTGATGATGATCCTGATTTCTCTGATGATGATCCACAAGGATTCACTTCTTCAGTTCCAGCAGAAATACCAGGATTTCTGGCTTAGAATATGTTCTGAGGAGTGGTGGGGCAGCTAGAACATATATTTATATGTTCATATTTATATTTATATTTTATATTTATATTTATATTTTATATGTTCATATTAATAAATAAATAAACAAATTAATTAATTAATTAATAAGCCACCAGAGCTCTGCTCTGCAGTTTGGTGAACTAGGAGCAAAACTGGGGAAAAAAACTCATTTGATATCAGAAGGGAAGTGAATCTGACATTCCCTCATGTTCCTCTTCACCTCTTGCTGTAGGAGAGGACTGACTCCTGCATTATCCATAGCAGAGCCCCCAGTTCTGACAGACACCCCCAGGCAGAATGAATCAGGATGCATGAAATGAATCTGCCAAATGTCTGCCAGAAAGTGGACAATTTATCTGATGATTTTAAAGGAGAACAGGAATTAGTTTTCTTCTGATAAATTTCTTGCTCTTTATTGCCCTCATGCTCTTTTTTTGCAGGACCACCTCCCAGAAAAGCAGATGCCCAACAGAAGCTCCATCACTGGGTTCCTCCTGCTAGCATTCACAGACACACGGGAGCTGCAGCTCCTGCACTTCGGGCTCTTCCTGGGCATCTACCTGGCTGCCCTCCTGGGCAACGGCCTCATCCTCACCGCCGTAGCCTGCGACCACCGCCTCCACACCCCCATGGACTTCTTCCTCCTCAACCTCGCCCTCCTCGACCTGGGCTGCATCTCCACCACTCTCCCCAAAGCCATGGCCAATGCCCTCTGGGACACCAGGGCCATCTCCTATCAAGGGTGTGCTGCACAGGTCTTTCTATTTGTCTTCTTGATTACAGCAGAATTTTATGTTCTCACCGTCATGTCCTACGACCGCTACGTTGCCATCTGCAAGCCCCTGCACTACGGGAGCCTCGTGGGCAGCAGAGCTTGTGCCCAGATGGCAGCAGCTGCTTGGGGCAGTGGCTTTCTCAATGCTGTCCTGCACACGGCCACTACATTTTCCCTGCCCCTCTGCCAAGGTAATGAGCTTGATCAGTTCTTCTGTGAAATCCCTCAAATCCTCAAGCTCTCCTGCTCAGACTCATTCCTCAGGGAGGTTGGGCTTAATGTAGCTAGTGTCTGTTTAGCATTTGGCTGTTTTGTTTTTATTGTGCTGTCCTATGTGCAGATTTTCAGGGCCGTGCTGAAGATCCCCTCTGAGCAGGGCCGGCACAAAGCCTTTTCCACGTGCCTCCCTCACCTGGCCGTGGTCTCCCTATTTATCAGTACTGGCATGTTTGCCTACCTGAAGCCCCCCACCATGTCCTCCACATCCCTGGACCTGGTTGTTGCAGTTCTGTACTCGGTGGTTCCTGCTGCCATGAACCCCCTCATCTACAGCATGAGAAACAAGGAGCTCAAGGATGCATTGAGGAAACTCTTTGGATACATGCTTCTTCATCATTAATAATGGGCGCAAAGTCCTAACAGGACTCTTTATTTATTTTTTTTTTCTTTTCTGAATAAGTGTTAGAACAGCCTTACTTTACTTACTTACTTACTTACTTTACTGTTTTCTGAACCTTGTGATTTTCATTCAGTAATGATCTATTTAGTATCCTGTGTGTTTATCATTGTATTTTAGTTTTGAACCAAGTATCTCATGTACTTGTGGAAGTGGGATTCCCGTTTAGATAAAGACAAAAAAGAGTCGAGCAGAAATTCATTGGTCTCAGCTTCCATCCCTTCCCATCTTTTCTGGAGCTGGGGGAGCAGCCCCAGCACGCAGGAGGGGCTCAGGGCCCAGAGCCCAGCTGCCACAGGGAGGAGCAGCCCCGCTGGCCCTCGCGGCTGCCCCTCACTGCCCGCTGGGCTCTGCCTCTCTGCTGCCTTCGGGTCGGGGCTGCTGCTTCCCTGGAGCCATGGCCATGGCCAGCAGCAGGACGTGGCCTTTTCACTGCTGCTCTCTTCTGGCTTCCACATTGTGCTTCTTGTATTTGGATAAGCCCTGAGATCTCATGTATGTTGGTGACAGTCCTGTTATCCCTACATTGGCATCTCTTCATTGTCTCTGCACGCCTCTTACAAACCTGGTTTCAGGAATACACCCAAGGAGCTGCTTCCTGAACAGACCTCTTGCTTTTCTGGGCCTCACAATGGATCAGAACCCCAGAGTGATCGGTGAAGGACCAAGGGCTGGACCGGGAGCTGCCTTCTTGCTTGCCTATGGCCCAGCAAACAACAACTGGCCCTTGAATTATTTGCTTGGGACTGTCCCACTTGTGCTGGGGCTGATGGGAAATGGCATCTTGGAGAGGAATCTGGATGTGCCAAGAGATGTCAGTTGAGATGTCCAGCGACAGTGTGGAAGCATGGGTTGGCAGTGAGTTCCTCATCTAATGACTGATGATACAAGTTAGAGCATTTCGTTACGAGGAAAAGCTGAACATGAGGAGCCGATGGTTTAAGGACGGCTCTGCCATGCCCGCAGGGGTTGTGAGGAGCCAGCAGGCAAAGTTACCCAAGAGTCAACTGTGGCTCAGGACAGCTTCTTTGAAAGCTCACGAGCTGGATCTAGTACAGCACTTGCCTGCCCGTTCAGCTCTTAGAGACCCTCCAGGGCCCTGCAAAGCACTGCCCTCTGCTACTGAGACACCAGGGCAGATGGAAAGGGGCTCAGCAGCAGAGAGCCCCACTGACTTGGGTCTGCTGCCCACCCTGAGCAGCACGGGCATCGGGGAATCCCCTGGGGGTCCCAGGGCAACACAGACCCCTGGCTCTGAAGACAAGCTCGGGGCTCTGTGGGGAGCACGGGGAGGGAAGCACCAATGGCTGGCCAGGCCAGCACAGACACACTGCCCTGGGCAAGGCTCTCTGGGAGCAGGGATGGCCCTGGGGAAGAGCAGGGCAGCATTTCTGGGCCTGCACAGATGGGTAAAGGAGAAAGGGAAAGCTCTTTGTGCAGACACCTGAACGGGGCAGGCTGCTCTGTGCGTGGGCCAGGCCTCTTGTGCTGGCCTGGGGAGCGGGGCTGGCCCTGCGGGGCACAGGCACTCTGTGCTGGGGATGTCCCAGGCAGGAGAGCAGGGCTCCTGCAGCTTCACGGCCCTCCATCTCCTGAGCCGTGGCTGGCCCCAGCGCGGGGGCTGCTGGGGAGGCCCAGAGCCGCCTTTGTGCCAGCAGCTGCGGTGCCTTGCAAGGGGCTGGGGCTGTGCTGGCCGTGCCCAGAGCCCTGCAGCAGGCTGCGGTGGGCACTGGCCTGGGGCCAGCCCAGCCTGGGCTGCTGGGCTGGGGAGAGGTCCGGGAGGTGGGGAGAGGTGGGCAGGGGCTGGGCTGGGCTGGGCAGTGCCCGGCAGAGGGCACCAGCAGCGTCAGGGAGCGGTGGCAGCATGCAGGGGAGGGCTCCCAGCAGGGCTTGGTGCTGCAGAGCCAGGGCTGGGGAAGGGAGCCCCGAGCTGCAGGGGCAGGGGACACGAGGCCGCTCGGGGCCCTTGCTGGCCTGGGCAGAGCAGGAAGGGGACCCAGGGCATTCGTCCCCTCACCGCAGCCTGCCACGACCTGCACGGCGCTCACGGAGCATCCAGGGCCAGGCTCTGCGCCATGGTGCGCAGGGAGAGGGCAATGCCTTTATGATAAAGAGGCTGAAACTGAAAAAGATCCCTCCGCTGCCCCGTGGTGTGACAGGGCCAGGGTGGGACAGCTGACCTTTATTTGATGTAGTTCTTGTGTAATTTGCATTGGTGATGGCACAAAAAGACAGCTCCTTCAGTAGTGATGTACATCCTTCTTCATGTTAGGACACAACTCAACATCCTTCACTCTGCTTTATCTCACAGATGAACTGGATTAGGTCTCCTTGATTACTCTGAGGTACAATGCAGTGCTTTTTGCCTTCTGACACTCCAGCACAATATGTGTGACTTTCCCTTCCTCTGCGCATTGACCTGACGGGTCATTTCACATTTTTCTATTTCAAAACCCTAGTTGGACAGGGACCATTTCCCCAAAGTGGGGCAAGCTGATGGGTTCTGGCTCAGCCATTTGAAGCACGGTATACTTGAGTTTTTCAGCCTGAGTTTGCTAGAGATGACCCAGGAAGGGAAACGGATGTTCAAGTGTCTCATAGGAATAAGGAAGAGTATCATGGGATTCCAATGGCCATTTCAAATCTAGGTCTATCCCAGGAACCCACTGAAGAAGGGGTTTGTCTTTGAAGGGGTTTCCTGTGCTGGGCTGGGCTGCAGTTACAGGACAAAGACCACTGCTGGCAATGGAGGTGCTCTGGGAACTCCACCTGGCTCCACCTGATTTTCCCAAAGGGCTCCGGTCTCCTGCAGGTCTTTTCTGACATCTGCTGGTCCAGCGAAGTGCCTCAAACACAAGGGGGCGTCAGGACGTTTTCCATGGTTATGCTTATGGTCAGACAGCAAAGCTCTGCCCCAATACCCTGTAACTTTTTTTAGCACTTAACTAATATAGCAACCACTCATCAGCTCAAATGATTCAACTCCTTCCGTTAATTGTTTCACATGAAGTATAATTTCTATGATGACGAAATGTGAATTTCCATGACCTATATTCATCACAGGAGAGGTAATACTGGTGTTCACCTGTACTTGCATTGTCATCACTTTGTCTATCATGGTGTGCTCCCTCATCTACAAGGCAGAAAAAGCATCTTCATTACACAGACCCTGCTGAATGTCCCCTTCCCAGGTGCCTGTCTGGTCCCATGCACTTCCCACGGTTCTCCTGCTTTGCCCTCCTTTTACTCTTTGACCATTCAGACTGCTCTCACCCACCCAGTTGCTGCATTGAGCTTCAATGAGTTCCAGCTCGCCCATGTCTCAGCAGTCTAACGGTTTCCTTAGCAAGAAACCCATTGTTTCTCATTGAATTAGTATGATATGGATTAAATTAACACTATGATTTTAAATTTCCTATTAATCAGTGTAAAACAGATCATGTACAGTCATCCTTATGGGAAGGTAAACGTCACTGGAGGCAACATAATGAGGAACTTGAACTTTGCTTTTTTTTTTTTTTTTAATTGCAGCATGATTTCCTGTTGTTTGTTTTTAAATAGGAAAAACCCTGCTCTTCCTACCTCAGCAGGGCTTCAAAGGAGAAACCCTAGACCAGTATCTATAGGAAAAATGATGCTCTACACTGAAACACAACAAAATTCAGCCTTTAAAATGAGGAAAATTTTTCATTAGATGCTCTTTGAAATCTTCCTCCTTAACTGCACTATGAAAGCTCTCCAATTAGCTGAACAAGTCTTGAAGACCTGAAGAAAACTGTGGGAGAGATATGGCTGTTTAGGACATTCTGCATTTTGATGAGCTCCATGGTGTATTTTAGTGCTGAGTCAGTGAAACTTGGGTACTGAGAGGAGAATGATGCAACTGCTTGAGAAAGTAAAGTCAGGAGGAAAAGTTGAAGTGACTTGGAGTATTAATGGGCCCCACTGAGGGCTGTTCCTAACAAAGCCTCCCCAGGGACTTGTTAGGGCACATAATTGGAGGCCATGATTGCAGACAGGCAAAGCGCTGTGCTGAGAAAAGTCTTGGTTGGTTTTGGTGAAGCAGAAGGGCCAAGGCCTGACCCCAGCCACTGGGAGGGGAGATCCTGCACCCCCCCGTCTGGCTCAGGGCTCTTCTTGGGGTCTGTATGATGTGGTGGGCAGTGTGATGCCACGAGATGAACTTCATTAGGACACCTCCCCACCCCTGCACAGGGTATCAAGGAAGCAGTGAGGCCCCATTGCAATGACTATATCTCATCTCCTCATAAGCTCTAGCCAAAGGGACAAAAAGGTCAGGGCTGTTGGGGCCTTCCCTACTTGCCAGCACCCTCTGCCTTCTCCTCTGTAGGCTTTCCTATGCTGTCCCACTCTTTGCCCTATTTCCTTGAAGTCTGCAGACACCCATCTCTGTCCACCACCTTGCTCTCATCCCGGCATTTCCATCATCTTACCCATGTCTCGTCAACACTCATCAGGTGTTCCCTGATGAACACAAAGCCTGGGTCTGATCATAAACTCTCTTTCAGTGACCTCTGTCACAACTACACGACCCTTTGAGGGACATTTCTTCCTCCCTGTGGCCAGTGCCACCCTCCTAAGGTGCACTTTGTGGCCGTTTTTTCTCTCCTGCTCTTTCCTACTACCAAAGAAAGCTCCATCAGGGTGGAAACCACTCCTGAAGTAGGCATCCCAACCCATCAGGCTCCTTGCGGCCTGTCAGCCAAACAGACAGAAGTCACCTCACCAGCATCTTCCAAGGCCTGGGCCTGCTGCTGGCCTTGCAGCTTCTTGGCTAGACACAGCCAAGCCTTGGGCCTCCTGAGTCCAGTCGTGGACTCAAGCAGAAGGGACAGGACAACCCCTGTGCGGGCCTTCTTTGTGTCTGGGTCCTCCTGGGGATGGAGGCAGAGGGGATCCCACAGTCAGCATGCCAAGCAGGGGCCTTCTGCTGGCCTAGCAGGGCCACTGGCAGATGTCAGCCCCAAAGTGCAGATCCCAGGGAGAAGCCAAGGGTGACCTGCCACCTCCAGACACAAGGGACCTCACAGTCCCTTTGCGTGACACGTTCCTGCTGCTGCCCTATCAGCTGCAGAGACAGAAGTGACCTCCCAGTCACTGCCCCAGTCATGTTCCTCCTGCTGGGGCAGGAGATCCTGAGGCAGAGCTGAGCTCAGCAGAGCATTCCCACCCATCTCCTCCTTGTGACCCACAAACCGACCAGATCCATGGCCCCTCACACTCATCTCTGAATGCCATGCGACTGCAGAGCAACCTCACAGTTCCTGTCCTGTCGCAAGGGGCCAAGCACCTAAAGTTAAGGGTCAGGTGAGAGGCTGAAGGTGAGGAGGTTAATGCACAGGAACGAGGGCTTTGTCTGGTTACTTTTTACATTTGGGTTTAGGGACCAGGGCTCACCTTTCTGGGTTAGAGTTTAAGCAAATATTTTGTGGGCAGGTTTGATGTTCTGCTTGGGGTGTCATGTCTGTGATTAGGGGATGGGCAGGCTTTGTGGTTTAGGGTTTTGTTTAGGTTTTTGGCTGTTGTTTAACCCTTGAAGTCTAGGGTTAAATAGAGCAATTACAAGCTAGTGCTAAGGGCAGGGATCAAGGTAAGCAAGAGAGTAAGGGTAAGGGAAAGAGTCTATGGGCTGAGTTTTGGCTTCAGTGCATACTTTGAGGTCAGGCATAAGAGGAGTGGATTCCTGTCAGGGTTTGGGGTAGCAGTTCGATTTATGAATTAAGGTTACTGATTGAACCTGGGGAAGGGCCTCACACGACTCTTTTAAGTCACTGCTACAGCAGCATCAGCATAACCTGAACCCTCTTACCTCTACAAATTACTTAATTTCTTCTTGCCAAGCCCCTATTCCCTCCCCCAAATCTCACATCTCTCCTGTCCATGCTTCTCCTGACCTCCCCATATCAGTCATCTCATTGCGATCAGCTTTCTGATGGCTTTCATGATCTCAGAGTTAAGGTTTAGGAGAGGGTTTAAGGTGAGGAGGTTAATGCACAAGAGCAGGAGCTTTGGGTTAGAGATTAAGCAAATGTTTAGTGGGAGGGTTTGGTGTTCTGCTTGGGGTGTCAGGTCTGTGGTTAGGCTATGGTAAACTTTGCGCTTTAGGGTTTCCTTTAGCACTGGTAAGAAGTTCTCTAGGATTAAATAGAGCATTTTAATGCTAGTGTAAAGGGAAGGGATCAGGGTGAGCAAGAAAGCAGGTGTAAATGTAAGGGGCTGAGTTTTGGCTTCAAGGGATTCTTTGAGGTCAGGCATTAGAGTAGTGAATTCCTGTCAGGGTGTGGAGCAGCATTTAGGTTTAGGGATTAAGGTTACTAGTTAAAATAGGGGCACGGCTTTACGTGACTGTTTAAGTCAGTGTTACAGCAGAATGAACATTACATGAACCCAGCAGAATGAACATTACATGAACCCTCTTTCCTCTTCAAAATTGTTAATTTCTTCTTTTCAAGCCCCTGTTCCCTCCTCAAATCTCACACCTCTCCTGGCCAGGCTTCTCATGAACTCCCCATATCAGTTGTCTTCTAAGGGGCAGCTATCTGATGGCACTCGTGATCTCACAGTTCATGATCTCTGTCTCACCTCTGTTGGCTCCCACATTCCTGAGACAGAAGTGGCGTTGTAGTCAGGAGGGCAAAGGGCACAACGGTCTGTAGGAGCACCCTGCACAAGGTGCCCAGCAGCTCTACACCACCTTCACCACAGTGAGCTTCCTGCTTACGTGTTTTGGTTCGGGAATGGCTTCTGTGGATCCAGGGTAATGTTTCCCAGGCCATCGTGCAGGCCTCAGATGCCCCTCATGGCATCTGGGAGGCAGTGGCCACCTCTGTGTAGAAAGCTGCAAGCAGCCCTGAGGGATGACTTCAGGCAAAAGTTGGAATCTCTGACATGACGACCAGAGGAGCTGCTCTGCAGAGCAAGGGGTCGTGCAGAGGGAGGGCTGTGCTGGGCAGGCGGGGAGGCAGACCCACCTCATGGTCTTTAGCGATATGGTTTTGTGATGACATTATTAGTAGGACAGCCATTGGATGGGATGGACGTGGAGGTCTTTTTCAACATTAATGATTCTACGATCCTATCAAGGCAGCAGAGAGGCAGAGCCCAGCGGGCAGTGAAGGGCAGCTCTGAGGGACACCAGGGCTGCTCCTCCCTGTGCCAGCTGTGTTTTGGCCCTGAGCTGGGACTGCTCCCACAGCTACAGAGGTGATAGGAAGAGAGGAAAGTTGAGATCAAGAAAGTTCTTGTGGCTTCTTTATTGCCTATATGTACACTGGAAGCCTACTTCTATAAGTAGTTTAGATAATACTGTCAAAGTAAGTAAACTAATTAACAGTCAAAAGGCCAAGAATACTATTAAATCAAAATCAAAGATATTGAAGACATTCTTGATACTTAAGAAGCACGTAGAGAAACAGTTTCCTCACTGCACCCTTGAGCTCCTTGTTTCTCATGCTGTAGATGAGGGGGTTCACTGCTGGAGGCACCACCGAGTACAGAACTGCCACAACCAGGTCCAGGGATGGGGAAGAAATGGAGGGGGGCTTCAGGTAGGCAACCACAGCAGTGCTAACCAACAGGGAGACCACGGCCAGGTGAGGGAGGCACGTGGAAAAGGCTTTGTGCCGGCCCTGCTCAGAGGTCATCCTCAGCACTGCCCTGAAGATCTGCACATAGGACAACACAATGAAAAAAAAACAACCAATTCCTAAACAGAAGGTGATTACAGTAAGCCCAACTTCCCTGAGGTAGGCATCTGAGCAGGAGAGCTTGAGGATCTGGGGGATTTCACAGAAGAACTGGTCCACAGCATTGCCTTGGCACAGGGGCAGGGAAAAGGTAGTGGCCGTGTGCAGGACAGCATTGAGAAAGCCACTGCCCCAGGCAGCTGCTGCCATCTGGGCACAAGCTCTGCTGCCCACGAGGCTCCCGTAGTGCAGGGGCTTGCAGATGGCAACGTAGCGGTCGTAGGCCATGATGGTGAGAACATAAAATTCTGACAAAATCAAGAAGACAAATAGAAAGACCTGTGCAGCACACCCTTGATAGGAGATGACCCTGGTGTCCCAGAGGGCATTGGCCATGGCTTTGGGGAGAGTGGTGGAGATGCAGCCCAGGTCGAGGAGGGCGAGGTTGAGGAGGAAGAAGTACATGGGGGTGTGGAGGCGGTGGTCGCAGGCTACGGCGGTGAGGATGAGGCCGTTGCCCAGGAGGGCAGCCAGGTAGATGCCCAGGAAGAGCCCGAAGTGCAGGAGCTGCAGCTCCCGTGTGTCTGCGAATGCCAGCAGGAGGAACTCACTGATGGCACTTCTATTGGACATCTGCTTGTTTTGGGATGTAGTCCTGCACAAAAAAGAGAAAGAACAGTAATAATGTACAACAGACTTACCAGAAGAAAACTCATCCCATTTCTCATTTAATATTGCCAAAAACATTGTCCACTTCCAGGAAGACATTTGGCGGGTCCCTTTCATAAGTTCTTCCTGATGCTGCCTGAGGGTATCCCTGGGAGCAGTGGACTCCTTTGTGGGCAATGGAAGAGTCAGTTATGCCCTATAGGCAGAGGTAAAGAGGAACATGGGGTTATCTCAGATTCACTTCAGGCCTGATATCAAAGAACTTTGCCCCAGTGTTGCTCCCAGGTCACCCAACTGCAGAGCAGATATATATATATGGATTTTTTTTTTCATTTTCCTTTCATGGGGTCATATTGTGTCTTGTTGCTACCCCACAACACCTGATGAGTTTTTCTAAAACAGAAATCCTGGGCATTTCTCCTGCACTTGAAGGGAAACTTTGTGGATCCTCAGAGAAAAAGGGACTGGCCATATAGTGCAGAGTGTCCTTTAGTGAGGACAGGCAATCTGTCCATCAGTGCTGGTCTCAGCTGCCCTGTGAGAGCTGCAGGAAAGCTGTACTCAGTTGTTCATCTGAAAAGAACCTGGACGCTGCTGAGAGCAGAGGAAACCAGGCTCCAAGTGCCCATCTCCAGACCCCTCACCCTGTCCCCGTACTCCCCTTCCCCCAAGCACCCCGAGGGCTCACTCCATGGGCACGTGAAACCCCCATCCCCAGGCAGCCTGGGAACAAGAGCAGCAGCAGCACGGCCAGGTGGAGAAGCCAGGAGGAATGGCAGCGTGCTGCTGCCAGGGGAGGCAAGGCCAGGGAGGGACAGACGGACACTCAGCACACCCTCCTGTGCTGCAGCTCTGCCTGCAGAGGAGGCAGCTCCTGCTGGGGACAGCGGGGGCTTGAGGGCAGAGGCTGTGCTGGTGGCAGAGGAGAGCAGGGGGTGTCCCAGGGAAGGCGCCTGCCCTGCAGGGGATGGCAGGGAGGTGCCTGAGCCCTCCCTCACACGGCATTTCTGGCAGCACCTCCCTCTCACCACCTGCCCATGTCCCTGCTGCCTGCCCGTGTCCCTGCTGCGAGCCGCTTCTGTGTCCCCACGTCTCCTCCCTGTAAATGCTCACAGACCCCATCCCACAAGCTGTGCGCTCAGATTCACTCAGATTCCCTTCCAGAACAGGAGTCTGAAAGCACAGAATCCAATAAAAGGTCTTTCCCTTTCAGATAAACCAAGCCTCAGTCTTCCTCTGGAAATTTCCTCTTGTAAATGCCATTCTCTACAGCATCTTCTACACTTTGCTGGAGAAATAGAGAGACAACTAGGCATAAATAGGCATCTGAGCAGGAGAGCTTGAGGATCTGGGGGATTTCACAGAAGAACTGGTCCACAGCATTGCCTTGGCAGAGGGGCAGGGAAAAGGTAGTGGCCGTGTGCAGGACAGCATTGAGAAAGCCACTGCCCCAGGCAGCTGCTGCCATCTGGGCACAAGCTCTGCTGCCCACGAGGCTCCCGTAGTGCAGGGGCTTGCAGATGGCAACGTAGCGGTCGTAGGCCATGATGGTGAGAAGGGAATACTCTGCTCCAACAAAGAAGACAAAAAAGAAGACCTGTGCAACACACCCTTGATAGGAGATGGCCCTGGTGTCCCAGAGGGCATTGGCCATGGCTTTGGGGAGAGTGGTGGAGATGCAGCCCAGGTCGAGGAGGGCGAGGTTGAGGAGGAAGAAGTCCATGGGGGTGTGGAGGCGGTGGTCGCAGGCTACGGCGGTGAGGATGAGGCCGTTGCCCAGGAGGGCAGCCAGGTAGATGCCCAGGAAGAGCCCGAAGTGCAGGAGCTGCAGCTCCCGCGTGTCTGCGAATGCCAGCAGGAAGAACTCGGTGATGGAGCTTTTGTTGGACATCTGCTGTTTAGTCTCATCGGGTTCTGCTCAAAGAATAGAAAGACGTTAATAACGTACATCCTACTTAGCAGAGGAAAACTCCCACTATTTCTCATTTAAATCTCCCCAAATGATTCCACATCCAGGGAGGCATATGGCAGGTCCCTTTCCTGAGTTCTACTTGGTCCTGCCTTAGGGTGTCCCTGGGAGCAGGAGACTTTGCTGTGGGCAATGGAAGAGTCAGTCCTGTCCTACAGCCAGACATAGAGAGGAATTTGGTGTCATCTCAGCTTTACTTTACTCCTAATATCGAAGACTTTTGCCCCAGTTTGGCTCACATTCAAACCAACTGCTCAGGAGTGCTGCTGGGATTTTTATTTTTTTGTATTTTTTATTCTAGCTGCCCCAAGACACCTGACGGCTGCTTTTAAGTCAGAAGTTCTGGCATCTCTCCTGCACTCCAAGTAAGACCCTGTGGATCCTCAGAGACAAAGGGACTGTACCCTTACAGCCCAGAGTCCTTTAGAGTGTTTAGACCCTAAGCCCATCAGTCCTGCTATCAGCTGCCTTCTGCTGGCATTTCTTTGATCTACAAGACAGTTGCACTCAGAAGTACACCTGAAAAAACCTGGACGCTACCGAGAGCAGAGGAATCCAGGCTCCAAGTGCCCATCTCCAGACCCCTCACCCTGTCCCCGTACTCCCCTTCCCCCAAGCACCCCGAGCGCTCACCCCATGGGCAGGTGAAACCCCCATCCCCAGGCAGCCTGGGAACAAGAGCAGCAGCAGCACAGCCAGGTGGAGAAGCCAGGAGGAATGGCAGCGTGCTGCTGCCAGGGGAGGCAAGGCCAGGGAGGGACAGACGGACACTCAGCACACCCTCCTGTGCTGCAGCTCTGCCTGCAGAGGAGGCAGCTCCTGCTGGGGACAGCGGGGGCTTGAGGGCAGAGGCTGTGCTGGTGGCAGAGGAGAGCAGGGGGTGTCCCAGGGAAGGCGCCTGCCCTGCAGGGGCTGGCAGGGAGGTGCCTGAGCCCTCCCTCGCACAGCATTTCTGGCAGCAGCTCCCTCTCACCACCTGCCCATGTCCCTGCTGCCTGCCCGTGTCCCTGTTGGGAGCCAGTTCTGTGTCCCCACGTCTCCTACCCATACATGCTCACAGGTTCCATCCCACAAGCTGTGTGCTCAGATTTATTCAGATTCCCCTCCACTGCAGGAATATGAAAGAACAAAGTCCAAAAAATCTTTTTCCTTTCAGATAAACTAAGCCTCAGTCCTCCTCTGGAAATTTCCTCTTATGCCATTCTCTATAACTTCTTCTACACTTTGCTGGAGAAATAGAGAGACAACTATCCCAACAAATGCTGTCAGGCATCAGATGTGCCAGCTGTAGAACGCCCCTCTGGCAACCCCACCTGCATGGCCCTGCTGCCAGAGACTTACGGTGCCAAGAGCCTGCAGATCTGTCCTGCCACACGCTGCCCTCTGTTGCTGCGCTCCTCACTGCCTCCAAGCCCTCTCTCCTTCTCTCCTGTCCCCGTGCCAGCTGCAGTCAGAGCCCCCAGCCCTGCTGCGCTGGGCACAGGAGCTGCTCCTGGGCACAGCTGTCTCTCTGCTCCAGGGCCCTCTTGCCATGAGCTCTCCCTGTCCCACGAGCCCGGCCCAGCTCAGCACCACACGCCCAGCCCAAGGCACTGGAATCCCCCCTCGGGGGGCTCTGGTGAGGAGCCCACGAACCTCAGGCACTGAGAGACAATTGAAGACATCTCTCAACAAGTCCAAGTCAGAGGCAAGTTTCCTGCAGTGTCCCCCTGAGGGCCAGCACTGACACAGCCTCCCTTGGAGCTCGTTAGAGCAGAGCATTGGAGGCAGTGAGGACAAGCAGACAAAGGCAATGTGAAGGTGACCCTGATGTGTAGGAAAACTGGATGTGTGTCACCAAGCACAAGGGCCAGGCCTTGACCCCCAGCCCCTGGGAAGGGAGATCCTTTCCCTTCACACACTGCTCAGGGCTCTTCGTGGGGCAGGAGCAGATGGGGATGTGCATGGCCAAGTGCAGGAGAATGGTACGAGCCCTGCCTGGTTCATGGGTGGGGGCGAGGAGGCAATGAGGCCCTGGTGCTTTACCAATAAGTTGTCTCCTCCTAGGCCTCAGTGGCAGAGACAACAGCCAGAGCCATGGACACAAAGCCCTGGGTCCTGTTGGGACTCTCAGCCTTGCCACAGCCCTTGCTCCTCTCCACACAAGGCTGTCCTATGGACTCCCAGACCTGTACTTCTTTTCCTGCTGGCTGTAGACTCTTATCTGTGCAGTGTCACACCAGATCTGAGCTGAGTCTGATAACTCAGATCTTCTTGGTGGCCATGCTCCTCGTAAGGCAGCTCTGTAGGGAGCTGGCCTGGTTCCTGGGGAGCAGCACCACTGCTCGTATGGCATCCCTCGTGGTGCCCAGGCCCTCCTCCTCCTGGGCACTGCTCACTCAGCAGGGTCCCAGTCTGCCCTGATGTGTGGGGTTCCTCTTCCTGTGGTGCAGGACTGGGCTATTCTCCTTGCAAATGTCAAGAGGTTTCTGCAGGAGAAATCCTTCATTTTTTCGTTGTTCCTCCAGGCTGATGCTCCATTCTCTCAGCTGTTAATATCTGCAGGCAGATGGCTCACCCTGGTTATGCTGTCTATTACAAGATAACTTCATCAACAATTGCAGGACAATTTGGACAACACAGGGTTTAGTGGAATAAAACTGGAGCATACTATCACGGAATTATAGGGGATTGAATTCCACTGGATTCTACCTTTTCTCTGCTTCCTTCTCATGTATGTTGTCATTTTGTTTGGAACCGCATTCTAAATGTTGTGAGGCTGTGCAGGGACAAAATTAGAAGGTCGAAAAACCAACTGGAGCCCAACCTATCTATTAAGGATAATTAAAAAAATAATAATTATTTTTTTTTAATTCATAAAATAAAAAAAATAAAAGGAGGAGTAATGAGAATCTTCATCCTCTATTGGTTGTGGGGGGAAACATAGGTAAAGGTGATGAGTAAAATGCTGAGGTTTTTATTGCTTCCTTTGCCTCATTCTCCAGCAGCAAGAACAGTTGTTCCCCTGGTACTCAGACTCCTGAACTGATACATAGGGACAGCGAGTGACATGAAGCCCTCATAATCCGTGAGGAAAAGTTTTGAGACCTGCTACTCCACTTAGATGTACGCAAGTCTATGGGGCCAGGTGGGATCCACGTGTTGGTACTGAGGGAGCTGGCAGAAGTGCTCACCAGGCCACTTTCCATCATTTTTCAGCAGTCCTGGCTATCAGGCAAGGTCCCAGTTGACTGGCGACTAGCCAATGTGACGGCCACCTACAAGAAGGGGCAGAAGGAGGATCTGGGGAACTACAGGCCTGTCAGTCTGATCTCGGTGGTGGCGAAGCTCATGGAGACGATTATCTTGAGTACCACCACGTAACACTTCCAGGACCACCAGGTGACCAGGCGCAGTCAGCATGGGTTTACCAAAGCCAGGTCCTGCTTGGCAAATCTTATCTCCTTCTAAGTCAAGGTGATGTGCTCAGTGGAGAAGAGAAAGGCTGTGGATGTGGTCTACCCAGACCTCAGTAAGGCTTTTGAAACTGTTTCCCCCAGCATTCTCCTGGGGAAACTGGCTGCTCAAGGCCAGGAGGGATGTATGCTTTCTTGGGTTAAAAATTGGCTGTATCTTCTTTTTCAATAATTTCATCAGTGATCTGGATGAAGGGATCGAGTGCACCCTCAGTAAGTTTGCAGACGACACCAAGTTAGATGCAAGTGTAGATTGACTCAAGGGTAGGAGGGCTCTGCAGAGGGATCTGGATAGGCTGCACCCATGGGCTGAGATCAACTGTATGAAGTTCAACAAGGCCAAGTGTCGGGTCCTGCACTTGGGGCACAACAGCCCAACATAATGCTGGGGGAAGGGTGTCTGGACAGCTGCCCAGGGGAAAGGGACTTGGGGGTATTGGTGGATAGTCAGCTGAATAGGAGCCAGCAGGGTGCTCAGGTAGCCAAGAAGGCCAACAGAATCCTGGATTGTACCAGGAATACTGTGGTCAGCAGGAGTAGGGAAGTGATTGTCCCTCTGTACTCGGCCCTGGTGAGGCCACACCTTGAGTACTGCGTTCAGGTCTGGGGCCCCCAGCACAAGAAGGACATGGATCTATTAGAATGAATCCAAAGGAGGGCCACGAGGATGATCAAGGGGCTGAAGACAGGCTGTCTCCTCTGAAGACAGGCTGAGGGAGTTGGGGTTTTTCAGCCTGGAGAAGAGAAGGCTCAAGGGAGACCTTACAGCGGCCTTCCAGTACCTAAAGGGGCCAACAGGAAAGCTGGGGAGGGACTCTTCATCAAAGAGAGCAGCGATAGGACTAGGGGTAATGGTTTAAACTGAAAGAGGGTAGATTCAGATTAGACATTAGAAAGAAGTTCTTTACTCAGAGGGTGGTGAGGAAGAGGCTGCCCAGAGAAGATGTGGAAGCCCCATCTGTGAAAGTGTTCAAGGCCAGGTTGGATGGGGCTTTGAGCAACCTGGTCTAGTGGAAGTTGTCCCTGCCCAGGGCAGGTGAGTTGGAATGATGTGATCTTTAAGGTCCTTTCATACCCAAACTGTTCTGTAATTCTGTAAATATGAAACACAGCACCATACCAGCTACTAGGAAGAAAAATTTGCTCTATTGCAAGGCAAAACTAGGACAATATCCACCCCTCATTCCATATCATGTCTGTCATGCTCTGGTCTGACTCTTTCCAATTAATCACCAGCACCTTTCCTGTCTTATGATATGCACTCAAAAATATCATGCCCTTAGTCTATTAGTGTCTAGAACATTAAAATTAACATTAACAATAATAATAATGTCTTCCTTTTGTGTCCTATGAAACTGCCTTTATCTCTACCCATGAACTTTTACATTTTTTTTCCTCCCAGTTCTTTCCTCCATCCCAGTGGATGAATAGCTTTGTAGTGCTGAGCTGCCTGCCTGGTCAAATCACAGCAAGTCTTCTTGGTGCCTAGCATGGAGCACAAAGGTTGAGATGACAGATCTGCGAAAAAAGAAAGTGTACGGCTGCTGGAAGGAGGGTCTGGTGACGTGGAAGGAATACAGGGACACTGTTCGCGTTTGTAGGGAGAAAATTTGTGTGGCCAAAGCCCAACTACAGTTGAAGCTGGCCAAGTCTGGGGGAGGCAATAAAAAGGTTTTTTTAGATATGTGAACAGAAAAAGGACGACCAAAGAAAACATAGGTCCGCTACTAGAAGGGGAGGGTCTCCTCGCAGACAATGACATAGGCAAAGCAGAGACGTTTAACGTTTTCTTTGCCTCTGTCTTCAACACTGATGATGGACTTCGGGACCCAGGGTGCCCTGAGCTGGAGGAACATGACAGTGGGAATGACAAACTCCCAACTGACCTTGAATGTGTGCGGGATTTGCTGCTCCACCTGGATCCATACAAGTCCATGGATCCGGATGGAATTCATCCCAGGGTGCTTAAAGAGCTGGCTGATGTCATCACAAGACCTCTCTCAATTATTTTTCAACGATCTTGGGAATCTGGAGAGGTCCCATTGGACTGGAAGCTGGCTAATGTTGTGCCAATTTTCAAGAAGGGCAAGAAAGAAGACCCTAGCAATTACAGGCCTGTCAGTCTCACGTCAGTGCCTGGTAAAATTGTGGAGAGGATGATCCTTGAAGTTATTGAAGTGCACGTGGGGGACAATTCAGTCACTGGTCCCAGCCAACACGGGTTCACAAGGGGTAGGTCCTGCCTAACAAATTTGATTTCCTTTTATGATAAGATCACCCATCTAGTCGATCAAGGGAAACCAGCTGATGTGATCTTTTTGGACTTCAGCAGAGCTTCTGACACGGTTTCCCATAGGATCCTACTGGACAAAATGTCCAGCATACAACTAAACAAAAACATCATACGATGGGTGAGCAATTGGCTGACGGGCAGGGCTCAAAGGGTTGTGGTAAATGGGGCCACATCTGGCTGGCGGACGGTCACTAGTGGGGTCCCTCAAGGCTCCATTTTAGGGCCAGTCCTCTTCAATGTTTTTATAAATGATTTGGATGTAGGACTAGAAGGTGTTTTGAGCAAATTTGCCGACAACACTAAACTTGGAGGAGTTGTGGACTCGGATGAGGGTGGAAAGGCCTTGCAGAGAGATCTGGACAGACTGGAGAACTGGGCGATCACCAACCACATGAAGTTTAACAAAAGCAAGTGCCGAGTCCTGCACCTGGGAAGGGGCAACCCTGGCTATACGTACAGACTGGGCAATGAGATGCTGGAGAGCAGCCCTGCAGAGAGGGATCTGGGGGTTGTGGTTGACAGCAAGTTGAATATGAGCCAGCAGTGTGCCCTGGCAGCCAGCATGGCCAACCGTATCCTGGGGTGCATCAAACACGGCATTGCTAGTCTGTCGAGGGAAGTGATTGTCCTGCTCTACTCTGTGCTGGTGCGGCCTCACCTCAAGTACTGCGTGCAGTTCTGGGCACCACAGTACAAAAAGGACATTAAACTGTTGGAGAGTGTCCAGAGGAGGGTGATGAAGATGGTGAAGAGCCTAGAGGGGAAGACATATGATGAGCAGCTGAGGTCACTGGGCCTATTCAGCCTGGAGAAGAGGAGGCTGAGGGGGGACCTCATCGCAGTCTACAACTTCCTCACGAGGGGGAGTGGAGAGGCAGGTGACCTATTCTCCGTTATCACCAGGGACAGGACCTGCGGGAACAGTGTCAAGCTGAGGCAGGGGAAGTTTAGGCTGGACAAAAGGAAGAGGTTCTTCACCGAAAAGGTGGTCGCCCACTGGAACAGGCTCCCCAGGGAAGGAGTCACTGCACCAAGCCTGTCTGAATTTAAGAAGCGATTGGACTGTGCACTTAGTCACATGGTCTAAACTTTTGGGCAGACCTGTGTGGTGCCAGAAGCTGGACCTGGTGATCCTTATGGGTCCCTTCCAACTCAGGATATTCTATGATTCTATGATTCTATAATATCCAACCTAAACCTCCCCTGGTGCAACTTTAGCCCACCCCCTCTTCCTATCACCAGACACATGGGAGAATAGACCAATCCCCACCTCGCTACAGCCTCTTTTAAGGTACCTAGAGAGAGCGATAAGGTCGCCCCTGAGCCTCCTCTTCTCCAGGCTGAACAACCCTAGCTCCCTCAGCCGCTCCTCGTAAGACTTGTTCGCCAGACCCCTGAGTGAACCGTCTGTGGTTTAATTTGGTAGAGAAAGGTAAAGGAAAAGGTGAAACTGAGGAGCCCATGGGTTAAAGAGGGCTCTGCAATTCCAGAAGGGCTTAGAGGAGCCTGCTGGCAAAGGTACATAAAAGTCCAGCGTAGTTAAGGGCAACCTCTCTGAAACCCCACAACTGCGACCTAGTGTAGCACTCGCCTGCCATTTATGCCCTTAGAGAAACCTCACGGTCCTGCCAAAGCACTGCCCTGTGCTGCTGAGCCATAAGGGGAGATGGAAAGGGGCTAAGCAGCAGAGATCCCCACGGAGTTCAGTCTGCTGCCCACCCTGAGCAGAATGAGCAGAGGGGAACTCCCTGGATGACCAAGGACACCAAAACCCCTGGCTCTGAAGAGCAGCACCACCAGCTCTACGCCCTCCATCTCCTGAGCCGTGGCTGGCCCCAGCGCGGGGGCTGCTGGGGAGGCCCAGAGCCGCCTTTGTGCCAGCAGCTGCGGTGCCTTGCAAGGGGCTGGGGCTGTGCTGGCCGTGCCCAGAGCCCTGCAGCAGGCTGCGGTGGGCACTGGCCTGGGGCCAGCCCAGCCTGGGCAGCTGGGCTGGGGAGAGGTCCGGGAGGTGGGGAGAGGTGGGCAGGGGCTGGGCTGGGCTGGGCAGTGCCCGGCAGAGGGCAGCAGCAGCGTCAGGGAGCGGTGGCAGCATGCAGGGGAGGGCTCCCAGCAGGGCTTGGTGCTGCAGAGCCAGGGCTGGGGAAGGGAGCCCAGAGCTGCAGGGGCAGGGGACACGAGGCTGCTCGGGGCCCTTGCTGGCCTGGGCAGAGCAGGAAGGGGGCCCAGGGCATTCGTCCCCTCACCGCAGCCTGCCACGACCTGCACGGCGCTCACGGAGCGTCCAGGGCCAGGCTCTGCCCCGTGGTGCGCAGGGAGAGGGCAAAGCCTCTCTGAAGAAGAGGCTGAAAGTGAAAAAGGTCCCTCCGCTGCCCTGTGGTGTGACAGGGCCAGGGTGGGACAGCTGACCTTTATTTGATGTAGTTCTTGTATACTTTGCATTGGTGATGGCACAAAAAGTCAGCTCCTTCACCAGTCATGTACATCCTTCTTCATGTTAGGACACCACTCAACGTCCTCCACTCTGCTTTATCTCACAGATGAACTGGATTAGGTCTCCTTGATTACTCTGAGGCACAGTGCAATGCTTTTTTTCCTTCTGCTACTCCAGCACAATATGTGTGACTTTCCCTTACTCTGCACGTTGATCTGACGGGTCATGTCACATTTTTCACTTTCATATCCCTAGTTGGAAGGGGATGATTCCCCAAAGTGGGGCAAGCTGATGGGTTCTGCCTCAGCCATTTGAAGTGTCCTGCTCTTGAGTCTTTCAGCCTGAGTTTTCCACAGAAGACCTAGGTCGGTAAATGGATATATAGGTGCCTACTACGAAGGAGGGAGAGTGTCTTGGGATCCCAATGGCCATTTCAAATTTAGGTCTAATCCCAAGAAACTGCTGAAGAAGGAATTTGCCTTGAATGGTTTCCTGTGCTGGTCTGGGCCGCAGTTTCAAGGAGAAAGACCACTACTGGCAGTGGAGGTGCCCGGGAAACATCACCTGTCCCCACCTTATCCACCAACGGGCTCTGGTCTCCTGCAGGTCCTTTCAGACAGCTTCCATTCCAGGGAATTACTCTAAATGCACCAGAGCCTCTGGAGGCCTAATGATTTCATTGAAAGCATAACCAGGAAATGGGATTTCAAGGAAATATTTCAAATGTGAGTAAACTACTCTGAAGACCTTGGCACTGGTTGCTTATGGTCAGACAGCAAAGCTCTGCCTGAATACTCATTATTTTTTTTAGTACTTTTATTGTATTTATTAGTACTTTAATACTAATAAAGCACCTACTCGTCAGCTCAAATGATTCAATCCCTTCCGTAAAAAGTCATGAAATGTCGTGAAAAGACGTGAAATGTAATTTCTATCATGAAGAAATGTGAATTTCCATCATTTATATTCAACGCAGGAGAAGAAATACTGATTATCTCCTTTACTTGCATTGTCATCGCTTTGTCTATCATGGTGTGTTCCCTCATCTTCCAGGCTCAAAACCTGACTTGATTACACAGACGCTGCTGGGTGTCCCCTTTCCAGCTGCCTGTCTGGACCTATGCACTTCCCATGGTTCTCCTGCTTTGCCCTCCCCTTACTCTTTGATCATTCAGACCGCTCTCACCAACCCAGTTGCTGCTTTGAGTTTCAGTGAGTTCCAGCTCGCCCATCTCTCAGCAGTCTGTCTAATGGTTTCCTTAGCAAGAAACTCATCGTTTCTCATTGAATTAGTATGATATGGGTTAATATTAACACTATTATTTTAAATTTCCTATTAATCAGTGTAAAATATATCATGTATAGTCATCCTTTTGGGAAGGTAAACGTCACTGGAGGCAACAAAATGAGGAACTTGAACTTTGTTTTTTTTTGAAAATTGCAGCATGATTTCCTGTTGTTTGTTTTTAGATAGGAAAAACCCTGCTTTTCCTACCTATGCAGGGCTTCAAAGGAGTAACCCTAGACCAATATCTCTAGGAAAATGATGCTCCAAACTGAAATGCAACAAAATTCAGCCTTTAAAATGTGGAAAGATTTCTTTTAGATGCTCTTTGAAATCTTCCTCCTTAACTGCACCATGAAAGCTCTCCAATTAGCTGCACAAGTCCTGAAGACATGACGAAAACTGTGGGAGAGATATGGCTGCTTAGAACTTTGTCTGTTTTAATGAGTTCCATGGTGTATTTTGGTGCTGAGTCAATGTATCTTGGGTACTGAGAGGAGGATGATGCAACTGCTTGAGAAAGTAAAGTCAGAAGGAAAAGTTGAAGTGATTTGGAGTATTAATGGGCCCCACTGAGGGCTGTTCCTAACAAAGCCTCCCCAGGGACTTGTTAGGGCAGATCATTGGAGGCCATGATTCCAGACAGGCAAAGCGCTGTGCTGAGAAAAGTCTTGGTTGGTTTTGGTGAAGCAGAAGGGCCAAGGCCTGACCCCAGCCACTGGGAGGGGAGATCCTGCACCCCCCCGTCTGGCTCAGGGCTCTTCTTGGGGTCTGTATGATGTGGTGGGCAGTGTGATGCCACGAGATGAACTTCATTAGGACAGCTCCCCACCCCTGCACAGGGTATCAAGGAAGCAGTGAGGCCCCGTTGCAATGACTATATCTCGTCTCCTCAGAAGCTCTAGGCAAAGGGACAAAAAGGTCAGGGCTGTTGGGGCCTTCCCTTCTTGACAGCACCCTCTGCCTTCTCCTCTGCAGGCTTTCCTATGCTGTTCCAGACTTTAGTCTGGACACTTTAGTGCAACTTTAGTCCAACTTTAGTTTAAAGACATTAGGAAGAAGTTCTTTATTAAGAGGGTGGTGAGGAACAGGCTGCCCAGAGAAGTTGTGGATGCCCCATCTCTGGAAGTTTTGAAGGCCAGGTTTGATGGGGCTTTCAACAACCTGGTCTAGTGGAAGGTGTCCCTGCCCATGGCAGGGGAGTTGGAATGATGTAATCTTTAAGGTCCTTTCATACCCAAACTGTTCTGTAATTCTGTAAATATGAAACACAGCACCATACCAGCTACTAGGAAGAAAAATTTACTCTTCTGCAGCAAAAACTAGGACAATATTCACTGCTTATTCCATACCATCTCTGTCATGCTCAGGTCCAACACTTTCCAATTAATCACCACCACCCATCTTTTCTGTCTTTTGATATGCTCACAGAAATACCATTTCCTTAGTCTATTTGTGTTTATAATAATAATAATAAGAATAAGAATAAGAATAAGAATAAGAATAATAAAAGAATAATAATATATTAAGAATAATAATATATAATAATAACAATATATTATTGTTGTTGTTATTGTTTTTATGCTTTTATATCAACCCATAAACTTTTTTTTTTTTTTCCTCCCAGTTCTCTCCTCCATCCCAGTGGATGAATAGATTTGTAGTGCTGAGCTGCCTGCCGGGTCAAACCACAGCAAGTCTTCTTGGTGCCTAGCGTGGAGCACAAAGGTTGAGATGACAGATCTGACCAGAGTGTTTTAAAAGTAAGTTGTTCTAAGTATTAGATCAGTCTAACAGTTGCTGATCACAATGTCGACCTTTTTGATCTGGGGTCTGTTGTGCTTGTTTTCAGAATTGTGTTGTATAGCACATTGCTAACTGTCTGTCTTCCATGTCATGCTGTTCATCAATTCTGGGAGCAGGTTTAAGGTTAATCTTTTGCAGTATTGGGTAACACTGACTTCTGATAGAATAAAATTATTGCCCCCTCAATACCTCAGGAATCATCTATTCATTTCTTAAAAATTATTTAGAATTACACTCTTTTATACTCTTTGCCTTTTCTCCTCGGGAAGTAAATCTATGCAGGGCGGGTGGTGATGGTGGGTGGAACTGGGATGGACAGTGGGGGGTACTTTTCCCCACTTCTTCCCTCTCCCTTTCTCCTGCACCTCCCCCTTCTCCTCCAGGACAGGCATATAGCCTTTCCAAAGTCACTCCAAACATTGCAACAAGCATTGCAGGCACTCCAGATCCTGAGGTGCACCCAAAAATAAACCGACCCCTGTGACAGGCCCTAGAGCCACTTCCAAACCTGTGATGGGCCCTGCAGCCACTCCAACTGCTCTGAAAAGCCCTGCAGCCAGAACAACTCCTGTGATGGGCCCTGCAGCCACTCCAGCCCCTGAAATGGACCCCATGGCTGGGCCAAAGAACCAGCCTGTGCCAGTATCGGTTGCCTCTCTATGAAAGAGAAAACAGTGGGTGTGGAAGTCAGTTTTTCTTTAGAAAGGAAAGAAACTCCTACCCAGACAAGAAAGGAGGAAGAAGATAAGGCAGGTTTCTCCAAAGCTGGGCCACCATGGAAGCAGGAGGACAAAGAAGAAGAGATCATATAAGCATCAGAAACCAACTGGTCCCTATCCCAGTGTTAGCTAGGAGATATGGGAAAAGATTTCAGCCATCATCTTAGTGAGCACATTGTCACCTGGCTGCTCCAGAGCTGGGAGAACAGGGCCAATAGCCTGGAATTAGAGGGCAGGGAAGCCAAACAGCCGGATTTTGATTGACAAAGCCATTGCAAAAGGACACAAGGAACTTAATCCTGTCATGCTTGGACGAATGGTATTCCTTCAAGAAAGATCTTGTATGTCAACCAGGAAAGTGGACCAACATGGAGAGGGGTAACCTGTACCTGAAGGAATTAGCCATGTTGGAGGTGATTGATAGTAACCTAGACAACAAACAGCTGTCCAAAGATCCAGATGAAGTCGAGTGCACACGACCCATGTGGCAGAAGTTTGTACAGAGCGCACCATCACCATATGCCAACTCATTGGCAGTAATGACCTGGAAAGACCAAGAGGAACCCACATGGATGAATCAGCTAGCCAACTCTGGCATTACAAAGAAAGTCTTTCTTCTTCCTATGGGCCTGTGTCTCATCTACAGAGAAACTTTCTCATGAGTTCCAACAACTACAAGAGGATACATCTTCCTCCCCACCTGCACGAACCAATAGCTCAGCTATCAGGTGTAAGTATCCATCTGCTTAAGAAAGTTGATATAGTGGGTGCATACTACGTGCAACCCTGTGGTTTTAACTGTGTGACCATGAGGAGGCCATGAGAAAATGGGATGCCAAAATCTACCTCCATCCTAGAGGCATGGATACATGAAGTGCAAGTGGCCAGGTTCAGGGGGACCCCTGCTTGGGGAAAGACTAGGCATCGGTCAGTCTGTGATGAGCAATTGCATTCTGCATCACTTGCGTTATATATCTGTCCTGGTTCCGGTTAGGACAGAGTTAATTTTCCCTCCTAGTAGCTGGTAGGGTGCTATGTTTTGGATTAGGATGAGAAGAGCGCTGATATCATGCTGATGTTTTAATTGTTGCAGAGCAGTGTTTACACCAGGCCAAGGACTTTCCGGCTTCTCGCTCTGTCCTGCCAGCGAGCAGGCTGGGGGTGCAGCAGGAGCTGGGAGGGGACAGACCCAGGAGAGCTGACCCAAACTGGCCAAAGGGGTATTCCATACTATCTGCCGTCATGCTAAACAACATATAGGGGTGGCTGGCCGGGGTGGGGGGCCGGCTGCTTGGGGATAGGTTGGGCATCAGTCAGCAGGTGGTGAGCAATTGCATTGTGCATCACTTGTTTCATACACATTATTATTATTATTATTATTATTATTATTATTATTATTTTCCTGTCTTAATAAACTGTCTTTATCTCAACTCACAGGCTTCACTTTCCCGTTTCTCTCCCCCATCCCAGAGAGGGAGGGGGGAGGGTGAGCGAACGGCTGTGTGGTGTTTAGCTGCCGGCCGGGTTAAACCACAACACACTGTTAAGAAGTTGTCTAGGATTAAATAGAGCATTTTAATGCTAGTGTAAAGGGAAGGGATCAGGGTGAGCAAGAGAGCAAGTGCAAAGGTAAGGGGCTGAGTTTTGGCTTCAAGGGATTCTTTGAGGTCAGGCAGTAGAGTAGTGAATTCCTGTCAGGGTGTGGAGCAGCATTTAGGTTTAGGGATTAAGGTTACTAGTTAAAATAGGGGCAGGGCTTTACGTGACTGTTTAAGTCAGTGTTACAGCAGAATGAACATTACGTGAACCCTCTTACCTCTTCAAAATTGTTATTTTCTTCTTGTCAAGCCCCTGTTCCCTCCTGAAATCACACATCTCTCCTGGCCACGCTTCTCATGAACCCCCCATATCAGTTGTCTTCTAAGGGGCAGCTATCTGATGGCACTCGTGATCTCACAGTTCATGATCTCTGTCTCACCTCTGTTGGCTCCTCCATTCCTGAGACAGAAGTGGCGTTGTAGTCAGGAGGGCAAAGGCACAAAGGTCTGTAGGAGCACCCTGCACAAGGTGCCCAGCACCTCTGCACCACCTTCACCACAGTGAGCTTCCTGCTTACGTGTTTTGGTTCGGGAATGGCTTCTGTGGATCCAGGGTAATGTTTCCCAGGCCATCGTGCAGGCCTCAGATGCCCCCGCCGGGCATCTGGGAGGCAGTGGCCACCTCTGTGTAGAAAGCTGCAAGCAGCCCTGAGGGATGACTTCAGGCAAAAGTTGGAATCTCTGACATGACAACCAGAGGAGCTGCTCTGCAGAGCAAGGGGTCGTGCAGAGGGAGGGCTGTGCTGGGCAGGCGGGGAGGCAGACCCACCTCATGGTCTTTAGCGATATGGTTTTGTGATGACCTTATTAGTAGGACAGCCATTGAATGGGATGGACGTGGAGGTCTTTTGCAACCTTAATGATTCTATGATTCTATCAAGGCAGCAGAGAGGCAGAGCCCAGCGGGCAGTGAAGGGCAGCCCTGAGGGCCACCAGGGCTGCTCCTCCCAGTGCCAGTTGGGTTCTTGGCCCTGAGCTGGGACTGCTCCCACAGCTACAGAGGTGATGGGAAGAGAGGAAAGTTGAGATCGAGAAAGTCCTCGTGGCTTCTTTTTTGCCTATATGTACACTGGAAGCGTACTTCTATAAGTAGTTTAGATAATACTGTCAAAGTAAGTAAACTAATTAATAAGCAAAAGGCCAAGAATACTATTAAATCAAAATCAAAGATATTGAAGACATTCTTAATACTTAAGAAGCATGTAGAGAAACAGTTTCCTCACTGCACCCTTGATCTCCTTGTTTCTCTTGCTGTAGATGAGGGGGTTCCCTGCTGGAGGCACCACTGAGTACAGAAATGACACGACCAGGTCCAGGGATGGGGAAGAAATGGAGGGGAGCTTCAGGTAGGCAAACATGGCAGTACTGACAAACAGGGAGAGCACGGCCAGGTGAGGGAGGCGCGTGGAGAAGGCTTTGTGCCGGCCCTGATCAGAGGGCATCCTCAGCACTGCCCTGAAGATCTGCACATAGGACACCACAATGAAAACAAAGCAACCAATACCTAAACAGAAGGTGATTGCAGTAAGCCCAGCTTCCCCGAGGTAGGCATCTGAGCAGGAAAGCTTGAGGATCTGGGGGATTTCACAGAAGAACTGGTCCACAGCATTGCCTTGGCAGAGGGACAGGGAAAATGTAGTGGCCGTGTGCAGGACAGCACTGAGAAAGCCACTGCCCCAGGCAGCTGCTGCCATCTGGGCACAAGCTCTGCTGCCCACGAGGCTCCCGTAGTGCAGGGGCTTGCAGATGGCAACGTAGCAGTCGTAGGCCATGATGGTGAGAAGCGAATACTCTGCTCCAAGAAGAAGACTGAAAAGAGGACTTGGACAGCACACCCTTGGTAGGAGATGGCCCTGGTGTCCCAGAGGGCATTGACCATGGCTTTGGGGAGAGTGGTGGAGATGCAGCCCAGGTCGAGGAGGGCGAGGTTGAGGAGGAAGAAGTCCATGGGGGTGTGGAGGCAGTGGTCGCAGGCTACGGCAGTGAGGATGAGGCCGTTGCCCAGGAGGGCAGCCAGGTAGATGCCCAGGAAGAGCCCGAAGTGCAGGAGCTGCAGCTCCCGCGTGTCTGTGAATGCCAGCAGGAGGAACTCAGTGTTGGAGCTTCTGTTGGACATCTGTTAGTTCTGTGATGTGGTCCTGCACAAAGAGAAAGAATAGTAATAATATACAACAGATTTATCAGAGGAAAATTCAATTTTCTCATTAAAAAATATCAAAAAGATTGTCCACTTGCAGGCAGTTATTTTGAAGTTCCCTTTAATGACTTCCAACTGGTTCTGAGTTTCTCTGCGAGAAGAGTACTCTTCTGTGGGCAATGGAAGAATCAGACGTAGCTGAAGGTAGCAACATGGTAGGAACATGGCGTAGTCTCAGATTCACTTCACTCCTGATATAGAAGAGATTTCCCCAGTTTTGCTCCTAGTTCATCACAGAGCAGAAATGTGGATATTTATTTATTTATTTGTTTCTTTGTTTGTTTGATTTGTACTCTTTGTTCAGCTGCCCCACCACACCTGAGGAGTGCTTCTAAGGCATAAATCCTGGGCATTCTGCTGCACTCCACGTGAAACCTTTTAGATCCTTACAGTCACAGATACTGCCTTGTTAGAGCAGAGTGCCCTTCAGAGAGGAGAGGCAGTCAGTCCATCAGTCCTGGTCCAGCTGCCCTGTGTTGGCAGGTCTTTGAGCTCCAGGACAATTCTCCTCCTGTGTTCCTAGAGTTGTAGAATCCTCTAGAAGCTGTAGAATATCCTGACTTGGAAGGGTTCCACAAGGATCATCAAATCCCACTCCTGAATTTGTACATGAACACCCAAAAATCAGTCCATATGCCTGAGGGGGTTGCCCAAATATTTGTTGAATTCTGACAGCCTCAGCGCTGTGAACACTTCCCTGCGGTAGGTGTTCCAGTGCCTACAGAACCTGGCCACTGCTGAGTTTTTCTAAAAGAGAAATCGTGGGCATTTCTCCTGCACTTGAAGGGAAACTTTGTGGATCCTCAGAAAAAAGGGACTGGCCCTATAGTGCAATGTCCTTTATTGAGGACAGGCCCCAGCACATAGGAGGGGCTCAGGGCCCAGAGCCCAGCTGCCACAGGGAGGAGCAGCCCCGCTGGCCCTCGCGGCTGCCCCTCACTGCCCGCTGGGCTCCGCCTCTCTGCTGCCTTTGGGTCGGGGCTGCTGCTTCCCTGGAGGAATGGCCATGGCCAGCAGCAGGATGTGGCCTTTTCACTGCTGATCTCTTTTGCTTCCAAATTGTTCTCTTATGCTCTTTGTTTTGAAATAAGGAGAAACCCTTCTGCGCCTGTGTGCATCCAGGTCTCTAAGGCAAGCAGGAGGGAGCTGGTGCAAAGGAGCTGTAACATCCAGCTGCAGACTTCTGGGCCGAAGTCTGGTGGAAGGAGAAGTGATGCAAGCGCTAAAGAGAGAAATGTCAGGGCTGGGGTGCTGAGGAGCAAGGTTCTCCATGCAGTGTCAGACCTCAAGAGTCAGCTTTTCCTCCCTATGCAGGTCTCCAAAGGAGACACCCTGGATCAATATCAGTTAGAGAATAATGCTCCAAACCGAAATTCAACTAAACGCATCCTTTAAGATGAGAAAAGATTTTTTTCATGTGCTTCTTGAAATCTTCCTCCTTAACTACACCATGAAAGCTCTCCAATTAGCTGAACAAGTCTTGAAGACTTGAAGAAAATTCTGGGAGAGATATGGCTGCTTAGGACGTTCTGCATTGTAATGAGTTCCATGGTGTATTTTGGTGCTCAGTCTATGAAGCTCAGGTACTGAGTGGAGAATGATGCAATTGCTTGAGAAGGTAAAGTCAGAAGGAAAAGTTGAAGTGACTTGGAGTATTAATGGGCCGCACTGAGGGCTCTTAGTAACAAAGCCTCCCCAGGGACTTGTTAGGGCACATAATTGGACGCCATGATTACAGACAGGGAAAGCGCTGTGCTGAGAAAAGTCTTGCTTGGTTTTGGTGAAGCAGAAGGGCCAAGGCCTGACCCCAGCCCCTGGGAGGGGAGACCCTGCACCCCCCCGTCTGGCTCAGGGCTCTTCTTGGGGTCTGTATGATGTGGTGGGCAGTGTGATGCCATGAGAAGAACGTCATTATGGCACCTCCCAGCCTCTGCACAGTGTTCCAAGGCAGCAGTGAGGCCCCATTGCAATGACTCTATCTCATCTCCTCAGAAGCTCTAGCCAAAGGGACAAAAACGTCAGGGCTGTTGGGGCTTTCCATTCCTGCCAGCACCCTCTGCCTTCTCTGCAGGCTTTCCTATGCTGTCCCATACTTTCTCCTATTTCCTTGAAGTCTGCAGACACCCATCTCTGTTCACCACCTTGCTCTCATCCCAGCATTTCCATCATTTCACCAATATCTCATCAACCCTCACCAGCTGTTCCTTGAAACACAAAGCTAGAGTCTGATCATAGATACTCAGCAGCATCTTCCAAGGCCTGAGCCTGCTGCTGGCCTTGCAGCTTCTTGGCTAGACACAGCCAAGCCTTGTGCCTCCTGCTGTCCAGTCCTGGACTCAAGCAGAAGGGACAGGACAAGCCCTCTGCGGGCCTTCTTTCTGTCTGGGTCCTCCTGGGGATGGAGGCAGAGGGGATCCCACAGTCAGCATGCCAAGCAGGGGCCTTCTGCTGGCCTAGCAGGGCCACTGGCAGATGTCAGCCCCAAAGTGCAGATCCCAGGGAGAAGCCAAGGCTGACCTGCCACCTCCAGACACAAGGCACCTCACAGTCCCTTTGCGTGACACGTTCCTGCTGCTGCCCTATCAGCTGCAGAGACAGAAGTGACCTCCCAGTCACTGCCCCAGTCACTTTCCTCCTGCTGGGGCAGGAGATCCTGAGGCAGAGCTGACCACTTTCTCGTCCCCATGGGAATAGGGCTCACCTTTGTGGGTCAGAGAGTAAACAAAGGTTTAATGGGAAGGTTTGGTCTTCCTCTGTGATTAGGGTATGGGAAAGCTGTCTGGTTTAGGGTCTTTTTAGGTCTGCCAAGAACTTTTCTAGGCCTCAATATAACATTTTAATGCTAATGTCCAGGGAAGGGATTAGGGTGAGCAAGAGAGTAACGGGAAGGGAAAGGGGCTATGGGTGAGTTTTGCTTCAAGGGATATTTTGAGTTCAAGCATTAGAGTAGCGGATTCTTGACAGCTTGTTGGAGTAGCATTTAGTTTCAGGGATTAAAACTACTGGTTAAAATAAGGTAAGAGCCACACATGACTGTTTTAAGTCAGTGTTACCACAGCTTCGACATTACATGAACCCTCTTATTTCAGGTGGTCATGCTCCTCTTCCCACCCCAAAATCTCATATGTTTCGTGTCCAGGCTGCTTCTGGCCTCCCCATATCTTACTGGGATCAGCTTTCTGATGACATTCCTGACCTCAGAGTATCTGTCTCACCTCTGTTGTCTACTCCATTCCTGAGAAGGAAGTGGCATTGTAGTCAGGAGAGAAAAGGACACGAAGGTCTTTAGGAGCATCCTGAACAATCGGCCCATCAGCTCTGCACCTCCACAGAATCACACTGGATCCAGGGTTCCTTTTTTCTCGTGCATGTTTCAGTTTTAGATGTGCAGGGATCGAATAATGAAAGCCAAGGCACAGATGGAACTGTGCTTGTCAAGGGATCCAAGGAATAACAGGAAGGGATTCTACAGATACATTGCTCAGAAAAGAAAGGCCAAGGAGAGTGTACCCCCTCTGATGGATGAGAAGGGTGAACTGGTAATGACAGCCATGGAGAAGGCTGAGGGACTCAGCAATGTCTTCTCCTCAGTCTTCCCTGCCAGTCAGGCTTCCCAAGTCTTTCATTTCCCTGAACCCAGAGATGGAGGCTGGGGGGCAAAGTCCCACCTGCTGTAAGTGAAGAGCAGGTTTGAGACCACCTGAAGAAACTAAACAAGTACAATGGAGTACAATGGCCAGCAGCAGGACGTGGCCTTTCCACTGCTGCTCTCTTCTGGCTTCCACATTGTGCTTCTTGTATTTGGATAAGCCCTGAGATCTCATGTGTGTTGGTGACAGCCCTCTTATCTCTACACTGGCATCTCTTCAATATCTCTGCACGCCTCCCGCAAACCTGGTTTCAGGAATACACCCAAGGAGCTGTTTCCTGAACAGACCTCTTGCTTTTCTGGGCCTCACAATGGATCAGAACCCCAGCGTGATCAGTGAAGGATCAAGGGCTGCACTGGGAGCTGCCTTCTTGCTTGCCTATGGCCCAGCAAACAATAACTGGCCCTTGAATTATCTGCTTGGGACTGTCCCACTGGTGCTGGGTCTGATGGCAAATAGCATCCTGGAGAGGAACCTGGAGCTGCTCTGTGCCTGGGCCAGGCCTCTTGTGCTGGCCTGGGGAGCGGGGCTGGCCCTGCGGGGCACAGGCACTCTGTGCTGGGGATGTCCCAGGCAGGAGAGCAGGGCTCCTGCAGCTTCACGGCCCTCCATCTCCTGAGCCGTGGCTGGCCCCAGCGCGGGGGCTGCTGGGGAGGCCCAGAGCCACCTTTGTGCCAGCAGCTGCGGTGCCTTGCGAGGGGCTGGGGCTGTGCTGGCCGTGCCCAGAGCCCTGCAGCAGCCTGCGGTGGGCACTGGCCTGGGGCCAGCCCAGCCTGGGCTGCTGGGCTGGGGAGAGGTCCGGGAGGTGGGGAGAGGTGGGCAGGGGCTGGGCTGGGCTGGGCAGTGCCCGGCAGAGGGCACCAGCAGCGTCAGGGAGCGGTGGCAGCATGCAGGGGAGGGCTCCCAGCAGGGCTTGGTGCTGCAGAGCCAGGGCTGGGGAAGGGAGCCCCGAGCTGCAGGGGCAGGGGACACGAGGCCGCTCGGGGCCCTTGCTGGCCTGGGCAGAGCAGGAAGGGGGCCCAGGGCATTCGTCCCCTCACCGCAGCCTGCCACGACCTGCACGGCGCTCACGCAGCGTCCAGGACCAGGCTCTGCGCCATGGTGCGCAGGAAGAGGGCAAAGCCTCTCTGAAAAAGAGGCTGAAACTGAAAACACTGCCTTCGCTGCCCCGTGGTGTGACAGGGCCAGGGTGGGACAGCTTACCTTTATTTGATGTAGTTCTTGTGTAATTTGCATTGGTGATGGCACAAAAAGAGAGCTCCTTCACCAGTGATGTACATCCTTCTTCCTGTTAGGACACAACTCAACGTCCTTCACTCTGCTTTATCTCACAGATGAACTGGATTAGGTCTCCTTGATTACTCTGAGGCACAATGCAGTGCTTTTTGCCTTCTGACACTCCAGCACAATGCCTATGACATTCCCTTACTCTGCGCGTTGACCTGACGGGTCATTTCACATTTTTCACTTTCAAAACCTCAGTTGTACAGGGACCATTATTAAAGTGGGGCAAGCTGATGGGTCCTGCCTCAGCCATTTGAAGCATGCTATACTTGAGTTTTGAAGCCTGAGCTTGCTAAAGATGACCCAGGAATCTAAACGGATGTTCATGTGTCTCGTAGGAAAAAGGGAAAGTATCATCGTTCCCAAAGGCCATTTCAAATCTAGGTCAATCCCAGGAACACACTGAACTAGGGTGTTGTCTTTGAAGGGGTTTCCTGTGCTGGGCTGGGCTGCAGTTACAGGGACAAAGACCACTGCTGGCAGTGGAGGTGCCCTGGGAACTCCACCTGGCTCCACCTGATTTTCCCATAGGGCTCCGGTCTCCTGCAGGTCTTTTCTGACATCTGCTGGTCCAGGGAAGTGCCTCAAACAAAATGGGGCCACAGGAGGTTTTCCGTGGTTGCTTGTGGTCGGATAGCAATATTCTGCCCGAATACCCAATAAATTCTTTAGTACTCAATTAATAAAGCAACTACTCATCAGCTCAAATGATTCAATCCCTTCCATTAAATGTCTCACGTGAATAATTTCTATCATGAAGAAATTTTCAGGATGTATATTCAGGACAGGAGAAGAAATCCTGCTGTTCGCCTGTACTTGCTTTGTCATCACTGTCTATCATGGTGTGCTCCCTCATCTTCCAGGCATGAAACCAATCTTGATTACACAGACCCTGCCGAATGTTCCCTTGCCAGCTGCCTGTCTGGACCCATGCACTTCCCATGGTTCTCCTGCTTTGCCCTCCCCTTACTCTTGGATCATTCAGACCGCTCTCACCAACCCAGTTGCTGCTTTGAGTTTCAGTGAGTTCCAGCTCGCCCATCTCTCAGCAGTCTGTCTAATGGTTTCCTTAGCAAGAAACTCATCATTTCTCATTGAATTACTATGGTATGGATTAATATTAACACTATGATTTTAAATTTCCTATTAATCAGTGTAAAATATATCGTGTACAGTCATTCTTATGGGAAGGATAACATAATTGGAGGCAACAAAATGAGGAACTTGAAGTTTTTTTTTTTTTTAAATTGCAGCATGATTTCCTGTTATTTGTTTTTAAATAGGAAAACCCCTGTTCTTCCTACCTAAGCAGGGCTTCAAAGGAGTAACCCTAGACCAATATCTATAGGGAAATGATGCTCCAAACTGAAATGCAACAAAAATCAGCCTTTACAATGAGGAAAGATTTCTATTAGATGCTCTTTGAAATCTTCCTCCTTAACTACGCCATGAAAGTTCTCCAGTTAGCTGCACAAGTCCTGAAGACTTGAAGAAAACTGTGGGAGAGATATGGCTGCTTAGGACTTTCTCTGTTTTAATGAGTTCCGTGGTGTATTTTAGTGCTGACACTACTAAGCTTGGGTAGTGAGAGGAGAATGATGCAACTGCTTGAGAAGGTAAAGTCAGGAGGAAAAGTTGAAGTGATTTGGAGTATTAATGGGCCCCACTGAGGGCTGTTCCTAACAAAGCCTCCCCAGGGACTTGTTAGGGCAGATCATTGGAGGCCATGATTGCAGAGAGGCAAAGCGCTGTGCTGAGAAAAGTCTTGGTTGGTTTTGGTGAAGCAGAAGGGCCAAGGCCTGACCCCAGCCCCTGCGAGGGGAGATCCTGCATCCCCCCGTCTGGCTCAGGGCTCTTCTTGGGGTCTGTATGATGTGGTGGGCAGTGTGATGCCACGAGAAGAACTTCATTAGGACACCTGCCCACCCCTGCACAGGGTATCAAGGAAGCAGTGAGGCCCCATTGCAATGACTATACTGTTATAAATTACTCTTTTAGCCAGAAAGAATTAGTTTATTGAGTAAGCGATCAGCAAGCAAAACAGCGCTGGGCGGCCAGGGAGTCCATGCTCCTCCAAACGGTGCGTGCCCCCCCCCCCCCCCCCCCTTCGCAGTACCCTTTTATCACCAGGTTCTTCCGGGGTTACGTAGCCCCCCTTCCTGGTACTGCGGCTGCGTCAACTGTTGCTAGCGGGTTATCTCCGGTCCCTCCGGTGGTCGCACGGATGAAGGCAGTAGTCTTCCCCTGCTTGGTATGTGGTGTTTTCCCCTCCTTAATTGGTCAGGTTGGTTTGTCTTAAGATAGGGCAGTGGGTTATTATTTTTCCAATTACATTGTTTACACAAAGTTCTCTCAATCTTCTGTCCGAGACAGCAACAGGCTGGGTGCCTCACAGTTCTTGCCGCCACCTGGGTGACTCCCTTTGTTCCTTCTTAATATAGCCATGGGAAATAATGAACAAACATGCTTTATACATCACAATCCCTCCTTTTTCTTTTAGTTAGTTATTTTGTTCATTAATTCCTGGTATGCCTGACTAGTAAGCATTAACATTTCAGCAGTTTCAGCATCCTCATCCGTAGTTATGGGTTCATATTTAGCACGGATATGCATCAAATGCGTTGCCTCTAAATGGCTTTTTACAATCGCGATTACTCGGTTAAAAACACATGGTCCAAAGGTTAGCCCTAACACTAATAACAACAAAGGTCCTGCTATTGTTGACAGCAAAGCTGTAAGCCAATGTGAATAATTAAACCAAGATTCGTACCAATTCTGCCTGGCTTCATTTTCTCGTTTCCTCTTTTCCAATCCTTCTCTGAGCTTCCTCATTGTATCCCTCACTACTCCAGTGTGGTCTGCATATACAGAGCATTCTTCTTTCAAGGCGGCACATAATCCACCTTGTTGCAGAAATATCAGATCTAGTCCTCTACGGTTTTGCAAAACAACTTCTGATAGTGACCGTACCGATTTTTCCAGGGCAGTAATCGACTGTTCAACTTGACTTAAGTCTTCACATATAGCCACACATAGGGAGGTGAACTCCTGGCTTTGTCTGACCAGAGAGACAACTCCAGTGCCCACCCCGGTACCTCCCAGAATTATCAACGTTGCCAATGTTACAGCCGTGATTGGTTCTCTTTTTGTTAGATGGTACTCTGCTACCGTGTGCCATGTATATACGTACTCCTCAGAATGGTATAGAATTCTTGGTACAATTATCACCTGTATACAGAAACCTTGAGATACATTAAAGAGTTCAAGTGATAAACAAGGGGTAACACCCATCGATGAGCAGACCCATTGTTGTGGTTTAACCCAGCTGGCAGCTAAACACCACACAGCCGTTCTCTCACCCTCCCCCCTCCCTCTCTGGGATGGGGGAGAGAAACGGGAAAGTGAAGCCGGTGAGTTGAGATAAAGACAGTGTATTAAGACAGGAAAATAATAATAACAATAATAATAATAATAGTGATAATGGTAATAGTATTAACAATAATAATGTGTAAGAAAACAAGTGATGCACAATGCAATTGCTCACCACCCGCTGACCGATGCCCAGCCTATCCCCGAGCAGCCGGCCCCCCCCACCCCGGCCAGCCACCCCTATATATTGTTTAGCATGACGTCAGATGGTATGGAATACCCCTTTGGCCAGTTTGGGTCAGCTGTCCTGGGTCTGTCCCCTCCCAGCTCCTGCTGCACCCCCAGCCTGCTCGCTGGCAGGACAGAGCAAGAAGCCGAAAAGTCCTTGGCCTGGTGTAAACACTGCTCTGCAACAATTAAAACATCAGCATGTTATCAGCGCTCTTCTCATCCTAATCCAAAACATAGCACCCTACCAGCTACTATGAGCTACTTAACTCTGTCCTAACTGGAACCAGGACACCCATCTAGCGTTATTTGCGGGTATTAACCATTTTTCTTTACCTCCTGGTGTAATCTTCTCCATAATACTGCATAGATGGAGCTTCTCACTAGGGATCGTACCTACACACCTGCCATTCCCAGTTACTTCCGTCAATGTTATTCCCACATCCCTTCCCCAGTTGCATTGTGGAGGGTTGGTTTTACTTGAATGGGTGGCCTTTCCCAGATCCCCAGCGGCGTTGTAATATGGAGGCCTTATATCAAGACATAACCAGCGAGGTCTAGGTACGTTTGGATTTGTTTGATTCAGTAAGTAATAACTAGCATTCATGATTCTCCACATGTTATTCTCAGTCATCTCTTCATTTTTAATTTCATATTTTTGACCCACTGATTTATTAATAACCTTTAGTGGTTTTGGGCTATTAGCAGTTTGTATTTCAAAAGCTTGTCTATGTTGAATCCTTAAAATACTCCCTGACAGTTCTTGGTTTGGTCCCACCCGTTGGGGGTTCTTAGCCTCTTCTTTCTTTATATACATTATCCCTCCCCTGTCAGCTCCAGATTCATAAAACCTGATTCCCCAACGTTGTCCCAGGGTCCATCTTTGATCCCCCGGTTGGGTTACATTGATGTATGTGAATTTGCAATCTGACCTGGAGTACTGTAGACCTCCGCCATGGAGGGTGGTGTAGTGCCGTAGTTCACCCTTATAATTACATCCTGGTGGCCCATATCCCACCTTCAAATATTTATCTGCTCCAGCTCCGGGATTCCAGTCTGTGGCGATAGTCTCACAATCCCAATAAGCACAAAAGTATTCATGTGGATAATTACAATACGGCTTTCCCAGGTTAGAACTTGGGCACATATAAAAGCTTAATTGACCAGAACACGTTTGCTATATTTTTGCCCCATGTCACAAGGTCACACAGTGAGACCTTAAAGCTAGAGCCCCCAGCAGTAGTTATCTGCTGCACAACATGGTGATCTTCCCATCTAATTAGGCTCCATGTAAAAGGTTTATGAGGGTGCGCAGACCCAGGAACAGTGAAAACAATCACACCTATTACTATGTATCGCAAAAAGTGGATAGGGCTCATTTTCCGGAGTTCTTTACCTGGTCACACAGTTCCCCACCGTTTCACTCTCTGCCTCGCTTGTCAGTTCGGTTGCGGCAAAGTACAAGGTGCAGGTTCTTCTCGGCAGCAGTAGTGTTCTTCAGGGGAGTTTCTCGGGTAGCCTCTACACACTCTGTCATCTTCTTAGCACAGAAGGACGCTTAACCCTGAGAGCTGAGACACTGGTTTGTACAGGTGGGGAGGAAGATCAGTTCTCTTTAAGTTGGTGGACCTCTTCCAAAAGTTTCTCCACAGCCGAGACGCAGGCCTGTAGGGAAGAGGACAGGCTTCCTTCCCACTGCTTTTGACTTGCCTATAGTGAGAACATTATTTTCTGTAGGAACAGAACATTCTCACAATTTCCACTTAGTGAAAGTAACACTAATGCCACCAGTATCTATCCAGATCTGTTTCTACTTACCACAAGACATCATCTGAGTTCACATTAAGGCACTTTTTTCACACAGGCTGTTGTTCCATCTTAACAAATACTTAAGAACATTCTTCAAAGTCAGGCTCACTTGTAAACACTTGAGCTTCTGAGTTTGTTTTTTTTTATTGTTATTTTATTTTATTTTTAAGGGCTGGAAAGGGAGCTCAGAACCCACGTAAGTAATTTCACTGAAAACAGACAAGGTGAAGGAAGTACTCAAACTCCTCAACATCAAACAACTGTAGAACCCAGGAACACTTACCTGCCAGCTTCTGAGCTTGAGTCACTTCCCAACTACTTCACAGTGAAGTCGTACCACCAGGGTTTTACTGTACTGAGAAGGCACCACCAATGTAGCTAGCTCCTAGAGTCACTAAAACTATTTCACAGAGATGGTAGAAAACATGAAGAAAAAGCAGCCTATGGGGAACACTGAGTCCATTGCACCACAATAGAAACACACCCTAAATAACACAAGCCTCCAACTCCCCTGGGGAGGCAATTCCCCACCACTCCTCATGCTTCCTATAGAGCAAAGGTCAAATGATCCACACCTGGCAGATTTCACTTAACAAGGGTGGAGCCAAGAGACCTTGTGGAATAGGCTCATCTTCCTGGCTTCAGTCTTTGAAGGTCAATCGCTCCTTATCACTAATAGAAATAGCCTGAGAAGGGGCTTAGTGGTTAGAGTTGACCTAATGAATTAACTACAAATGGTGCACAAGGGTCACATTTCTCTTAGTCATTCTGTGAGGAAAATTAGTACAGAGCCTGTTAAAATCAATCAATCAATCAATCAATTTATAAATAAATAGAAGAAATAAAAGGAAAAAGAAAATGACCTTAAAGGCAAAATTGTTATCATAGATTTCCTTCTGTCTAGTCACGGCAGATAAAGAATATAGCAATCAGAATTACTTTTCTTGACATTAATGTTATTTAAATTTGCTTTTCTGAGATCTCTTCTTTCTGTAGGACTTTTCAAAATCTAGCCCCGTGACCTCTGACTACAGTATTTACTTTGACTGACTCTCACGTATAAATGCCAGGATCCGGATCCTCACTCACTATTCAGGTCAAGGGCTGGGCTGAAGGTTTGGGCTTTAATTTGGTTACATGCCTACATTGCTGTTTCCTGGCAGGTCATGGGAAGGAGATTGGCTGGCTTGGGGGAGCTTATGTACATGTGGCTTTTAGGCTGCAGCCAAAGTGTTCCTCTAGATCTGGAAGTCTGAAGAGGGTTGCAGTCTCCAAGCTCAGATACAACCACAGTTTAGTCTGGCGCAACTGATTTTTGTGTTCCTTACCCTAGCTGTTCCTTCACCTCCTCTTCAGAGACAAGGACACGCATCTCTTTCGTGCTCCCTCATTAGGAAACAAACCAGGAGAGATTAAAGCCTCTTTCTTCAAGTCAGTAAGATACTGGGCTCCAAAGATGGTGAAGGGCCTAGAAGGGAAGACGTATGAGGAGCGGCTGAGGTCACTTGGCCTGGTCAGCCTGGAGAAGAGGAGGCTGAGGGGAGACCTCATCGCAGTCTACAGCTTCCTCACGGTGGGGAGTGGAGGGGCAGGCGCCGATCTATTCTCTTTAGTCACCAGTGATAGAACCCATGGGAATGGTGTCAAGCTGAGGCAGGGGAGGTTTAGGCTACACATCAGGAAGAGGTTCTTCACCGAGAGGATGGTCGCCCACTGGATCAGGCTCCTCAGGGAACTAGTTACTGCACCAAGCCTCTCAGAGTTTAAGAAACATTTCGACTGTGCACTTAGTCCCATGGTCTGAATTTTGGTGTAGACCTGTGTGGTGCCAGGAGCTGGACTTGATGATCCTTATGCATCCCTTCCAACTCGGGATATTCTATGATACTGTGATTATTTTTTTGCGACTTATTCCCATTTTAACAGCACAGATGCAGCTAACTGCTTCTGGAAGACAACTGAAATAACTTCTTCAGTGCGTGCTTGAGCTCCTGGTTCCTTATGCTGTAGATGAGGGGGTTCACTGCTGGAGGTACCACTGAGTACAGAACTGACACCACCAGGTCCAGGTGTGCGGAGTAGAGGGAGGGGGGCTTCAGGTGGGCAAATGTGGCAGTGCTGATAGAGAGGGAGACCAAGGCCAGGTGAGGGAGGCACGTGGAAAAGGCTTTGTGCCGGCCCTGCTCAGAGGGCATCCTCAGCACGGCCCTGAAGATCTGCACATAGGACAGCACAATGAAAACAAAGCAAACAACACCTAAACAGAAGCTAAATGCAATGAACCCAACTTCCCTGAAGTAGTTTGAGTCTGAGCAGGAGAGCTTGAGGATCTGGGGGACTTCACAGAAGAACTGGTCCAAGGCATTACCATGGCACAGAGGTAGTGAAAATATATTAGCAGTGTGCAGCACAGCGTGCAGAAAGCCACTGCCCCAGGCAGCTGCTGCCATCTGGGCACAAGCTCTGCTGCCCAGGAGGCTCCCATAGTGCAGGGGCTTGCAGATGGCCATGTAGCGGTCGTAGGCCATGACCGTGAGAACATAAAATTCTGCTCCAATCAAGAAGACAAACAGAAAGATCTATGCAGCACACCCTTGATAGGAGATGGCCTTGGTGTCCCAGAGGGCATTGGCCATGGCTTTGGGCAGAGTGGTGGAGATGGATCCCAGGTCAAGGAGGGCGAGGTTGAGGAGGAAGAAGTACATGGGGGTGTGGAGGCGGTGGTCGCAGGCTACGGCGGTGAGGATGAGGCCGTTGCCCAGGAGGGCAGCCAGGTAGATGCCCAGGAAGAGCGCGAAGTGCAGGAGCTGCAGCTCCCGCGTGTCTGCGAATGCCAGCAGGAGGAACTCAGTGATGGAGCTGCTGTTGGACATCTGCTAATTCTGGTCATGAGGTCCTGTGCAAGGAGGACAAAGGCAGTGATAATGTACCACAGGCATATCAGAGGAAAACTCTCCATTTTCTCACTTAAAATCACCCAAAATTGCCCATTTCCAGGCAGATATTTTGAAGGTCTCTTTCATTGATTCTGCCTGAGAGTGTCTCTGGGAACAGGGGACTCATCTGTGGGCAATGGAAGAATCAGTCCTGCACTACAGCCAGAGGTAGTAGCATGGTAGTAACATGGTAGGAACATGGGGTAGTCTCAGATTAACTTTACTGCTGATATCAAAGAGATTTCTCCAGTTTTGCTCCCAGTTCACCCAACTGCAGAGCAGAGGTGTGGAGATTTAGTTATTTAATTGTTTTGTATTTTTCGTTCTCGCTGCCCCACCACACCTGAGGAGTGTTTCTAAGGCATAAATCCTGGGCGTTCTGCTGCACTCCAAGTAAAACCTTGTGGATCCTCAGAGGCAAAGAGAATATCCCTTTAGTGCAGAGTGTCCCACAGAGACGACAGCCAGTCTGTCCATTAGTGCTGGTCTGAGCTGTGCTGACATCTCTTTGAGCTACAGGACAATTGCACTAAGGAGGTTCTCCAGAGAAGAACCTGGGTACTGCTGAGAGCAGAAGAAGCCAGGCTCCAAGTGCCCATCTCCAGACCCCTCACCCTGTCCCCATACTCCCCTTCCCCCAAGCACCACGAGGGCTCACTCCATGGGCAGGTGAAACCCCCATCCCCAGGCAGCCTGGGAACAAGAGCAGCAGCAGCACGGCCAGGTGGAGAAGCCAGGAGGAATGGCAGTGTGCTGCTGCCAGGGGAGGCAAGGCCAGGGAGGGACAGACGGACACTCAGCACACCCTCCTGTGCTGCAGCTCTGCCTGCAGAGGAGGCAGCTCCTGCTGGGGACAGCGGGGGCTTGAGGGCACAGGCTGTGCTGGTGGCAGAGGAGAGCAGGGGGTGTCCCAGGGAAGGTGCCTGCCCTGCAGGGGCTGGCAGGGAGGTGCCTGAGCCCTCCCTCGCACAGCATTTCTGGCAGCAGCTCCCTCTCACCGCCTACCCATATCCCTGCTGGGAGCCGCTTCTGTGTCCCCACGTCTCCTCCCTGTCCATGCTCACAGACCCATCCCACAAGATGTGTACTCGGATTCACTCAGATTCCCCTCCACTGCAGGAATCTGAAAGCACAGAGTCCAAAAAATCTCTTCCCTTCAGATAAACCAAGCCTCTGTCTTCCCTTCGAAATTTCTTCTTATAAATGCCATTCTCTACAGCTTCTTCTACACTTTGCTGGAGAAAGAGAGAGACCCATCCCGACAGATGCTGTCAGGCATCGGATGTGCCAGCTGTAGAAGACCCCTCTGGCAACCCCACCTGCATGGCCCTGCAGCCAGAGACGTACCTTGTCAAGGGCTGTGCAGACTTCTCCTGCAGGCAGCTCTCAGCATCCTCCCACTGATAACTGCCTCCAAGCCCTCTCTCCTTCTCTCCTGTCCCCGTGCCAGCTGCGGTCAGAGCCCCCAGCCCTGCTGCGCTGTGCAGAGGAGCTGCTCCTGGGCAGAGCTGTCTCTCTGCACCAGGGCCCTCTTGCCACGAGCTCTCTCTGTCCCACGAGCCCGGCCCAGCTCAGCACCAGACGCCCAGCCCAAGGCATTGGAATCCCCCCTCGGGGGGCTTTGCTGAGGAGCCCACGAACCTCAGGCACTGAGAGACAATTGCAGACATCTCTCAACAAGTCCAAGTCAGAGGCAAGTTTCCTGCAGTGTCCCCCTGAGGGCCAGCACTGACACAGCCTCCCTTGGAGCTCGTTAGAGCAGAGCATTGGAGGCGGTGAGGACAAGGAGACAAAGGCACTGTGAATGTGACCCTGATGTGTAGGAAAACTGGATGTGTTTCACCAAGCACAAGGGTCAGGCCTTGACCCCCAGCCCCTGGGAAGGGAGATCCTTTCCCTTCACACACTGCTCAGGGCTCTTCGTGGGGCAGGAGGAGATGGGGATGTGCATGGCCAAGTGCAGGAGAATGGTACGAGCCCTGCCTGGTTCATGGGTGGGGGCGAGGAGGCAATGAGGCCCTGGTGCTTTACCGATAAGTTGTCTCCTCCTAGGCCTCAGTGGCAGAGACAACACCAGAGCCATGGACACAAAGCCTTGGGTCCTGTTGGGACTCTCAGCCTTGCTACAGCCCTTGCTGCTCTCCACAACAGGCTAACCTAGGCACTCTCAAAGCTGCACATCTTTCCCTGATGGCTGTAGACCCTTGTCCGTGTGGTATCTCACAGGATCTGAACTGAGTCTGATAACTAAGATATCCTTGGTGGCCATGCTCCTCGTATGGCAGCTCTGTAGGAAGCTGGCCTGGTTCCTGGGGAGCAGCACCACTGCTCGTATGGCATCCCTTGTGGTGCCCAGGCCCTCCTCCTCCTGGGCACTGTTCACTCACCAGGGTCCCAGTCTGCCCTGATATGTGGGGTTCCTCTTCCTCTGGTACAGGACTGGGGTCTTCTCTCTGTAAATGTCAAGAGGTTTCTGTATGCAAAATCCTGCAGTTTCTCAAGGTTCCCCTGGACAGATGCTGCATTCTGTCAGCTGTTAATGTCTGCAGGCAGATAGCTCACGCTGATTATGCCATCTCTCACAAGGTAAGAGCAGCAGGAATTTGCAGGACAGTTTGGACAATACCGCAGTAACTAGTTGAATGGAATTGCAGCACAAACTCATTTAAGGGTATGGGATAGAAGGCTGCCAGATTCCACTTTTTCTCTTCTTCCTTCTCATGCATGCTGTTATTTTGTCTGGAACTGTGTCCCATGTACAAAACACTGCACCATACCAGCTAATAGGAAGAAAATTAATTCTATCCCAGCCACAACGAGGACAATATCCACCCCATATTCCACACCATCTGCATCGTGCTCAGCTCCAGTACTTTCTAATTAATCACAGTATCACAGTATCACAGATTTCTAGGTTGGAAGAGACCTCAAGATCATCGAGTCCAACCTCCGACCTAACACTAAGTACTCCACTAAACCATATCGCTAAGCTCTACATCTAAACGTCTTTTAAAGACCTCCAGGGATGGTGACTCCACCACCTCCCTGGGCAGCCCGTTCCAATGCTTAATAACCCTTTCGGTAAAGAAGTACTTCCTAACATCCAACCTAAAACTCCCCTGTCGCAACTTTCGCCCATTCCCCCTCGTCCTGTCACCAGGCACGTAGGAGAACAGACCAACCCCCACCTCTTTACAGCCTCCTTTAAGGTAACTGTAGAGAGTGATAAGGTCGCCCCTGAGCCTCCTGTTCTCCAGGCTGAACAAGCCCAGCTCCCTCAGCCGCTCCTCGTAAGACTTGTTCTCCAGACCCCTCACAAGCTTGGTCGCCCTTCTCTGGACTCGCTCGAGCACGTCCATGTCCTTCCTGTAGCGAGGGGCCCAAAACTGAACACAGTACTCAAGGTGCGGCCTCACCAGAGCCGAGTACAGGGGCACAATCACTTCCCTAGACCTGCTGGCCACACTGCTTCTTATACAGGCCAGGATGATGTTGGCCTTCTTGGCCACCTGGGCACACTGCTGGCTCATATTCAGCCGACTATCAACCAATACTCCCAGGTCCTTCTCGGCCAGGCAGCTTTCCAGCCACTCATCTCCCAGCCTGTAGCTCTGCTTGGGGTTGTTGTGCCCCAGGTGCAGGACCCGGCACTTGGCCTTGTTGAACTTCATGCAGTTGACCTCAGCCCATCGCTTCAGCCTATCCAGATCCTCCTGCAGAGCCTTCCTGCCCTCGAGCAGATCGACACACGCACTTAGCTTGGTGTCATCTGCAAACTTACTGAGGGTGCACTGGACGCCCTCATCCAGATCATCGATAAAGATATTAAAGAGGACCGGCCCCAGTACTGAGCCCTGGGGGACACCACTAGTGACCAGCCTCCAACCAGATTTGACTCCATTCACCACAACTCTCTGGGCCCGGCTATCCAGCCAGTTTCTAACCCAGCGAAGCGTACGCCAGTCCAAGCCCCGAGCAGCCAGTTTCTTGAGGAGAATGTTGTGGGGAACTGTGTCAAAAGCCTTACTGAGGTCAAGGTAAACCACATCCACAGCCTTTCCCTCATCCACCAGCGCGTCACTTGGTCATAGAAGGAGATCAGGTTCGTCAAGCAGGACCTGCTTTCATAAAGCCATGCTGACTGGGCCTGATCGCCTGCTTGCCCTGCAAGTGCCGCGTGATGACCCTCAAGATAATCTGCTCCATGAGCTTTCCTGGCACTGAGGTCAAACTGACAGGCCTATAGTTCCCCGGGTCTGCCCTGCGGCCCTTCTTATAGATGGGCGTCACATTGGCTAGCCGCCAGTCAACTGGGACCTCCCCCGATAGCCAGGACTGCCGACAAATGATGGAAAGCGGCTCGGCCAGCTCCTCCGCCAGTTCTTTCAGTACCCTTGGGTGCATCCCATTCGGCTCCACCACCTTTTCTCTTTTGATATACACACAGAGATATCATGCCCTTAGTCTGTGGGTGTCGTGGAGTTGGCTAGGATTGAGTTAATTTTCCTCCTAGTAGCTGGTATGATGCTGTGTTTTGGATTTAACATGAGAAGAATGATTATCACACACTGATGGCTTAGTTGTTGCCCAGCAGTGCATATCGCTAAACACCGTGAGGTGGGTCTGCCTCCCCACCTGCCCAGCACAGCCCTCCCTCTGCACGACCCCTTGCTCTGCAGAGCAGCTCCTCTGGTTGTCATGTCAGAGATTCCAACTTTTGCCTGAAGTCATCCCTCAGGGCTGCTTGCAGCTTTCTACACAGAGGTGGCCACTGCCTCCCAGATGCCCAGGAGGCCATCTGAGGCCTGCATGATGGCCTGGGAAACATTACCCTGGATCCACAGAAGCCATTCCCAAACCAAAACACGTAAGCAGGAAGATCACTGTGGTGGTGGTGGAGAGCTGCTGGGCACCTTGTGCAGGGTGCTCCTACAGGGTGCTCCTTTGTGCCCTTTGCCCTCCTGACTACAATGCCACTTCTGTCTCAGGAATGGAGGAGCCAACAGAGGTGAGACAGAGATCATGAACTGTGAGATCACGAGTGCCATCAGATAGCTGCCCCTTAGAAGACAACTGATATGGGAGGTTCATGAGAAGCCTGGCCAGGAGAGGTGTGTGATTTCAGGATGGAACAGGGGCTTGACAAGAAGAAATTAACAATTTTGAAGACGAAAGAGGGTTCACGTAATGTTCATTCTGCTGTAACACTGACTTAAACAGTCACATAAAGCCCTGCCCCTATTTTAACTAGTAACCTTAATCCCTAAACCTAAATGCTGCTCCACACCCTGACAGGAATTCACTACTCTAATGCCTGACCTCAAAGAATCCCTTGAAGCCAAAACTCAGCCCCTTACCTTTACACTTGCTCTCTTGCTCAGCCTGATCCCTTCCGTTTACACTAGCATTAAAATGCTCTTTTTAATCCTAGAGAAATTCTTACCAGTGCTAAAGCAAACCCTAAAGCGCAAAGTTTACCATAGCCTAACCACAGACCTGACACCCCAAGCAGAACACCAAACCCTCCCACTAAACAGTTGCTTAATCTCTCACCCAAAGCCCCTGTTCCTGTGCATTAACCTCCTCACCTTAAACCCTCTCCTAAACCTTAACTCTGACATCATGAAAGCCATCAGAAAGCTGATCCCAATGAGATGACTGATATGGGGAGGTCAGGAGAAGCATGGACAGGAGAGAAGTGAGATGTGGGGGAGGGAATAGGGGCTTGGCCAGCAGAAATTAAGGAATTTCTAGAGGTAAGAGGGTTCAGGTTATGCTGATGCTGCTGTAACAGTGACTTAAAACAGTCACATGAGGCCCTTCCCCAGTTTCAATCAGTAACCTTAATTCATAAATCGAACTGCTACCCCACACCCTGACATAAATCCACTCCTCTTATGCCTAACCTCAAAGTATGCACTGAAGCCAAAACTCAGCCCATAGCCTCTTTCCCTTACATTTATTCTCTTGCTTACCTTGATCCCTGCCCTTAACACTAGCTTGTAATTGCTCTATTTAACCCTAGACTTCAAGGGTTAAACAAGAATCAAAAACCTAAACAAAACCCTAAACCACAAAGCCTGCCCATCCCCTAAGCACAGACATGACACCCCAAGCAGAACATCAAACCTGCCCACAAAACCTTTGCTTAATCTCTAACCCAGAATGGTGAGCCCTGGTCCCTAATCCCAAATGTAAACACTGACCAAAGCCCTCGTTCCTGTGCATTAACCTCCGAACCTTCAGACCCTCTCCTAAAGCTTAACTTTGGGTGCTTGGCCCCTTGGGGCAGGGCAGGAACTGCGAGGTCGCTGTGCAGTCACATGGCATTCAGAGGGACCATGGATCTGATCAGCTTGTGGGCCACAAGGAGGAGATGGGTGGGAATGCTCTGATGAGCTCAGCTCTGCCTCAGGATCTCCTGCCCCAGCAGGACGAATGTGACTGGGGCAGTGACTGGGAGGTCACTTCTGTCTCTGCAGCTGATAGGGCAGCAGCAGGAACGTGTCACGCAAAGGGACTGTGAGGTGCCTTGTGTCTGGAGGTGGCAGGTCAGCCTTGGCTTCTCCCTGGGATGTGCACTTTGGGGCTGACATCTGCCAGTGGCCCTGCGAGGCCAGCAGAAGGCCCCTGCTTGGCATGCTGCCTGTGGGATCCCCTCTGCCTCCATCCCCAGGAGGACCCAGACAGAAAGAAGGCCCGCAGAGGGCTTGTCCTGTCCCTTCTGCTTGAGTCCACGACTGGGCAGCAGGAGGCACAAGGCTTGGCTGTGTCTAGCCAAGAAGCTGCAAGGCCAGCAGCAGGCCCAGGCCTTGGGAGATGCTGCTGAGGTGACTTTTGTCTGCTTGGCTGACAGGCCGCAAGGAGCCTGATGGGTTGGGATGCCTGCTTCAGGAGTGGTTGCCACCCTGATGGAGCTTTCTTTGGTAGTAGGGAAGAGCAGGAGAGAAAAAACTGCCACAAAGTGCACCTTGGAAGGGTGGCACTGGCCACAACGAGGAAGAAATGTCCCTCAAAGGGTCGTGTAGTGGTGACAGAGGTCACTGAAAGAGAGTTTATGATCAGACCCAGGCTTTGAGTTCATCAAGGAACAGCTGATGAGGGTTGACGAGACATGGGTGAGATTATGGAAATGCCGGGATGAGAGCAAGGTGGTGGACAGAGATGGGTGTCTGCAGGCTTCAAGGAAATAGGGCAAAGAGTGGGACAGCATAGGAAAGCCTACAGAGGAGAAGGCAGAGGGTGCTGGCAAGAATGGAAGGCCCCAACAGCCCTGATGTTTTTGTCCCTTTAGCTAGAGCTTCTGAGGAGATGAGATAGAGTCATTGCAATGGGGCCTCTTTGCTTCCTTGATACCCTGTGCAGGGGTGGGGAGGTGTCCTAATGAAGTTCTTCTCATGGTGTTATAAATTACTCTTTTAGCCAGAAAGAATTAGTTTATTGAGTAAGCGATCAGCAAGCAAAACAGTGCTGGGCGGCCTTGGAGTCCAAACGGCCCGCATCCCCCCCCCACTTTTCACAGTCCTTATATCACCGAGTTCTTCCTTGGTTACATAGCCCCCCTTCCTGCTAGTGCGGCTGCGTCGACTGTTGCTAGGGGGTCGTCTCTGGTTCCTCTGGTGGTCGCACAGATAAAGGCCGTAGTCTTCCTCCGCTTGGTACGTGATGTTTTCCCTCCGTAGCCGGTCATGCTGTTTTGTCTTCAGATAGGACAGGTGGGTTATCAAATTTTGCAGTTATAGTATTTACACAAAGTTGTCTCAACTATCCGCCCGAGACAGCAACAGGCAGGGAGCCTCAAGGTCCTTACAGCCACCTGGAGACTCCCTTTGTTCCTACTTGATATAGCCATGGGAAATAATGAACAAACATGCCTCATACACCACAATCGCTCCTTTTTCTTTTAGTTAGTTATTTTGTTCATTAATTCCTGGTATGCCTGTCTGCTGAGCATTAGAGATTCAGCATCCTCACTCGTGGTCATGGATTCGCATTTGGCACTAATATGCATCAAATGTGCTGCCTCCAAACGGTTTTTTACAATCGCAATTACACGATTAAGAATACATGGTCCAAAAGTTAGACTCAATATTAGTAACAACAAAGGTCCCGCTATTGTCGACAGTAAAGTTGTAAGCCAGGGTGAATAATTAAACCAAGATTCGTACCAATTCTCTTTAACCTCATTTTTTTGCTTTCTTTTCTCTAATCCTTCTCTGAGCTTCATCATTGTATCCCTCACTACTCCAGTGTGGTCTGCATATACACAGCATTCTTCTTTCAAGGCGGCACATAATCCACCATGTTGTAAATACACCAGATCCAATCCTCTACGATTTTGTAAAACAACTTCTGATAGTGACCGTACCGATTTTTCCAGGGCAGTAATCGACTGTTCAATTCGAGTTAAGTCCTCATCTACGGTCACACATAGGGAGGTAAACTCCTGACTCTGTCTGACCAGAGAGGCAACTCCAGTGCCCACCCCGGTGCCTCCCAAAATTATTAACGTTGCCAATGTTATAGCTGTGATTGGTTCTCTTCTTGTTAAGTGGTTCTCTGTTACTATGTGCTGTGTATATACATACTCTTCAGAATGGTATAGGATTCTTGGTACAATTATCACTTGTATACAGAAAACTTGGGATACATTAAAGAGTTCAAGTGATGAACAAGGAGTAACACCTATCGATGAGCAGACCCATCTAGCATTGTTTGCGGGTATTAACCACCTTTCTCTACTTCCTGGTGTAACCTTCTCTATAATATTGCATAGATGGAGCTTCTCCCTAGGGATTGTACCTACACATCTTCCATTCCCAGTTACTTCCGTCAATGTTATTCCTACATCTTTTCCCCAATTGCATTGTGGAGGGTTGGGGTGACGTGAACGGGTGGCTTCTCCCAGATCCCCAATGGCGTCATAATATGGAGGCCTTATATCAAGGCATAACCAACAAGGTTTAGGGATGTTGGGATTTGTTTGATTTAGTAAGAAATAACTAGCATCCATGATTTTCCACATGCTATTTTCAGTCATCCCTTCATTTTTGTCATATTTTTGGCCCATTGATTTGTTAATGACCTCTAGTAGCTTAGGGCTATTTGTAGTTTGCTTTTCAGAGGCTTGTGTCAAAACATTTTCTGATAGTTCTTGGTTTGGCCCCACCTGTTGGGGGTTCTTAATTTCTTCTTTCCTTATATGTAGTATCCCTCCCCTATCAGCTCCGGATTCATGCAACCTAATTCCCCAACGTAGTCCTAGGGTCCACCTTTGGTCTTCCGGTTGGGTTACATTGATGTATATGAACCTGCAATTACGGTTACATCCTGGTGGCCCGTACCCCACCTTCAAATACTTGTCTGCTCCAGCTCCAGGAGTCCAGTCTGGGGCAATAGTTTCACAACCCCACTAGGCACAAAAGTATTCATGTGGATCGTTACAATGAGGTCTTCCCGGGTTAAAGCTTGGGCACATATAGAAGCTCAGTTGACCAGAGCATATGTTTGCATTTTTGCCCCATGTCACAAGGTCACACAGAGCGACTTTAAAACTAGGGCCTCCGGCGGTGATTATTTGCTGTACCAGACGGTGATCTCCCCATCTGATTAGGCTCCAAATAAAAGGTTTATGAGGGTATGCAGACCCAGGAACAGTACAAATACATACACTTATTACTATGTATCACAAAAAGTGGATGGAGATAGGGCCCATCTCTAGGGTTTTTACCTGGTCACGCAGATCCCCACCGTTTCACTCTCTGCCTCGCTTGTCAGTTCGGTTGCGGCGAACTACAAGGTGTGGGTTCTTCTCGGCAGCAGTAGTGTTCTTCAGGGGAGTTTCTCGGTCAGTGACCTCGTACCTGTTACCAATCACACAGAGCCTCCCTCCTCCCCCTTTTTACGATACATAGACAGTGACAGTATATACTTATTGAGTCCGTTTCAGAGTGAGCTTTAAGTCATCTGGGCCTGCAACCGCTTCCCATTTGCTTGTCTGGACTAGTCCCTTCACACGACTGGCATGCGTCCACCCCTTCTCAGCCGTCCGGATAGCCGTCTCTGTAGTGAGTAAAACAACATAAGGGCCTTCCCACCGTGGTGTTAAAGATGTTTCTTTCCATGTCTTAATTAGAACCCTATCTCCAGGCTGTATTCTATGGATTGCTATATCTAACGGGGGACGCTGTGCTACCAACCCTTTCGCTCGTAATTCCCTCCGTCTATTCATGAGCTGTATTAAATAAGGTGTTAATTGTGTGTCCTGTATCTGGGGATGATCAGCTGGTATCTCTAGATCAAAAGGCATACCGTATAGCATTTCAAAAGGTGAGATTCCAACATCGGCTCGAGGCTGTGTTCGAATATTCAATAGTGCAAGCGGTAAACATTTCACCCAGGAGGTTTTTGTCTCCTTCATAAGCTTCGTTAGTTGCTTTTTAATTTCCCCATTCATTCGTTCTACCTTTCCAGAGCTCTGAGGGTGCCACGGTGTATGATATTCCCAACTCGTCCCCAGGGCTCTCATAGCCTCTTTGGACACCTTTGATATAAAGTGCGGGCCGCGGTCAGAATCAATTGTTTCTACAATCCCATACCTCGGGATAATGTTTTCTAACAGTATTTTTACCACAGCTTGGGCCGTTGTCCTCGTTGTTGGGAAAGCCTCGACAAAATGAGTGAGATGGTCTACAATTACTAATAAATATTTGTACCTTCCCACTTTTGGAAGTTCTGTGAAATCCAATTGAATTCTGGCAAAAGGTCGGTGTGCTAATTCCCGAACCCCTAATACTCTTTCCCTCATTTGTCGGGCATTCACTCTCCTACAAACAAGACAATCATGCACAATTCGTTTTGCTACATTGTATATTCCAATACACATATATTTTGTAGCGAATTGGTCCACTAGTGCTTGAGCTCCCCAGTGGGTGTTCTCATGAAACCTCCGTAGCACTCGCAGAGCTGCAGATTTAGGAAGCATTTCCCTTCCATCAGGCAATATCCATTTACCCCCATCTATTTCTTTTATGCCCATTTGAGCCATTTTATCCTTTTCTGGCTGTGTAAAACACAGTAATGTATATATAGGTCCGTGTAAATAACAATAACAATGTGACTTTTTCCCCTCCTCCTTTTCCCAGGACAAGCAACTGCATTGTATAGCATCAAAGCCGAAATCCTTCCAACAGGTATCACATGGAAATTCTTTTGAGTTTTTGCCACAGTCTGGGCAATTTTCCCTCGTTCTTGTGGTTCTCATACTCGTTAATGATGCTCTTTTTGCCTCCTGATCTGCCAGGTTATTACCCCTAACCTGAGGGGTGAGGCCCCTTTGATGTCCTTTTATATGTACTACAGGAATTTCCTTAGGTTCTCTAATAGCTTGTAGGACCTGGGCAATTAATTCCTGATGTATTAAAACCTTTCCTTGTGAATTGATGAGCCCTCTTTCTTCCCATATTTTACCAAATGTATGTATTACCCCATAAGCATATTTGGAATATTGTGCCACTTTTGTTCTTTAACAACTTTAGGGCTCGCAAGATGGCATATAGTTCACAAGCTTGGGCCGACCAGCTAGGGCTCAGGGGTCCGGATTCTACTCTCTCAAATGTTTTCCCATTTACTAGCGCATACCCTGATTTTCGTTTCCCCTCAACTATTCTTGAGGAACCGTCCACACATATTTGCTCACCACCAGGTAATTCCACTTCTTCTAAATCAGGTCTTAATTTCATTTGCTCTTCTATATTTCGGAAGCAGTTATGACCTAAGGACCCATCTGGTTCTCCATAAAGAAATTGAGCAGGGTTCTGCAGTGAGGTTGTTTCCAGTGTTAATTTCGGAGACGAGATTAATATTCCTTCATATTTCAATAACGTGGCATCAGTGATCCATTTTTCTGCCTTTTGTTGCAGTACTCCACGTATATTATGTGGAGATATTACTTTAATTTCCCCTCCAAAGGTGATTTTTTGTGCTTCCACTACCAGTAAGGCGGCAGCCACCACTACTTGCAAACAATTTGGCCACCCTCGGCTAACTGGGTCTAATAATTTAGACAAATAGGCCACAGGTTTTTTACTCCCTGCCCATTCTTGGGCCAGCACTCCGTATGCTGTGCCGTCTGCGCTGTTCACAAACAAAAGAACGGCCTCTTTAAATCTGGCAAACTTAACACTGGAGGGCGTGCTAGTTCTTCCTTTAGCTTATTTAGTCACTGCTCATCTTCCTTGGTCCATTTCAGCAACCCGTCCTTAGTAAGTTTTTCATAGAGAAATTTTACCTTTCCACTATAATCCTCCATCCATTGTCTACAACAGCCTATTAGTCCCAACAGTTGCCGCACCTGCCTTTTAGTTTGTGGGGGTGTTAATGCTAATATTCCACTGATTCTGTCAGGGTCTAGCTTCTTAGTGCCGTTACTTAACTGGTGCCCCAGGTACTTTACTTCTTGTTCTACGAATTGCCATTTTGATTTTGTAACCTTTAATCCCTGTGAGCAAAGAAAATTTAACAGCCTTATGCTCGCTTGTCTAACAGCAGTTTCATCCTTTCCTGCTAGTAATAAATCATCCACGTATTGCACTAAGGTTACCCCTGGTATTCTGTCATAACCCTGCAGAATCCTTTCTAATGCTTGTCCAAACAAATTGGGGGATTTGGTAAACCCCTGGGGAAGTACTCTCCACCGTAATTGTTGTCTCCGGTGGGTATCTGGATCCTCCCATTCGAAAGCGAAATAATCTCTGCTCTTTTCTTCCAGGGGACATGCCCAGAATGCATCTTTCAAATCTATCACACTATACCATCGATCCTCCGGGTGCAAATGACCTAGCAGGGTATGGGGGTTAGCTACCACGGGAAATCTGGTTACTGTTCTTTTATTAATTTCTCTTAAATCGTGAACCAACCGGTATTTACCATCCTTTTTCTTTATTGGCAAAATTGGGGTATTAAAGGGGGACATACAGGGTTCTAATAACCCTTGTTGTAGCAATCGTTCGATCTCAGGCTTTAACCCTCGCCTGCCTTCCTCAGACAGGGGGTATTGTTTAATTCGTATTGGCACACTTGGGTTGGTTATAGTCACTTTAAAAGGTGCAATATCCAGTTTTCCCACACTGTCAGGAGTATACCAAACTTCTGGATTTATATCTTGCTCATCCTCTACTCTCAGAGGACATAATTTGACTTTCAATTCCTTATCTACTACTTCTAGACTTATACCTAATTCTACTATTAAATCCCTACCTAACAAATTATAATCTGCCTCAGGTACCAAAAGCAAAGACCCTATCCCCAATTTCGAATTAGATTCAATCAGCACTTCTTTTATAATGGGGACCCCAAACGGTTCCCCTTTAGCCCCAATCACCTGTACCTTCTCAGTCGATATATTACACCCCGGAGGCAGAACTTGGACTGTAGATCTTTCAGCCCTTGTATCTATGAGAAACTCCACCTCCTTCCGCTGGGGACCTACTTTTAATTTTATCAAGGGCTCAGTGGTATTCCGGGTCCCCAGCAAATAGAGCTCCTGACACCCCTAATCTTCCTTAAACATTTTCTCGTCAGCCAACCTCTGTCGACATTCCCTTTTCATGTGACCCTTTTTATTACAGTAAAAGCAAGTCACATCTCTGAGAGTAATTGACCTGTCCCCCCCCCCCCCTTGCTTCCTATAAGCCACTCCAAACCCTTGTTTATGCTCAAACATCCTCTGTCCTTCTCTGACCGCTGCCACCATCATTCGCACTTGTTTTTTCTCCTTCTCATTCTCTCTCCTGACAAACACTTTCTGTGCTTCTCTTAACAACTCGTCCAGACCCCGAGCCTGCCAATCTTCTATCTTCTCTAATTTCTTCCTGATATCCGGCCAAGATTTTGCTACGAATTGAGTTTCCAATAGGGCCTCCCCCACAGGAGTCCCCAGATCCACCCCCGAATATAGCTGCAGGCTTTTACGCAGCCTCTCTAGCCACTCCGTCAGGGTTTCATCTTTTTTTTTGCTGTTCGCTAAAAGCCCTATTAATGTTGTGACCTCTCAGAACTGACTCCCTAATCCCTTGTATAATAATGATTCTTAGATCCTGCATATGACCACGGTGTACGGGGTCCTGATTATTCCAATTAGGTCTCTGCAGTGGCCATTTAATATCTGCAGCTGGACCTTGCTGATGCTGTTGATCCCAGATTCGCATCCCCGCTCTCCTAATCATTCCTCTCTCTTCCGAGGTAAATAAAATCCCTAATATAGACTGTATCTCTTCCCAAGTGTACACATTGGGTCCCAGAAACTGATCAACACGCTCTGCTACTCTGAGGGGGTCCTCCAACAAACTTCCCATCTCTTTCTTAAAATCGCGGACATCCCCTGAATTAAGGGGGACCGCCACATACCCCATTTCGGGTTGCGGGCCTCCCATAGATATTTCTCTCAACGGATACAGCCCCCCCACGCTCTCAGATTTCTGAGATTTCTGTTTCCATTTTCTAATTCGACTCCTAGTTACCGGCCCCTGATCGACATCACTGTCTGACTCCCCTGAAGACTGCGGGTTCGAAGGCCCGGGGGGGGCTGGGGGGGCTGTGGGCAGGACATAGGGAGGTGGTGATACTGGGACCTCCAATTCCCGATTCTTTTTCTTACGTTTCTCCTCCCCTTTCTCTTTTAACGAATACAAATTAACACAATCCCCCGAGCCCAGCCAGAAATTCACATATTCGCTTTCTTCTAAACAAAAAGGTTCTTTGGCATTCACGTAAACATTTAAAGCTTGACACACCCCGTCGTCAGACGACCCATACAAGGGCCAATAGAGACTGTCGCCTTGAATCTGCTGACCTGCCCAAACTTCAATACAATAATGAATCATTTTTACTTTGTCCTTTCCCCGCCTAGAAGGGGAATCATTCCAGTTCTTAATCAGTAACCCCAGTGGACTATCCGGGGGTATAGGTGGCAACCTAACCCCTCCCATGGGACCAGAAAGCTTACTCTTTTTCTGTCCCATCTTCCGGAGCGCCTTCACACACACACACAGCCGCTTCCCCCTGGTCGTGGCCCAGTCCCTCGCGGGATGTGGGAACCGCACTACTGAGGGGTCCGCACTCACTTCGTCCGCAATTGGATGTCTCACACAGACGCGCTCCGGGAACACCAACCCCAACCGAACGGAACACGAGTCTGTACTTACCCACCCCGTGGGTCGTCGTTCGGCCTTCGTGCACAAAGATTACCTAGGGGTTTGCCGGCTTTATTTGCTTAATGCCCGAAATTTAGGGTTCGTCGGTAGAGGGCCCAAACGGGAAGAGTCCTGGCGAAGGCTGCCGAAATCGGCGGGGCACCCCCCTCGACAGGCTTCCTGATTGACGTACCTCTATCCGAGTCACGGCACCAAATTTGTTATAAATTACTCTTTTAGCCAGAAGGAATTAGTTTATTGAGTAAGCGATCAGCAAGCAAAACAGCGCTGGGCGGCCTGGGAGTCCATGCTCCTCCAAACGGCGCCCCCCCCCCCCCCCTTTCACAGTCCCCTTTTATCATCGAGTTCTTCCGGGGTTACGTAGCCCCCCTTCCTGCTACTGCGGCCGCGTCGACTGTTGCTAGGGGGTCGTCTCTGGTCCCTCTGGTGGTCGCACGGATGAAGGCCGTAGTCTTCCTCCGCTTGGTACGTGATGTTTTCCCTCCGTAGCCGGTCATGCTGTTTTGTCTTCAGATAGGAAAGGTGGGTTATCCAGATTTGCAGTTATAGTATTTACACAAAGTTGTCTCAACTATCCGCCCCAGACAGCAACAGGCAGGGAGCCTCAAGGTCCTTACAGCCACCTGGCGGCTCCCTTTGTTCTTTCTTAATATAGCCATGGGAAATAATGAACAAACATGCCTCATACACCACAAGTGCCACCCTTCCAAGGTGCACTTTGTGGCACTTTTTCCCCTCCTGCTCTTTCCTACTACCAAAGAAAGCTCCATCAGGGTGGAAACCACTCCTGAAGCAGGCATCCCAACCCATCAGGCTCCTTGCGGCCTGTCAGCCAAGCACACAGAAGTCACCTCAGCAGCATCTTCCAAGGCCTGGGCCTGCTGCTGGCCTTGCAGCTTCTTGGCTAGACACAGCCAAGCCTTGTGCCTCCTGCTGTCCAGTCCTGGCCTCAAGCAGAAGGGAGAGGACAAACCCTCTGCGGGCCTTCTTTCTGTCTGGGTCCTCCTGGGGATGGAGGCAGAGGGGATCCCACAGGCAGCATGCCAAGCAGGGGCCTTCTGCTGGCCTAGCAGGGCCACTGGCAGATGTCAGCCCCAAAGTGCACATCCCAGGGAGAAGCCAAGGCTGACCTGCCTCCTCCAGACACAAGGGACCTCACAGTCCCTTTGCGTGACACGTTCCTGCTGCTGCCCTATCAGCTGCTGAGACAGAAGTGACCTCCCAGTCACTGCCCCAGTCCCATTCCTCCTGCTGGGGCAGGAGATCCTGAGGCAGAGCTGAGCTCAGCAGAGCATTCCCACCCATCTCCTCCTTGTGGCCCACAAGCTGATCAGATCCATGGCCCCTCACATCCATCTCTGAATGCCATGGGACTGCAGAGCAACCTCATGGTTCCTGCCCTGCCCCAAGGGAACAAGAACCTTACGTTAAAGGTTAGGAGAGGGGTTGAAGGAGAGGAGGTTAATGCACAGGAGGACAGGGTTTGGATGTTAGTTGTTCATGTATGGCATTTGGGACTACGGTGAAACTTTCTGGGTGAGAGCTTAAGCAAAGTTTTAGTGGGAGGGTTTGGTGTTGTGCTTATGGTGTCAGGTCTATGGTTAGGGTATGTGCAAGCTCTTTGCTTTAGCCTTTTGTTTAGGTCTCTAGGAATACTAGAGTTAAATAGAACATTTTAATGCTTGTGTTAAGGATGAGCAAGAGAGATAAGGTAATGGAAAGGGGTTATGGACTAATTTTGGCTCAAGGGATATTGTGGTCAATAATTAGAGCAGTGGATTCCTGTCAGGGTGTGGAGTGGCATTTAGATTTAGGTATTAATGTTATAGGTTAAAATAGGATCAGGGCTGCTTTAAGTCAGCTTTACTGCAGGATCAACATTACCTGAGCATTCTTACCTCTCCAAAATCATTAGCTTCTGCTGGCCAAGCTCCTCTTCCCTCACCCAAATCTCACATCTCTCCTGGCCAGCCTTCTCCTCACTTCCCCATATCAGTCATCTTCTCAGGGGCAGCTTTCTGATGGCTTTCATGAACTCAGAGTATCTGTCTCACCTCTGTTGGCTACTCTGCTCCTGAGAAAGAAGCAGCTCCTAAGCCAGCATGGAGAAGGACACAAAGGCTGTAGGAGCACCCTGCACAAAGTGCCCAGCAGCTCTGCACCACCCTATAATTCTGCTTCCTGCCTCCAGCTTTTGGATCTAGAATGGCTCCTATGGATCCAGGGTAACTTCCCCAGGCCCTCATGCATGCTTCACTTTGCTCCTGGCATCTTGGAGGCAGTGGCCACTTCTTTGTAGAGACTTGAAAGCAGTCCTGAAGGATGACTTTAGGCAAAAACCAAAACTTCTGACATGACGACCCCTGTCCAAGACCTCTTCCTCTACGGGGCCTACCCAATACTTTGGAAGAGAGGATCTCACAAACTGTGTGCAAAGCAGGTGCCTTCTGCTGGCCTATCATGGACCCTGGAAGATGTGAGCCTAAAGGCACTGATCCCAGCCAGGAGCCAAGGGGGGACCTGTCGGCTGCTTCAGAAAGAGCTCAACTCACAATCCGCTTTAGAGACATTGACTTAGGAACAGATAAGGAATTTCTGAGGCAACACTTACCTCATAATACCACACCTACAAAACACCCCCTTTTTGGCCCAGGACCTGCCCAGGTAGAATTGATCTGGTTGTGACCTTTCAAGCCCGTGGCACTGCTGCTGGGCTCCCAGACCTTCTGATGCATGGGAGCCAGTTCCGTGCCGGTCCTGGGAGGTGCTAGGGCAGGAGGGACCTTGCAGGCAATGTTCCAGCCCCGTGCCTGTTGGCGGTCTCTCAGCTCCTTGCACACAGCAAACATCACACTCACATCCAGAAACCATGTGCCTGAAGCTGGCCTAGAAGATACTCAGGGGAAGCGCCCTCCCAGCCCCAGCCCCAACCCCAGCTGGCTGTGCTGCTCTGCAGAGTGAGGGGGCTGTGGTGCCCGGGGCACGGGGGTACTCTGCAGGGCCGTGCTGGGCAGCCTGGGAGGTAGACCCAGCTCATGGGGTCACTGCTGTTGGCCCAGGGCTGCAAGGAATCACTCACCAGACTCCTTTGCTGGGGCTGCTGCGTGCCCTGGGGCTGCAGAGCTCTCCTCTGCCTGCTCACACCAGATTGAGCACTTGAGCTCTGGTCAGTCCACATGGGACAGGCTCACGCTCTGCAGGCTCCATTCACTGCTGTCTCTCAGGCTCACGCTGCCCCTGCAAATATCCCGAAATGCTTTGTGCACACTACTCTTGCCTGCAGGTCCCGCGTAGCTCGCCAACCTTCCCCTCTTCCCCTGCAGTAGTGGCATCTCACTGGAGGATGTTTGTGCATCCCCCTCAGCACATGGTCCCCTCAGATTTGACTTTTCCTTTACCAGACTGTTCTTTGGATGGTCACTCATTTTATGAAGTTTTCTATTCACTACCCACTGAGCTCCTTGTCCCTGGAGATCCCCTGACATCTCCTGGCAGCTCCAGATTCCTCTCCAGGCTGGAATCTGCCATCAGCCCCACTGCGGGAGGCACAGTCCCGTGCTGCTAAGTCCAAGACCAGTTGTTGTCTGCTTGGGGAAGTGCCACCACAAACTGAGCGCTTGGTCCATCACTTTGTTCCTTCAGAGACCACCCTGGGACTTTCAGCCAGTGTCCTTCGCTCCATGAAGAAGCCCAGGAAACAGAAGAGCAGGGAGCAACCCCTTGGCTCTATTCCTGATAGCACATTTGGAAGAGGTGCCCAGGCTTCTGGGTTTGCCCTGAGCAGCCCCTCTTGTTACTGTGGTGCTAGCAGGGAGGCCAGCTGTGACCCAGGGCTGCACAGTGCCTGCTGCTGCCTGCAGCCAGAGGGATCTCACTGCAGAGACAACAGGACTGTCACCAAGGTACATGAGACCTCAAGACTAACACAGATACAAGAGCACAAGAAAACAATGTGGAACCAAAAAGAGAGCAGCAGTGAAAAAGCCACGTCCTGCTGCTGGCCATGGCCATGGCTCCAGGGAAGCAGCAGCCCCGACCCGAAGGCAGCAGAGAGGCAGAGCCCAGCGGGCAGTGAGGGGCAGCCGCGAGGGCCAGCGGGGCTGCTCCTCCCTGTGGCAGCTGGGCTCTGGGCCCTGAGCCCCTCCTGCGTGCTGGGGCTGCTCCCCCAGCTCCAGAAAAGATGGGAAGGGATGGAAGCTGAGACCAATGCATTTCTGCTCAACTCTTTTTTGTCTTTAGCTAAATGGGAAGCCCACTTCCATAAGTGCATGAGATACTTGGTTCAAAACTAAAATACAATGATAAACACATAGGATAGTAAGTAGATCATTACTGAATGAAAATCACAAGGTTCAGAAAATAGTATAAAAGTGAAGTAAGACTGTTCCAACATACTAAGAAAAAAGAAAAAAAAAATAGTGTCCCGTTAGGACTTTGCGCCGATTATTAATGATGAAGAAATGTATCCAAAGAGTTGCCTCAATGCATTCTTGAGCTCCTTGTTTCTCATGCTGTAGATGAGGGGGTTCATGGCAGCAGGAACCACCGAGTACAGAACTGCCACAACCAGGTCCAGGGATGGGGAGGAGATGGAGGGGGGCTTCAGGTAGGCAAACATGCCAGTACTGATAAATAGGGAGACCACGGCCAGGTGAGGGAGGCACGTGGAAAAGGCTTTGTGCTGGCCCTGCTTAGAGGGGATCTTCAGGACGGCCCTGAAAATCTGCGCATAGGACAGCACAATGAAAACAAAGCAACCAAATGCTAAACACACACTAACTACAATAAGCCCAACCTCCCTGAGAAATGACACTGAGCAGGAGAGCTTGAGGATTTGAGGAAGCTCACAGAAGAACTGATCAAGATCATTTCCTTGGCAGAGGGGCAGGGAAAATGTAGTGGCCGTGTGCAGGACAGCAGTGAGAAAGCCACTGCCCCAGGCAGCTGCTGCCATCTGGGCACAAGCTCTGCTGCCCACGAGGCTTCCGTAGTGCAGGGGCTTGCAGATGGCAACGTAGCGGTCGTAGGACATGACTGTGAGAACATAAAATTCTGCTCCAATCAAAAAGGCAAAGAAAAAGACCTGTGCAGCACACCCTTGATAGGAGATGGCCCTGGTGTCCCAGAGGGCATTGGCCATGGCTTTGGGCAGAGTGGTGGAGATGCAGCCCAGGTCGAGGAGGGCGAGGTTGAGGAGGAAGAAGTCCATGGGGGTGTGGAGGCGGTGGTCGCAGGCTACGGCGGTGAGGATGAGGCCGTTGCCCAGGAGGGCAGCCAGGTAGATGCCCAGGAAGAGCCCGAAGTGCAGGAGCTGCAGCTCCCACGTGTCTGCGAATGCCAGGAGGAGGAACTCGCTCACAGAGCTGCTGTTGGGCATTTCCTGCCCTTCATCAAGGGCACTGCAAAGAAGAAAAAATACTGACTGTTAGGGGAAATTTCCCTGAGCAATACTCATTTCTTTTCTCATTAAAGCTTTCACATTGTCTTTCTTTCAGGGTTACCTTTGTGTCTCTCCCTGGTTGTAGCCCTGCTTTGTGCTTGCTGAGTGTCCCGTACTTAGCAGCCACCTCTGCCCATCAGCCCCCAATGCGCCACCTCTGCTCGACTGCGGTGGTAAATGTTGTTGCTGTGGCGGCACACCTCAGCCAGAGGTCACATCCAGGAGGGCTGCTCTGTCCATCCCCTGGTGCGCAGCTGCTGGCTGCTTGCAGCACTCAGGTGTGGCATGGCTGCACTCAGAGGCTGTGCTAAAAAATTACATCTCCTTGTCTGTAGGTCCTAAAGAACAGCACAGAAAAACCCTGGTGCAGTCTGTAAGTAGAGAGAAGGGAGGGGATATTCTGAGGTTCGTCAGTAGCCTGCTTAGGTCTCAGTTCAATGCAGTGGAAGCTCAGTCACCTGTGCAAATCCAACCACTCAACACAGAGCCTGCCCCAGAATCAGAGCAGGAAAAACAGGCAGAGACTGCAGAAAGTGCCTTCTCTTTGCAGGCAGCCCCTGCCCTGCCCTTCCTCTGCCCAAGCTGCCCTGCAGCAATTTCTCCTTCACACTGCACAAGCCACGAGAGACATCCTGGCAGCTCCTGGCCAGGCAGAGATGTCCCGGACCCAGGAGCCCCTTCCAGGAACCTCCCCTGCACTGTCCTGCAGCCAGAGACTTACCATGGGCAGGGCTGTGAAGGTTTCTCCTGCACTGAGCTCTCCTCTGCCCACCCCCTCCAGGCTGCCTGGAATCCCTTTCTGCCTGGGTGCCTGTGGTCAGAGCCCCCAGCCCTGCTGCGCTGTGCACAGGAGCTGCTCCTGGGCAGAGCTGTCTCTCTGCACCACGGCCCTCTTGCCACGAGCTCTCTCTGTCCCAGGAGCCCGGCCCAGCTCAGCACCAGACGCCCAGCCCAAGGCATTGGAATCCCCCCTTGGGAGGCTTTGGTGAGGAGCCCACGAACCTCAGGCACTGAGAGACAATTGCAGACATCTCTCAACAAGTCCAAGTCAGAGGCAAGTTTCCTGCAGTGTCCCCCTGAGGGCCAGCACTGACACAGCCTCCCTTGGAGCTCGTTAGAGCAGAGCATTGGAGGCAATGAGGACAAGGAGACAAAGGCAGTGTGAAGGTGGCACTGGTGTGTAGGAGAACTGGATGTGTGTCACCAAGCACAAGGGCCAGGCCTTGACCCCAGCCCCTGGGAAGGGAGAACCTTTCCCTTCACACTGCTCAGGGCCCTTTGTGGGGCAGGAGGAGATGGGGATGTGCATGGCCAAGTGCAGGAGAATGGTACGAGCCCTGCCTGGTTCATGGGTGGGGGCGAGGAGGCAATGAGGCCCTGGTGCTTTCACGATAAGCTGTCTCCTCCTAGGCCTCAGTGGCAGAGACAACAGCCAGAGCCATGGGCACAAAACCCTGGGTCCTGTTGGGACTCTCAGCCTTGTCACAGCCCTTGCTCCTCTCCACACAAGGCTGTCCTATGGACTCCCAGACCTGTACTTCTTTCCCTGCTGGCTGTAGACTCTTATCTGTGCGGTGTCACACCATATCTGAGCTGAGTCTGATAACTCAGATCTTCTTGGTGGCCATGCTCCTCGTAAGGCAGCTCTGTAGGAAGGTGGCCTGGTTCCTGGTGAGCAGCACCACTGCTCGTATGGCATCCCTCGTGGTGCCCAGGCCCTCCTCCTCCTGGGCATTGCTCACTCAGCAGGGTCCCAGTCTGCCCTGATGTGTGGGGTTCCTCTTCGTCTGCTGCAGGACTGGGCTCTTCTCCTTGCAAATGTCAAGAGGTTTCTGCAGGAGAAATCCTTCATTTGTTCATTGTTCCTCCAGGCTGATGCTCCATTCTCTCAGCTGTTAATGAGCTGTTAATCAGCAGGCAGATGGCTCACCCTGATTGTTATGCTGTCTATTACAAGATAACTTCATCAACAATTGCAGGAGAATTTGGACAACACAGGATTTAGTGGAATAAAACTGGAGCATACTATCACGGAATTATAGGGGATTGAATTCCACTGGATTCTAACTTTTCTCTGCTTCCTTCTCATGTGTGCTGTCATTTTGTTTGGAACCGCATTCTAAATGTTGTGAGGCTGTGCAGGGACAAAATTAGAAGGTCAAAAAAACAACTGGAGCCCAACCTATCTATTAAGGATAATTAAAAAATAATAATTATTATTTTTTTTAATTCATAAAATAAAAAAAATAAAAGGAGTAATGAGAATCTTCATCCTCCATTGGTTGTGGGGGGAAACATAGGTAAAGGTGATGAGTAAAATGCTGAGGTTTTTATTGCTTCCTTTGCCTCATTCTCCAGCAGCAAGAACAGTTGTTCCCCTGGTACTCAGACTCCTGAACTGGTAGATAGGGACAGCGAGTGGCATGAAGCCCTCATAATCCATGAGGAAAGGTTTTGAGACCTGCTACTCCACTTAGACGTACGCAAGTCTATGGGGCCAGGTGGGATCCACGTGTTGGTACTGAGGGAGCTGGCAGAAGTGCTCACCAGGCCACTTTCCATCATTTATCAGCAGACCTGGCTATCAGGCAAGGTCCCAGTTGACTGGCGACTAGCCAATGTGACGGCCATCTACAAGAAGGGGCAGAAGGAGGATCTGGGGAACTACAGGCCTGTCAGTCTGACCTCGGTGCTGGGGAAGCTCATGGAGACGATTATCTTGAGTACCACACCGTAACACTTCCAGGACCACCAGGTGACCAGGCCCAGTCAGCATGAGTTTACCAAAGCCAGGTCCTGCTTGACAAATGTGATCTCCTTCTAAGTCAAGGTGATGTGCTCAGTGGAGAAGAGAAAGGCTTTGGATGTGGTCTACCCAGACCTCAGTAAGGCTTTTGAAACTGCTTCCCCCAGCATTCTCCTGGGGAAACTGGCTGCTCAAGGCCAGGAGGGATGTATGCTTTCTTGGGTTAAAAATTGGCTGTATCTTCTTTTTCAATAATTTCATCAGTGATCTGGATGAAGGGATCGAGTGCACCCTCAGTAAGTTTGCAGACGACACCAAGTTAGATGCAAGTGCAGATCGACTCAAGGGTAGGAGGGCTCTGCAGAGGGATCTGGATAGGCTGCACCCATGGGCTGAGGTCAACTGTATGAAGTTCAACAAGGCCAAGTGCCGGGTCCTGTACTTGGGGCACAACAGCCCAGAATAATTCTGGGAGAAGGGTGTCTGGACAGCTGCCCAGGGGAAAAGGATCTGGGGATATTGGTGGATAGTCGGCTGAATATGAGCCAGCAGGGTGCTCAGGTGGCCAAGCAGGCCAACAGCATCCGGGCTTGTACCAGGTATGGTGTGGTCAGCAGGAATAGGGAAGTGATTGTGCCTCTCTACTCGGCCATGGTGAGGCCACACCTTGAGTACTGCATTCAGCTCTGGGGCCCCCAGCACAAGAAGGACATGGATCTATTAGAATGAGTCCAAAGGAGGGCCATGAGGATGATCAAGGGGCTGGAGCACCTCTCCTATGAAGACAGGCTGAGGGAGTTGGGGTTGTTCAGCCTGGAGAAGAGAAGGCTCCGGGGAGACCTTACAGCGGCCTTCCAGTACCTAAAGGGGACAACAGGAAAGCTGGGGAGGGACTCTTCATGAAAGAGAGCAGCGATAGGACTAGGGGTAATGGTTTAAACTGAAAGTGGGTAGATTCAGATTAGACATTAGAAAGAAGTTCTTTACTCAGAGGGTGAGAGGAACAGGCTGCCCAGAGAAGTTGTGGATGCCCCATCCCTGGAGGTGTTCAAGGCCAGGTTGGATGGGGCCTTCAGCAACCTGGTCTAGTGGAAGGTGTCTCTGTTCATGGCAGGGGAGTTGGAATGATGTGATCTATAAGGTCCATTCATACCCAAACTGTTCTGTAATTCTGTAAATATGAAACACAGCACCGTACCAGCTACTAGGAAGAAAAATTAAGTCTTTTGCAGCAAAAACTAGGACAATATTCACCGCTTATTCCATACCATGTCTGTCATGCTCAGGTCCAACACTTTCCAATTAATCACCACCACCCGTCTTTTCTGTCTTTTGATATGCACACAAAAAGATCATCTCCTTAGCCTATTTGTGTCTATAGTAATAATCATAATAATATATTCTATTATTAATATGTTGTTGTTGTTGTTATTATTGTTATTATTATTTCCTTTGTGTCCTATTAATCTGCTTTTATATCAACCCATAATTTTTTTTTTTCTTTTTTCCTTTCCTCCCAGTTCTCTCCTCCATCCCAGTGGATGAATAGCTTTGTAGTGCTGAGCTGCCTGCCGGGTCAAACCACAGCAAGTTTTCTTGGTGCCTAGCGTGGAGCACAAAGGCTGAGATGACAGATCTGACCAGAGCGTTTTAAAAGTAAGTTGTTCTAAGCATTGGATCAGTTTAACAGTTGCTGATCACAATGTCGATCTTTTTGATCTGGGGTCTGTTGTGCTTGTTTTCAGAATTGTGTTGTATAGCGCATTGCTAAGAGTCTGCCTTCCATGTCATGCTGTTCATCAATTCTGGGGACAGGTTTAAGGTTAATCTTTTGCTGTATTGGATAACTCTGACTTAGGATAGGATAAAATTATTGCACCTCTGTACCTATGGAACCATCTCTTCATCTCTTAGCAACTCTTAATAATTACACTCTTTTACACTTTTTGCCTTTTCTCCTCAGGGAGTAAATCTATGTGGGGTGGGGCAGGAGGTGGGGGGGTGGAACTGGTATGGACAGTGGGGGAGGCCTTTCCCCAGTTCTTCACTCTCCTTTTCTCCTTCACCTCCCCCTTCTCCTACAGGCTAATTACAATAGCTCCTCAAAGCTTTGAATATCCTTGGGATGGTCAAACTAGCATGTTCCTATTGTTACATTTCCTGCATGTGTTCCATCTTTTGTTTATGTTTAAGCAACTACTTAATGCATGCCATCCAGAGGTGTGCATGGAGACAGGAGAGTGAGGAGTGGCAGGGAGTGTGGGAGGATCTGGGCAGGCACCTAGAGCAGGGGGCACCTCCAAAGCTTTGGAATTTCATCCCTGATAAAGTGCAGAATCCTAAAAAACTGTGAAATGCTTGAAAAAGTGGTGTTATCACCCTGGCATTTCCAAAGCGACACATACCACTGCAGTGTGCTGGGTCTCGGCCTATGCCTACAGAGCCACAATCAATGCCACTCCAACCTCTGTGACAAGCCCTGCAGCCACTCCAACCCCTCTGACAGACCCTGCAGACACTACAGCATCTGCAAAATGCCCTGCAGCAACTCCAGCTCTTTTTATGAACCCTGTGTCTGCGACAGAAAACCAATCTTTGTCTGTATCAGTTGCTCCTATACGCAAGAAAAAACAATGGATATGGAAGTCAGTTTTTTACTAAGTTTGTTGGTTTGTTTTTAAGAAAGGAAAGAAACTCCTACCCAGACAAGAAAGGAGGAGAAAGAAGATGAGGCAGGCTTCAGAAAAGCTGGGCCATCATGTGAGTAGGAGGATGAAGAGGAAGAGGTCCTAAGAGCATCAGTAACCACGCGATCCCTATCCCTATGCTGCTCTGGTGCTGGGAGAAACGGGGCCCCTCCCTGGACTCAGGGGGCAGGAAAGGAGAGATGGTGGGTACACACGATGTGTCACCCTGTGGTTTTACCTGTGTGACCGTGGAGAGGGCATGAGAAAGTGGGATGGAAAATCTGCCTCAACCCTAGAGGCACGGGTACATGAGTGGCAAGGAACAACAATCCCTAAAAGGGGTTCTTAGAGAACTGCTGCTCCACTTTCCAGCGGGCAGTCCTGCAGACACAGTAAGGAATACTATGAGCAGGACTAGAGGGGCCCTGCCTCCAGCCAGGGGGAGGAAGGGGACCATCGGCTGTATTGGACTGTGTGGATTCGATGGCCTTGCACATCAGGCCCCCAGAAGTCTCAGGCTCCAGTGGACACCACTGCACAGCGTACCCTAGTGCCATCAGGCTGTGGAGGGGTGAACCCATTTGTATGTCTGGAGTGACAGGGGGATGCCAACACTGACCTGTACTGGAGGCTGAAGTGAGTCTAAGTGGGAAGGAGTGGCCAAAGCACCCCACTGGGACTGGCCCCGGACTCTGTGCATCCTTGGAAGAGACTGCTTCAGGAGAGGAGAGATATTTCAGGGACCCAAAAGGGTATGGGTGGGCTTTTGGCACAGCTGCCTTAGAGACGGAGGACATGATGCTGTTGTCTGCCTTGCCTTGGTCTCTCACAGGACCCTTCTGTTGTGGGGTTGATGAGGGCTGAAGGACAGCTGGTGCCAATCACTGCCACAGCCGTGCACCTCAGTCAGTAGAGCACCAAGGGAGTCCGCTGACAGAGGATTGTCGTGGCCTGAAGGAAGTCATACAGTGCTGAGTGCTGCCATGCCGGACACGGTAGAGCTTCCATGCACACTGGGATCAAAGGCACCCAAGCGTTTTGCCACAACTGATATTGCTAATGTATTTTTCTTCATCCGTTTGCCAGCAGACTGAAGGCCACAGCTTGCTTTCAACCTGGCATCGACTGCCCCAGGGCAGGAAACTCAGCCCTACCATTTGCCATGGACTGATCCAGAGTGCCCTGGAAGAGGAGGAAGCTCCTGAACACCTGCAGTACATCGATGGCATTGTTGTGTGGGGTGACACAGCAGAGGAAGTGTTTGAGAAAGGGAAGAAAAGACTCCAAATTCCTCTGAAAGCTGATTTTGCACTAAAAGAACTGAAGGTGAGGGACGTGCACAAGAGATCCTGCTGCAGGCTGGCCAGGGTCAGGGGGACCAATGCTCAGGGACAGGTTGAGCATCGGTGAGGGGCTTCTCAGGAATTGCATGGTGCATCACTTGCTCTGTACATATTATTGTTATTATTGTTATTATTAATAATGTTATTATTAGTCTTTTCACTTCCTTATCTGTCTTTTCAAATTTTAAATCATTCATTATTTTCTGGGCCCTTGTGCTAGTTGAAACAAATACACTTTGTCTACACATCAGTGCCACTTTCACACTGCCTTTGTCTCCCTGTCCTTACTGCCTCCAATGCTCTGCTCTAACGAGCTCCAAGGGAGGCTGTGTCAGTGCTGGTCCTCAGGGGGACACTGCAGGAAACTTGCCTCTGACTTGGACTTCTGGAGAGATGTCTTCAATTGTCTCTCAGTGCCTGAGGTTCGTGGGCTCCTCAGCAAAGCCCCCCGAGGGGGGATTCCAATGCCTTGGGCTGGGCGTCTGGTGCTGAGCTGGGCCGGGCTCCTGGGACAGAGAGAGCTCGTGGCAAGAGGGCCGTGGTGCAGAGAGACAGCTCTGCCCAGGAGCAGCTCCTGTGCGCAGCGCAGCAGGGCTGGGGGCTCTGACCGCAGGCACCCAGGCAGAAAGGGATTCCAGGCAGCCTGCAGGGTGCGGGCAGAGGAGAGCTGAGTGCAGGAGAAACCTTCACAGCCCTGCACATGGTAAGTCTCTGGCTGCAGGACAGTACAGGGGAGGTTCCTGGAAGGGGCTCCTGGGTCCGGGACGTCTCTGCCTGGCCAGGAGCTACCAGGATGTCTCTCGTGGCTTGTGTGATACGGAGGAGAAGGTGCTGCAGGGCAACCTTGGGCAGAGGAAGGGGAGGGCAGGGGCTGCCTGCCAAGAGAAGGCACTGTCTGCAGTCCATGCCTGCATTTTCCTGCTCTAATTCTTGTGCAGGCTCTGTGTTAACAGAGTTGTAGTTGATTGCACAGATGATGGAGTTTTCTACTTCATTTAACCGAGACCTAAACATGTTAGTGAGGAATCTGAGAACATCCCTTCCCTTCTCCCTGCTTACAGACTGCACCAGGGCTTTTCTGAGCTGGTCTTTAGGACCTGCAGACAGGGAGATGTCCCCAGAGCTGTCCCCATCCCCAGGAGGTGTCTGCAGGGCAGAGCTGGGCACACAGCGGGTGGGATGGGTTCTGTGAGCATGGATGGGAGGACACGTGGGGACAGAGAAAGAGCTGGTGGCAGGGACAGCTGCAGGCAGCAGGGACATGGGCAGGTGGTGAGAGGGAGCTGCTCCCTCCCTGCCATCCCCTGCAGTGCAGGCACCTTCCTTGCAGCAGCCCCTGGTCTCCTCTTCCCCTCACAGCTTCTGTCATGGCATGTATAATCTGGGGGGCTGAGAATATGGGGTGTGTGAACCCTAAATCTCTGTGGAAGTAGACACATTTGCTGCAGGCCCCCTCCACCTTCCTCCACGGAAGCAGGCACAGAATCACAGAATCATAGAATATCCCGAGTTGGAAGAGACCCACAAGGATCATCGAGTCCAGCTCCTGGCTCCACAGAGGTCTTACCCCAAATTCCTACCATACGACAAGGAGCACATTCCCAACGCTTCTTGCACTCCAGAGCTCTTTTCCCTCTGCTGGCTGTGCCAGGCAGATGGCACTGGGGTGTGAGGACAGGCTCTACCTCACCGACACCGCAGCCTCGCCACCGCGTTGGGTCCGCCCTGCCTGCCCATGCCTGCTTCTCTCCCTTGCCCAGCGTGGCAGCTGCTGGTGCCTGACTCTGACAGGGAGTGCTGTGCACGGAGGGTGACGCAGGAGGAGATGCTCCCTGCTCTCTCCGGCCAGACACGCACGATCCACCTGCTGCTTTTGTCTCCTAGGTATTGAACAGGGAAGATGCACATGGAGTCACTCAGCCAAACACCCCTCACTCAACCGAGGGAGCCCCTTCCCAGGAACCTTCCCTCTTGGGACCTCCAATGAGCAGAGCAGGCTCATTGGGAGCTGCTGGGCAGAGGCAGCTGCAGTGTACAGGACACTCAGCAAGCACAGAGCAGGGCTCCACACACGGAGACAGACAGAGGTCCTCTTGGAAACAGGGAATGTAAGGCTTCATTTGGGAATTAGCTGAATCTTGCTCACAGACTTTACTCATAACACTCTCTCTCTCTCTCTCTTTTTTTGTTTTTCTTTTTTCTCATTTGTCTGTGTCCGTGACCGAAGCCAGTAAATGCCCAACAGCAGCTCTGTGAGCGAGTTCCTCCTGCTGGCATTTGCAGACACGCGCGAGCTGCAGCTCCTGCACTTCGCGCTCTTCCTGGGCATCTACCTGGCTGCCCTCCTGGGCAACGGCCTCATCCTCACCGCCGTCGCCTGCGACCACCGCCTCCACACCCCCATGTACTTCTTCCTCCTCAACCTCGCCCTCCTCGACCTGGGCTGCATCTCCACCACTCTGCCCAAAGCCATGGCCAATGCCCTCTGGGACTCCAGGGCCATCTCCTATCAGGGATGTGCTGCACAGGTCTTCTTTTTTGTTTTCTTGCTTGGAGCAGAGTATTCCCTTCTCACCATCATGGCCTACGACCGCTACATTGCCATCTGCAAGCCCCTGCACTACGGGAGCCTCGTGGGCAGCAGAGCTTGTGCCCAGATGGCAGCAGCTGCCTGGGGCAGTGGCTTTCTCTATTCTGTCCTGCACACAGCCAGTACATTTTCATTGCCCCTCTGCCAAGGCAATGCTGTGGACCAGTTCTTCTGTGAAATCCCCCAGATTCTCAAGCTCTCTTGCTCAGAGTCATGCCTCAGGGAGGTTGTCCTTCTTGCAGTTAGTCTCTGTTTAGCATTTGCATGTTTTGTTTTCATTTCATTTTCTTATGTGCGTATCTTCAGGGCAGTGCTGAGGATGCCCTCTTCTCAGGGCCGGCACAAAGCCTTTTCCACGTGCCTCCCGCACCTGGCCATTGTCTCTCTGACTCTCAGTACAGCCATGGTTGCCTACCTGAAGCCCTCCTCCAACTTTTCCTCATTCTTTGACCTGGTGGTATCGTTTCTGTACTCGGTGGTGCCTCCAGCAGTGAACCCCTTCATCTACAGCATGAGGAACCAAGAGCTCAAGAATGCCTTGTGGAAACTCTTTGGATACATGCTTCTTCAGCATCAGTAATCTGCCTAAAATACTAACAGGACCCACAGGTTATCTGAAAAAAAAAATATCTCTTGATACAATAGCTTGATATTCTTTTATTTGTATTGTTATTATTTCCTAGAACTTGAGATTTTGATTTAATTCTATTTTTGCCATCCTGTCTATTAATTGTTTTATTTACTTTCACCCAGTCATCTTATATTCTTACAGAACAAGGCTTCCGGTGTGGAAAAGTCAATAAAGAAGCCATGAGGACTTTGCTGGTCTCAGCTGCCATCTCTTCACACCTTCTCTGGAGCTGGGGAAGCAGTGCCTGCCTGCTGGAGGGGCTCAGGGCCAAGAGCCCAGCTGCCACATGGAGAAGCAGTCCCGGGGGCCAGGTAGCAGCACAGAGCTCTTTGCCCAGAGTGAGTCACACGGTGCGAGCTCCCTTGGCTGACAGAGTGGACAGCCTGAATAGCACGGTCTCCTCTGAATGGCCACCTTTGCTCTATTATACTATTTTCTGAAACCTTTTTTTTGTTTTAATTATTTTTATTTTTTTGGTGGTTTTACCCTGCTAGGTACCTGAACTCCACCAGAACTGCTCTATCACTCCCCCCCCCCCCCCCCCCCCCAGTGCCCCCCAATCAGAAGAGGAGGGGAAGAAGAAAAGAAAAAACAGTTCATGGGTTGAGATATGGATAATTTAATTCAAGGAAGAATAATTGTTAAGGTACAGTTATTATTAAGGGAAAATTAATAATTTAACTACAGGGGAAAACAAAACAAAACAAAACAAAAGACAAAAACAACAACAACAAAAAAAAGCAAAGGCCATATGGAAGCACAGAAAGAAAGGAAATAAATTACTCTCTACTTGCCACCAACAAGCGATGCTTGACTAAGTCCCTGAAGGAAGGCTTCAATACGTGTAGCCATTGTTCAGGAGCACAGACGTTTTCATAACGAGCCCACCCTTCCCGCCTCTTTCCCTTTTTCCACCTTTTATTGCTGAGTGTGACATCACATGGTATGGAATATCCCTTTGGCTGGTTTAGGTCAGCTGCCCTGGTGATGTCCCCTCCTCGCTGTTTGCCCACCCCCAGGCACTGAGAGACAATTGCAGACATCTCTCAACAAGTCCAAGTCAGAGGCAAGTTTCCTGCAGTGTCCCCCTGAGGGCCAGCACTGACACAGCCTCCCTTGGAGCTCGTTAGAGCAGAGCATTGGAGGCAGTGAGGGCAAGGAGACAAAGGCAATGTGAAGGTGGCACTGATGTGTAGGAAAACTGGCTGTGTTTCACCAAGCACAAGGGTCAGGCCTTGACCCCCAGCCCCTGGGAAGGGAGATCCTTTCCCTTCTCACACTGCTCAGGGCTCTTCGTGGGGCAGGAGGAGATGGGGATGTGCATGGGCAAGTGCAGGAGAATGGTACGAGCCCTGCCTGGTTCATGGGTGGGGGCGAGGAGGCAATGAGGCCCTGGTGCTTTACCGATAAGCTGTCTCCTCCTAGGCCTCAGTGGTAGAGACAACAGCCAGAGCCACGGACACAAAGCCCTGGGTCCTCTTTGGACTCTCAGCCTTGTCAGAGGCCTCTGTCCTCTGCACACCAGGCTATCTGAGGGACAGATTCTTGTCAAAGACAAAAAAAAATAAAAATATAAATTGTTTATATAAATATTTCAATAAGGTAGGATTAAGGAGAATCATCATCTTTTAATGGATGTGGGTGGAAACTTGGTGACAAGAGATGAGGAAAAGGCAGAGGCACTTAATGCCTTCTTTGCCTCAGGCTCTAGCAGCAAAACCAGTTGTTCTCCTGGACATTTCTTCCTCCTCGTGGCCGGTGCCAACCTTCCATAGTGCACTTTGTTACAGTTTTTTCTCTCCTGCTCGTTCCTACTTCCAAAGAAAGCTCCATCAGGGTGGAAACCACTCCTGAAGCAGGCATCCCAACCCATCAGGCTCCTTGCGGCCTGTCAGCCAAGCACACAGAAGTCACCTCAGCAGCATCTCCCAAGGCCTGGGCCTGCTGCTGGCCTTGCAGCTTCTTGGCTAGACACAGCCAAGCCTTGGGCCTCCTGCTGTCCAGTCCTGGACTCAAGCAGAAGGGACAGGACAAGCCCTCTGCGGGCCTTCTTTCTGTCTGGGTCCTCCTGGGGATGGAGGCAGAGGGGATCCCACAGGCAGCATGCCAAGCAGGGGTCTTCTGCTGGCCTAGCAGGGCCACTGGCAGATGTCAGCCCCAAAGTGCCCATCCCAGGGAGAAGCCAAGGCTGACCTACCACCTCCAGACACAAGGGACCTCACAGTCGCTTTCCGTGACACGTTCCTGCTGCTGCCCTATCAGCTGCAGAGACAGAAGTGACCTCCCAGTCACTGCCCCAGTCCCATTCCTCCTGCTGGGGCAGGAGGTCCTGAGGCTGAGCTGACCTCTCTCTAGTCTCCTAGCGACTAGATTTTACCTTTCTCAGTTAGAGATTAAGCAAAGTTTTAGTGGGAGTGTTTGGTGTTCTGCTTGTGGAGTCAGGTCTCTGGTTAGGGTATGGGCATGCACTATGGTTAAGGGTTTTGTTTAGGTTTGTCAAAAAGTCTGGGTTTAAATAGACCGTTTTAATGTTAGTGTTAAGGGCAGTGATTAGGGTGAGCAAGAGTAAAGGTAAGGGAAAGGGGCTATGGGCTGAGTTTTCCTAAAAGTAATACTTTTAGTTCTGCATTACAGTAGTGGATTCCTGTCAGGTGGTGGACTAATGTTTATGTGGAGGGATTATTGTTAGTGTTGAAAGTAGTGTAATGGACACAGAAGACTGTTTGAAGTCAGTGTTACAGCAGCATCAACATTACATGAACCCTCTAACCTCTAGAAAGTAAGCTTCCGAGCTCCTCTTCCCTTCCTCTTCCCTCCCCAAAATCTCACATCTCTCCTGGCCAGGATACTCCTGACCTCCCCATAGCAGTCATCTAGCTGGGATCAGCTTTCTGATGGCTTTCATTTTACCAGAGTACCTGTCTCACCTCTGTTGGCTACTCTAGTCTTGAGACAGAAGAGGCATTGCAGTCAGGAGGGAAAAGGGCACAAATGTCTCTAGGATCATCCTGCACAATGTGCCCATCAGTTCTGCACCTCCACAAAACTGCGCTTCCTACCTACAAGTTTTGTTTCCAGAATGGCTTCTATGGTCCAGGGTTCCTTTTTCCAGGCCCTCACACATGGTTTTGTTTCAGATGTTCAGGGATGGGATAAGGAAAGCCAAGGCATAGATGGAACAGAGCTTATCAAGTGAAGCAAAGAATAACAGGAAGAGATTCTGCAGATACATTGCTCAGAAAAGAAAGGCCAAGGAGAGTGTACCCCCTCTGATGGATGAGAAGGGTGAACTGGTAATGACAAACATCTACTTGGAATTGTGTTGTCACAGGCGTGGTTTAACCCGGCTGGCAGCTAAACACCACACAGCCGTTCACTCACCCTTCCCCCTCCCTCTCTGGGATGGGGGAGAGAAACGGGAAAGTGAAGCCGGTGAGTTGAGATAAAGACAGTTTATTAAGACAGGATTATAATAATAACAATAATAATAATAATAGTGATAATGATAATAGTATTAACAATAATAATGTGTAAGAAACAAGTGATGCACAATGCAATTACTCACCACCCGCTGACCGATGCCCAGCCTATCCCCGAGCAGCCGGCCCCCCACCACAGCCAGCCACCCCTATATATTGTTTAGCATGATGCCAGATGGTATGGAATACCCCTGTGGCCAGTTGGGGTCAGCTGTCCTGGGTCTGTCCCCTCCCAGCTCCTGCTGCACCCCCAGCCTGCTCGCTGACAGGACAGAGCGAGAAGCTGAAAAGTCCTTGGCCTGGTGTAAACACTGCTCTGCAACAATTAAAACATCAGCATGTTATCAGCGCTCTTCTCATCCTAATCCAAAACAGAGCACCCTACCAGCTACTAGGGGGAAAATTAACTCTGTCCTAACTGGAACCAGGACAATGCTGTGGACCAGTTCTTCTGTGAGATCCCCCAGATCCTCAAGCTCTCCTGCTCAGACGCCTACCTCAGGGAAGTTGGGGCACTTGTGTTTAGTGTTTCTTTAGTCTTTAGTTGTTTTGTTTTCATTGTGTTGTCCTATGTGCAGATTTTCAGGGCCGTGCTGAGGATGCCCTCTGAGCAGGGCCGGCACAAAGCCTTTTCCACGTGCCTCCCTCACCTGGCAGTAGGTCTCTATGACTGTTAGCACTGGCTTGTTTGCCTACCTGAAGCCTCCCTCCGTCACCTCCCAATCGCTGAACCTGGTGGTGGCAGTTCTGTACTCGGTGGTGCCTCCAGCAGTGAACGCCCTCATCTACAGCATGAGGAACCTGGAGCTGAAAGATGCAGTGAGGAAAATATTTCTATACATGCTTCTTCATCATAAATAATGACTTCATTATTGTCATTATTAACATATAATTTTTGTCATTATACTTATTATCAAAATGTAATATTAGAAATTATCCTAACAGGACTAGCTGTTGTTTTTTTTTGTGAAAATGATAGAGTGTTTTCTTTAAGTATATTTTTATTAATATTTTAACAAAATTTTATATTGATAGAAATAATGTTATTTTTGTCCTCCTGCATAACAAGTTTTAAAATTATTTTTAACCAGTCATAGGATCATGGAATCACAGAATGTCCTGGGCTGTAAAGGACCTCAAAGATCATCTAGTTCCAACCCCCCTACCAAAGGCAGTGACACCTCCCAGGAGATCATGGTTGCTCAGGACTTCATCTAACTTGCTCTTGAAGACCTGCAGGGATGGGGCATCCAATACCTCTGTGGAAAACCTGTTCCAGTGCCTCACTATCCTCTGAGTGAAAAATTTCCTTCTAACCTCTAATAGAAATCTCCCCTTTTAATTTAAAACCATTTCCCCTTGTCCTGCCATGATCTACCTGAGTAAAGAGTCCTTCTCCATCCCTTTTATAAGGCCCCTTTAAGTATTGAAAATCTGCAATGACGTCACCCCGGAGCCTTCTCACCTGGTAGGCTGAACAGCCCCAGCTCTCTCAGCCTTTCTTCATAGGAGAGGTGCTCCAGCCCCTTGATCATCTTCGTGGCCTCCCTCTGGACCCACTCTACCAGCGTACACCCTTCTTGTGCTGGGGGCCCCAGACCTGGATGCAGGACTCCAAGTGGGGCCTCACAAGGGCAGAGCAGAGGGGGACAATCACCTGCCTCCACCTGCTGGCACTCCTCTCTTGATGCAGCCCAGGATGCACTTGGCCTTCTGGGCTGTATGTGCTCACTGCTGGCTCATGTTGAGCATTTCATGCAGCAGAACCCCCAAGTCCTTCTCTGCAGGGCTGCTCTCAATGAGTTCTTCTCCCAGCCTATCCCCATGTCTGGGATTTCCCTGGCCCAGGTGCAGCACCTTGCACTTGGACTTCCTAAACATCATTAGGATCACATGGGCCCTTTTCTCAAGCCTGTCCAGGACCCCTTGGATGGTACCCCTTCCTTCTATAGTATCAACTCCACCACTCAGCTTGGTGTCATCTGCACTCAATGCCGCTGTCTATGTCGTTGATGAAGATATCAAACAGTACTGGTCCCAGGATTGACCCCTGATGTAAAGCACTTGTCACGACCCTCCACTTCGATTTAGATCCATTGATCGCCACTCTGTGGTTCTGACCTTATCCACTGAATGGTGCGCCCACCAAATGCGTCTCTCTGACTTGGAGACCAGTATGTCATGTGGGACTGTGTCAAAGGTCTTACAGAAGTCCAAGTAGATGACATCGGTCGGTCTTCCCTTGTCATCTGACATGGTCACTCCATTGTAGCCACCAGATCGGTCTGGCACGATTTACCCTTTGGTGAAGCCATGCTGGCTGTCTCAGATCACTTCTTTGTCTTGCATGTGCCTTGACATTGATTCCAGGAGGATCTTTTCCATGATCTTGCCAGGCACAGAGGTGAGCTTCACCATTCTGTAGTTCCCTGGGTCCTCCTTTCTACCCTTAATCAAAAAGGGAGTGATGTTTCCCTTTTCCCAGTCACCAGGGACTTCACCCGACTGCCAGGATTCTTCAAATATGATGGAGAAAGGCTTGGCAACTACATCAGCCAGTTCCCTCAGGACCTGGGGTGCAAGTCATCAGGCCCCATAGACTTGTACGTGTTTAGTTTCATCAGGTGATCTCGAACCTGCTCTTCACTTACAGCAGGTGGGACTTTGCTCCGCAACCTCCATCTCTGGGTTCAGGGGAATGAAAGACTTGGGAAGCCTGACTGGCAGTGAAGACTGAGGAGAAGACATCGCTGAGTCCCTCAGCCTTCTCCATGTCTGTCATTACCAGTTCACCCTTCTCATCCATCAGAGGGGGTATAATATCCTTGGCCTTTCTTTTCTGAGCCATGTATCTATAGAATCTCTTCCTTTTATTCTTTGCATCCCCTCCCAAGCTCAGTTCCATCCGTGCCTTGGCTTTTCTTATCCCATCCCTGTACATCCGAAACAAAACCATGCCTGAGGGCCTGGGAAAAGGAACCCAGGGCCATAGAAGCCATTCTGGAAACAAAACTTGTAGGTAGGAAACGCAGTTTTGTGGAGGTGCAGAGCTGATGGGCACGTTGTGGAGGATGATCCTAAAGACCTTTGTGCCCTTTTCCATCCTGACAACAACGCCACTTCCTTCTCAAAAACAAAGTAACCAACAGAGGTGAGACAGATACTCTGGGATCAAGAATGTCATCAGAAAGCTGATCCCAGTAAGATATGGGGAGGTCAGGAGCAGCCTGGACAAGAGAGATGTGAGATTTTGGGGTGGGAAGAAGAGCTTGGCCAGCAGAAACGTATGATTTCATAGAAGTAAGAGGGTTCATGTAATGTAGATGCTGCAGTAACACTGACTTAAAACAGTCATGTATGGCCCTTACCTTACTTGAACCAGGAATTTTAATCCCTCAACCTAAATGCTACTCCAACACTCTGACAGGAATCCACTTTCTCTCTTGCTAACCCTAATGCCTTCCCTTAACACTAACATTAAAATGGTCTCTTTAAACCTAGACTTCTTGGTAGACCTAAAAAACCCTAAACCATAGAGCTTGTCCATAAGTTAACGACACTACATACCTTAACCTGACACCACAAGCAGATCAGCAAACACTCCCACTAAAACTTTGCTTAATCTCTAACCCAGAAAGTGAAAAACAGGTACCGAGAAGTCTAGAGAGCGGTCAGCTCTGCCTCAGGATCTCCTGAGGAGCTCCTGCGCCAGTTCTCTCAGTACCCTCGGGTGGATCCCATCTGGCCCCATCGATTTGCGTACATCCAACTGCTGTAGCAGGTTGCAAACCATTTCCTTGTGGATAGTGAGGGCCACACCTTCCCCCCATCCACTTCCACCAGCTCAGGGTACTGGGTATCCAGAGAACAACTGGTTTTGCCACTAAAGACTGAGACTTGCCTTTATTCTTATGCTCACCCTAATCCCTGCCCTGAACACTGGCATTAAAATCCTCTATTAAACCTAGACTTCTAGGCAGATGTAGAACAAAAAACTGTTCCACAAAGCTTGCCCATAACCTAACCACAGACCTGACACCCTAAGCTGAACAACACATTTGCTAAATTTCTAACCCAGAAAGGTGAGCCCTAGTCCCAAAAAGACAAGAGAGGTCAGCTCTGCCTCAGGATCTCCTGCCCCAGCAGGAGGAATGGGACTGGGGCAGTGACTGGGAGGTCACTTCTGTCTCTGCAGCTGATAGGGCAGCAGCAGGAACGTGTCACGCAAAGGGACTGTGAGGTCCCTTGTGTCTGGAGGTGGCAGGTCACCCTTGGCTTCTCCCTGGGATGTGCACTTTGGGGCTGACATCTGCCAGTGGCCCTGCTAGGCCAGCAGAAGGCCCCTGCTTGGCATGCTGCCTGTGGGATCCCCTCTGCCTCCATCCCCAGGAGGACCCAGACAGAAAGAAGGCCCGCAGAGGGCTTGTCCTGTCCCTTCTGCTTGAGTCCAGGACTGGACAGCAGGAGGCCCAAGGCTTGGCTGTGTCTAGCCAAGAAGCTGCAAGGCCAGCAGCAGGCCCAGGCCTTGGAAGATGCTGCTGAGGTGACTTCTGTCTGCTTGGCTGATAGGCCGCAAGGAGCCTGATGGGTTGGGATGCCTGCTTCAGGAGTGGTTTCCACCCTGATGGAGCTTTCTTTGGTAGTAGGAAAGAGCAGGAGAGAAAAACTGCCATAGGGTGCAGCTTGGAAGGGTGGCACTAGCCACAAGGAGGAAGAAATATCCCTCAAAGGGTCGTGCTGTGGTGACAGAGGTCACTGAAAGAGAGTCTATGATCAGACCCAGGCTTTGTGTTCATCAAGGAACAGCTGATGAGGGTTGACGAGACATGGGTGCGATTATGGAAATGCTGGGATGAGAGCAAGGTGGTGGACAGAGATGGGTGTCTGCAGACTTCAAGGAAATAGGGCAAAGAGTGGAACAACATAGGAAAGCCTGCAGAGGAGAAGGCAGAGGGTGCTGGCAAGAATGGAAGGCCCCAACAGCCCTGACCTTTTTGTCCCTTTGCCTAGAGCTTCTGAGGAGACGAGAGTCATTGCAATGGGGCCTCACTGCTTCCTTGATACCCTGTGCAGGGGTGGGGAGGTGTCCTAGTGAAGTTCTTCTCGTGGCATCACACTGCCCACCACATCATACAGACCCCAAGAAGAGCCCTGAGCCAGACGTGGGGATGCAGGATCTCCCCTCCCAGTGGCTGGGATCAGGCCTTGGCCCTTCTGCTTCACCAAAACCAACCAAGACTTTTCTCAGCACAGCGCTTTGCCTCTCTGGAATCATGGCCTCCAATTATGTGTCCTAACAAGTCCCTGGGGAGGCTTTGTTAGTAAGAGCCCTCAGTGGGGCCCATTAATACTCCAAGTCACTTCAACTTTTCCTCCTGACTTTACTTTCTCAAGCGGTTACATCATTCTCCTCTCAGTACCCAAGTTTCACTGACTCAGCACCAAAATACACCGTGGAACTCATTAAAATGCAGAACGTCCTAAGCAGACATATCTCTCCCATAATTTTCTTCATGTCTTCAAGACTTGTGCAGCTAATTGGAGAGCTTTCATGGTGTAGTTAAGGAGGAAGATTTCAAAGAGCATCTAATAGAAAACCTTTCCTCATTTTAAAGGCTGAATTTTGTTGCATTTCACTTTGGAGCATCATTTTCCTAGAGATATTGGTCTAGGGTTACTCCTTTGGAGCCCTGCTTAGGAAGAGGAGGGCTTTTCCTATTTAAAAACAAACAGCAGGAAATCATGCTGCAATTTGAAAAAAAAAAAAAAAAAAAAAAAAAACAAGAAAAAAAAAACAAAGTTCAAGTTCCTCCTTTTGTTTCCTTCAGTGATGTTATCCTTCCCATAAGAATGACTGTACAGGATATATTTTATACTGATTAATAGGAAATTTAAAATCATAGTGTTAATATTAATCCATATCATACTAATACAATGAGAAATGATGAGTTTCTTGCTAAGGAAACTAGTAGACAGACTGCTGAGAGATGGGCGAGCTGGAGCTCACTGAAATTCAAAGCAGCAACTGGGTTGGTGAGAGCAGTCTGAATGATCCAAGAGTAAGGGGAGGGCAAAGCAGGAGAACCCCTGGGGAGTGCATAGGTCCAGAGAGGCAGCTGGAAAGGGGACATCCAGCAGCGTCTGTGTAATGAAGTTGGTTTTTTACCTGTAAAATGAGGGAGCGCACCATGATAGACAAAGCAATAACAATGCAAGTACAGGTGAACACCAGTATTTCTTCTCCTCTGCTGAATATAGGTCATGGAAGTTAGCATTTCTTTATGATAGAAATTACCATTCACGTGAGACATTTAACGGAAGGAGTTGAATCATTTGGGCTGAGGAGTAGTTGCTTTATTAATTGAGTACTAAAGAAATAACTGGGTATTCGGGCAGAACTTTGCTGTCTGACAATAAGCATAACCAGGGAAAACCTCCTGTGGCCCCGTTGTGTTTGAGGCACTTCCCTGGACCAGCAGATGTCAGAAAAGACCTGCAGGAGACCGGAGCCCTTTGGAAAAATCAGGTGGAGGCAGGTGGAGGTCCCGGGGCACCTCCACTGCCAGCAGTGGTCTTTGTCCCTGTAACTGCAGCCCAGCCCAGCACAGGAAACCTCTTCAAAGACAAACCCCTTCTTCTGTGGGTTCCTGGCACTGACCTAGATTTGAAATGGCCATTGGAATCCCATGATATTGTTATTCCTACTTAACCCATGATACCCCTTATTCCTACGAGACACTTGAACATCCGTTTACCTTCCTGGGTCATGTTTAGCAAACTGGCTGAAAAACTCCAGTATAGCATGTTTCAAATGGCTGAGCCAGAACCCATCAGCTTGCCCCACTTTGGAAACTGTCCCTGTCTACCTAAGGTTTTGAAAGTGAAAAATGTGAAATGACCTGTCAGGTCAATGCACAGAGTAAGGGAAAGTCACACATATTGTGCTGGAGTGTCAGAAGGCAAAAAGCATTGCACTGTGCCTCAGAGTAATCAAGGAGACCTAATCCAGTTCATCTGTGAGATAAAGCAGAGTGAAGGATGTTGAGTTGTGGCCTAACATGAGGAAGGATGTACATCACTGGTGAAGGAGCTGTCTTTTTGTGCCATCACCAATGCAAATTACACAAGAACTACGTCAAATAAAGGTAAACTGTCCCACCCTGGCCCTGTCACACCACGGGGTAGCGGAGGCACTATTTTCAGTTTCAGCCTCTTTTTCAGAGAGGCTTTGCCCTCTCCCTGCGCACCACGGCGCACAGCCTGGTTGTGGACACTCCGTGAGCGCCTTGCAGGTCGTGGCAGGCTGCGGTGAGGGGACGAATGCCCTGGGCCCCCTTCCTGCTCTGCCCAGGCCAGCAAGGGCCCCGAGCGGCCTCGTGTCCCCTGCCCCTGCAGCTCGGGGCTCCCTTCCCCAGCCCTGGCTCTGCAGCACCAAGCCCTGCTGGGAGCCCTCCCCTGCATGCTGCCACCGCTCCCTGACGCTGCTGGTGCCCTCTGCCGGGCACTGCCCAGCCCAGCCCAGCCCCTGCCCACCTCTCCCCACCTCCCGGACCTCTCCCCAGCCCAGCAGCCCAGGCTGGGCTGGCCCCAGGCCAGTGCCCACCGCAGGCTGCTGCAGGGCTCTGGGCACGGCCAGCACAGCCCCAGCCCCTCGCAAGGCACCGCAGCTGCTGGCACAAAGGCGGCTCTGGGCCTCCCCAGCAGCCCCCGCGCTGGGGCCAGCCACGGCTCAGGAGATGGAGGGCCGTGAAGCTGCAGGAGCCCTGCTCTCCTGCCTGGGACATCCCCAGCACAGAGTGCCTGTGTCCTGCAGGGCCAGGCCCGCTCCCCAGGCCAGCACAAGAGGCCTGGCCCAGGCACAGAGCACCTCCAGATTCCTCTCCAGGATGCCATTTGCCATCAGACCCAGCACCACTGGGACTAGTACCAGGCCAGTCAAGGCCAGTTACTTTTTTCTGGGGCGTAGTAAAGGAAGAAGGCAGCTCCCGGTCCAGCCCTTGGTCCTTCACTGATCACGCTGGGGTTCTGATCCATTGTGAGGCCCAGAAAAGCAAGAGGTCTGTTCAGGAAGCAGCTCCTTGGGTTTATTCCTGAAACAGGTTTGCAAGAGGCGTGCAGAGATATTGAAGAGATGCCAATGTAGAGATAAGAGGACTGTCAGCAACATACATGAGATCTCAGGGCTTACCCAAATGCAAGAAGCACAATGTGGAAGCCAGAAGAGAGCAGCAGTGAAAAGGCCATGTCCTGCTGCTGGCCATGACCACGGCTCCAGGGAAGCAGCAGCCCCGACCCGAAGGCAGCAGAGAGGCAGAGCCCAGCGGGCAGTGAGGGGCAGCCGCGAGGGCCAGCGGGGCTGCTCCTCCCTGTGGCAGCTGGGCTCTGGGCCCTGAGCCCCTCCTGCGTGCTGGGGCTGCTCCCCCACCTCCAGGCAAGGGGAGAAACGGAAGCTGAGACCTATGAAGTTCGAAAGGTTTCTTCAGTAGGTGTAGGTACACAGGAAGCCGGCTTCTATAGGTAAATAACTGACAAGGAGGAGACTAAGAATAACATTATTTAATCAAAAGCATATTAATTATATAAAATAATAATACAGGCATTTAGTAACAGAAGAAATCTTGAAAGTTTCTGAGAAAAGTTTCTGAGAAAAGGGATTTTTAATTGTAGGCATATTATTATAGGTGAATTTGCTGAAGATGTGTGCATTCAAGTAGTGTCCTCACTGAATCCCTTAGTTCCTGGTTCCTCAGGCTGTAGATGAGGGGGTTCACTGCTGGAGGTACCACCGAGTACAGGAAAGACACCAGCAGGTCCAGGGATGGGGAAGAGATGGAGGGGGGCTTCAGGTAGGCAGAAATGCCAGTGCTGACCATCAGGGAGACCACGGCCAGGTGAGGGAGGCACGTGGAAAAGGCTTTGTGCCGGCCCTGCTCAGAGGGCATCCTCAGCACCACCCTGAGGATCTGAATATAAGAAATAACAATGAAAATAGAACAACCAAATAATACAGAAATACTGATTACAAGTGCCCCAACTTCTCTGAGGTAGGCATCTGAGCAGGAGAGCTTGAGGATCTGGGGGATCTCACAGAAGAACTGGTCCACTGCATTGCCTTGGCAGAGGGGCAGGGAAAAGGTAGTGGCCGTGTGCAGGACAGCATTGAGAAAGCCACTGCCCCAGGCAGCTGCTGCCATCTGGGCACAAGTTCTGCTGCCCAAGAGGCTCCCGTAGTGCAGGGGCTTGCAGATGGCAACGTAGCGGTCATAGGACATGATGGTGAGAACATAAAATTCTGACAAAATCAAGAAGACAAACAGAAAGACCTGTGCAGCACATCCTTGATAGGAGATGGCCCTGGTGTCCCAGAGGGCATTGGCCATGGCTTTGGGCAGAGTGGTGGAGATGCAGCCCAGGTCGAGGAGGGCGAGGTTGAGGAGGAAGAAGTCCATGGGGGTGTGGAGGCGGTGGTCGCAGGCTACGGCGGTGAGGATGAGGCCGTTGCCCAGGAGGGCAGCCAGGTAGATGCCCAGGAGGAGCCCGAAGTGCAGGAGCTGCAGCTCCCGCGTGTCTGCGAATGCCAGCAGGAGGAACTCAGTGATGGAGCTTCTGTTGAGCATCTGCTGTTTAGAGGCATTGGGTTCTGCTCAAAGAATAGAAAGACATTAATAATGTACAACCGACTTAGCAGAGGAAAACTCATTCCATTTCTCATTTAAATCTCCCCAAAGGATTCTCCACCTCCAGGCAGGCATATGGCAGGTCCCTTTCCTGAGTTCTACTTGGTCCTGCCTTAGGGTGTCCCTGGGAGCAAGAGACTTTGTTGTGGGCAATGGAAGAGTCAGTCCTGTCCTACAGCCAGACATAAAGAGGAATTTGGTGTCATCTCAGCTTTACTTTACTCCTAATGCCAAAGACTTTTGCCGCAGTTTGGCTCACATTCAAACCAACTGCTGAGGAGTGCTGTTGGGATTTTTATTTTTATTTTGTATTTTTTATTCTAACTGCCCCAAGACACCTGAAGGCTGCTTCTAAGTACGAGTTAAGGCCCGAAGTCCATCAGTCCTGCTATCAGCTTCCCTCTGCTGCCATTTCTTTGATCTACAAGAGAGTTGCACTCAGAAGAGCATCTCAAAAAAAACATGGACGCTGCTGAGAGCAGAGGAAACCAGGCTCCAAGTGCCCATCTCCAGACCCCTCACCCTGTCCCCGTACTCCCCTTCCCCCAAGCACCCCGAGGGCTCACTCCATGGGCAGGTGAAACCCCCATCCCCAGGCAGCCTGGGAACAAGAGCAGCAGCAGCACGGCCAAGTGGAGAAGCCAGGAGGAATGGCAGCGTGCTGCTGCCAGGGGAGGCAAGGCCAGGGAGGGACAGACGGACACTCAGCACACCCTCCTGTGCTGCAGCTCTGCCTGCAGAGGAGGCAGCTCCTGCTGGGGACAGCGGGGGCTTGAGGGAAGAGGCTGTGCTGGTGGCAGAGGAGAGCAGGGGTTGTCCCAGGGAAGGTGCCTGCCCTGCAGGGGATGGCAGGGAGGTGCCTGAGCTCTCCCTCACACAGCATTTCTGGCAGCAGCTTCCTCCCACCGTCTGCCCATGTCCCTGCTGCCTACCCATGTCCCTGCTGGGAGCCGCTTCTGTGTCCCCATGTCTCCTCCCTGTCCATGCTCACAGATCCATCCCACAAGCTGTGTACTCAGATTCACTCAGATTCCCCTCCACTGCAGGAATCTGAAAGTACAGAATTCAAAAAAAGCTCAGATAAACTGATGCTCAGTCTTCCTCTTGAAATGCCCCCTTATAAATGACATTCTCCAAAGCATATGCTACACTTTTCTGGAAAAACAGAGATACAACTATCCCGACAGATGCTGTCAGGCATTGGATGTGCCAGCTGTAGAAGATCCCTCTGGCAACCCCACCTGCATGGCCCTGCTGCCAGAGACTCACGGTGCCAAGAGCCTGCAGATCTGTCCTGCCACACGCTGCCCTCTCTTGCTGCGCTCCTCACTGCCTCCAAGCCCTCTCTCCTTCACTCCTCTCCCCGTGCCAGCTGCGGTCAGAGCCCCCAGCCCTGCTGCGCTGTGCACAGGAGCTGCTCCTGGGCAGAGCTGTCTCTCTGCACCAGGGCCCTCTTGCCACGAGCTCTCTCTGTCCCACGAGCCCGGCCCAGCTCAGCACCAGACGCCCAGCCCAAGGCATTGGAATCCCCCCTCGGGGGGCTTTGCTGAGGAGCCCACGAACCTCAGGCACTGAGAGACAATGGAAGACATCTCTCAACAAGTCCAAGTCAGAGGCAAGTTTCCTGCAGTGTCCCCCTGAGGGCCAGCACTGACACAGCCTCCCTTGGAGCTCGTTAGAGCAGAGCATTGGAGGCAATGAGGACAAGGAGACAAAGGCAGTGTGAAGGTGGCACTGATGTGTAGGAAAAATGGATGTGTTTCACGAATGAAAAGGGCCAGGCCTTGACTCCCCATCCCTGGGAAGGGAGATCCTTTCCCTTCACACACTGCTCAGGGCTCTTCCCGGGGCAGTAGGAGATGGGGATGTGCATGGCCAAGTGCAGGAGAATGGTACGAGCCCTGCCTGGTTCATGGGTGGGGGCGAGGAGGCAATGAGGCCCTGGTGCTTTACCGATAAGCTGTCTCCTCCTAGGCCTCAGTGGCAGAGACAACAGCCAGAGCCATGGACACAAAGCCCTGGGTCCTGTTGGGACTTTCAGCCTTGTCACAGCCCTCTATCCTGTCTACACCAGACTGTCCTAGGGACTCCCAGACTTGCACATCTTTTCCTGCTGGCTCTAAGCCCTTGTCCCTGTGGTGTCACACCGGATCTGAGCTGAGTCTGATAACTCAGATCTTCTTGGTGGCCATGCTCCTCATAAGGCAGCTCTGTAGGGAGCTGGCCTGGTTCCTGGGGAGCAGCACCACTGCTCGTATGGCATCCCTCGTGGTGCCCAGGCCCTCCTCCTCCTGTGCACTGCTCACTCAGCAGGGTCCCAGTCTGCCCTGATGTGTGGGGTTGCTCTTCCTCTGCTGCAGGACTGGGCTCTTCTCCTTGTAAAGGTCAAGAGGTTTCTGTAGGCAAAATCCTGCAGTTTCTCAAGGTTCTCCTGGACAGATGCTCCATTCTGTCAGCTGTTAATATCTGCAGGCAGATGGCTCACCCTGATTATGCCGTCCCTCACAAGGTAACAGCAGCAGGAATTTGCAGGACAGTTTGGACAATACGGCAGCAACCAGTTGAATGGTATTACAGCACAGAATCATTTAAGGGTACGGGATAGAAGGCTGCCCAATTCCACTTTTTCTCTTCTTCCTTCTCATGCATGCTGTTATTTTGTCTGCAGCTGTGCCCTATATACAAACACTGCACCATACCAGCTAATAGGAAGAAAATAAAGTCTATCCCAGCCACAACGAGGACAATATGCACCCCATATTCCACACCATCTGCATCGTGCTCAGCTCCAGTACTTTCTAATTAATCTCCACCACCTTTTCTCTTTTGATATACACACAGAGATATCATGCCCTTAGTCTGTGGGTGTCCTGGAGTTGGCTAGAATCAAGTTAATTTTCCTCCTAGTAGCTGGTATGATGCTGTGTTTTGCATTTAGCATGAGAAGAATGATGATCACACACTGATGGCTTAGTTGTTGCCCAGCAGTGGAGGGCTGGGGGTGCCTGAGGAGCTGGGGGGGACAGAAGCAGGACAGCTGACCCCAAGTGGCCAAAGGAATGTTCCATACCGCAGCCGTCATGCTGAACAATCAATATGGGGTGGCTGGCCAGGGTAGGGGGTACCACTGCTGCGGGACAGGCAATCACCATCACGATCATCATCATCATTCTTCGTATTATTTGTCTTCCCTTTCTGTCCCATTAAACTGTCTTTATCTCAACCCATGACTTTTTTTTTTTAGTTTATTTTATTTTTTTCCCCCTGCTCATTCTCTCCTGCATCCGCTGGGGGTGTAGCAGGGTGTGTGTGTGAGGGAATGGCTGTGTGGTGCTGAGCTGCCTGCTGGGTTAAACCACGCTCTTTTTGGTGCCCGACATGGAGCATAAAGTTTGAGCCAATGACAGATCTCACCACAGCATGTTAAAAGTAAACCTTTATAAGCATGAGTTGATTTTAATGGTTGCTGATCACAAACTTGATTTTCTTTCTTTTTTTAATTTTTTTTTTAATCTCAGGTCTGTTGTGCTCAATTTCAGAACTGTGTTGTATAGCACATTACTTACTGTATGTCTCCCCTGTCATGCTCTTTATCTTTTCTGATGGCTGCTTCAAGTTTATTCTTTTCTTGTATCGTGTAACACTGGCTTATGATATGACTCAGAAACTATTAAGAATTACACTCTTGACCTTTTCTCCTCAGGAAACCAAGCCATTGGGCGGAGACAAGGGGAGGACACTTTTCCCCGCTGGTTCACTCTCCCTTTCTCCTTCACCTCCCCCTCCTCCTCCAGGCTAGTTACACTAGCTCTTCAAAGCTCTGAATATCCTTGGGATGGTCAAACCAGCATGTTCCTATTGTTATGTCTCCTGCATATTTTTCAGCTTTTGTTTATGTTTAAGCAACTACTTAATGCATGCCATCCAGAGATCTGTCCAGAGGCAGGGGAGTGAGGAGTGGCAGGGACTGTGGGAGGATCTGGGCAGGCACCTAGAGCAGGGGGCACCTCCAGTGCTTTGGAACTTCATCCCTGAGAAAGTACAGAATCCTAAAAAACTGCAAAATGCTTGAAAAAGTTGTGTTATCACCCTGGCATTTCCAAAGAGACACATACCACTGCAGTGTGCTGGGTCTCGGCCTATGCTTACAGAGCCACAATCAATGATCAATGCCACTCCAACCTCTGTGACAAGCCCTGCAGCCACTCCAACCCCTCTGACAGACCCTGCAGCCACTACAGCATCTGCAAAATGCCCTGCAGCAACTCCAGCTCCTTTTATGGGCCCTGTGTCTGCGCCAGAAAACCAATCTTTTGTCTGTATCAGTTGCTCGTATATGGAAGAAAAACAGAAAAAACAGTTTTTCTTTCTTTATTTCTATTTATTATTTATTTTTAAGAAAGGAAAGGAACTCCTACCCAGACAAGAAAGGAGGAGAAAGAAGATGAGGCAGGCTTCAGAAAAGCTGGGCCATCATGTGAGTAGGAGGATGAAGAGGAAGAGGTCCTAAGAGCATCAGTAACCACGCGATCCCTATCCCTATGCTGCTCTGGTGCTGGGAGAAACGGGGCCCCTCCCTGGACTCAGGGGGCAGGAAAGGAGAGATGGTGGGTACACACGATGTGTCACCCTGTGGTTTCACCTGTGTGACCATGGAGAGGACATGAGAAAGTGGGATGGAAAATCTGCCTCAACCCTAGAGGCACGGGTATGGGAGTGGCAAGGAAAAACAGTCACAAAAAGGGGTTCTTAGAGAACTGCTGCTCCACTTTCCAGCGGGCAGTCCTGCAGACACAGTAAGGAATACTATGAGCAGGACTAGAGGGACCCTGCCTCCAGCCAGGGGGAGGAAGGGGACCATCGGCTGTATTGGACTGTGTGGATTCGATGGCCTTGCACATCAGGCCCCCAGAAGTCTGAGGCTCCAGTGGACACCACTGCACAGCGTACCCTAGTGCCATCAAGCTGTGGACTGGTGAACCCATTTGTATGTCTGGAGTGACAGGGGGATCCCAACACTGACCTGTACTGGAGGCTGAAGTGAGTCTAAGTGGGAAGGAGTGGCAAAAGCACCCCACTGGGACTGGCCCCGGACTCTGTGCATCCTTGGAAGAGACTGCTTCAGGAGAGGAGAGATATTTCAAGGACCCAAAAGGGTATGGGTGGGCTTTTGGCACAGCTGCCTTGGAGACGGAGGACATGATGCTGTTGTCTGCCTTGCCTTGGTCTCTCACAGGACCCTTCTGTTGTGGGGTTGATGAGGGCTGAAGGACAGCTGGTGCCAATCACTGCCACAGCCGTGCACCGGAGTCAGAGGAGCACCAACCGAGTCCACTGACAGAGGATTGTTGTGGCCTGAAGGAAGCCATGCAGTGCTGAGTGCTGCCATGCCGGACACGGTAGAGCTTCCATGCAAGCTGGGATCAAAGGCACCCAAGCGTTTTGCCACAACTGATATCGCTAATGCATTTTTCTCCATGCGTTTGCCAGCAGATTGAAGGCCACAGCTTGCTTTCAAGCTGGCATCGACTGCCCCAGGGCAGGAAACTCAGCCCTACCATTTGCCATGGACTGATCCAGACTGCCCTGGAAGAGGAGGAAGCTCCTGAACACCTGCAGTACATCGATGGCATCGTTGTGTGGGGTGACACAGCAGAGGAAGTGTTTGAGAAAGGGAAGAAAAGACTCCAAATTCCTCTGAAAGCTGATTTTGCACTAAAAGAAATTAAGGTGAAGGGACGTGCACAAGAGATCCTGCTGCAGGCTGGCCAGGGTCAGGGGGACCAATGCTCAGGGACAGGTTGAGCATCGGTGAGGGGCTTCTCAGGAATTGCATGGTGCATCACTTGCTTTGTACATATTATTATTATTGTTATTGTTATTATTAATATTGTTGTTATTGCTATTTTAACTTTCTTTTCTGTCTTTTCAAATTTTAAATCATTCACTATTGTCTGGGCCCTAGTGCTTAGTGAAACAAATACACTTTGTCTACACATCAGGGTCACCTTTACAGTGCCTTTGTCTCCTTGTCCTCCCTGCCTCCAATGCTCTGCTCTAACGAGCTCCAAGGGAGGCTGTGTCAGTGCTGGCCCTCAGGGGGACACTGCAGGAAACTTGCCTCTGACTTGGACTTGTTGAGAGATGTCTTCAATTGTCTCTCAGTGCCTGAGGTTCGTGGGCTCCTCAGCAGAGCCCCCCGAGGGGGGATTCCAATGCCTTGGGGTGGACGTCTGGTGCTGAGCTGGGCCGGGCTCCTGGGACAGAGAGAGCTTGTGGCAAGAGGGCCGTGGTGCAGAGAGACAGCTGTGCCCAGGAGCAGCTCCTGTGCACAGCGCAGCAGGGCTGGGGGCTCTGACCTCAGCTGGCACGGGGACAGGAGAGAAGGAGAGAGGGCTTGGAGGCAGTTGGCAGTGGGAGGATGCTGAGAGCTGCCTGCAGGAGAAGTCTGCACAGCCCTTGACAAGGTACGTCTCTGGCTGCAGGGCCATGCAGGTGGGGTTGCCAGAGGGGTCTTCTACAGCTGGCACATCCGATTCCTGATAGCATCTGTCGGGATTCTTGTCTCTCTGTTTCTCCAGCAAAGTGTAGAAGATGCTGTAGAGAATGGCATTTATTAGAGGAAATTTCCAGAGGAAGACTGAGGCTTGGTTTATCTTTTGGGAAAGGCTTTTTTTTTGGATTCTGTGCTTTCAGATTCCTGTTCTTGAGGGGAATCTGAGTGAATCTGAGCACACAGCTTGTGGGATAAGTCTGTGAGCATGGACAGGGAGGAGATGTGGGGACACAGAACTATCTCCCAGCAAGGACATGGACAGGCAGCAGGGACATGGGCCGGCGGTGAGAGGGAGCTGCTGCCAGAAATGCTGTGCGAGGGAGGGCTCAGGCACCTCCCAGCCATCCCCTGCAGGGCAGGCGCCTTCCCTGGGACACCCCCTGCTCTCCTGTGCCACCAGCACAGCCTCTGCCCTCAAGCCCCCGCTGTCCCCAGCAGGAGCTGCCTCCTCTGCAGGCAGAGCTGCAGCACAGGAGGGTGTGCTGAGTGTCCGTCTGTCCCTCCCTGGCCTTGCCTCCCCTGGCAGCAGCACGCTGCCATTCCTGCTGGCTTCTCCACCTGGCCGTGCTGCTGCTGCTCTTGTTCCCAGGCTGCCTGGGAATGGGGGTTTCACCTGCCCATGGGGTGAGCCCTCGGGGTGCTTGGGGGAAGGGGAGTACGGGGACAGGGTGAGGGGTCTGGAAATGGGCACTTGGAGCCTGGCTTCTTTTGCTCTCAGCAGTGTTCAAACTCTTCACAGGAGAATCTCCTTAGTGCAATTGTCCTGCAGTCAAAGAGATGCCCGCACAGAGCAGCTGAATCCAATGCAGGAAAGGGATCTGCCAGCTGTCTGTGTGCAATTGGGCAAGTGCTTTGAGGGGCTTAATTAAGAAATGGGAATGGTTTTCTCAGGTCACTCTGCCGTATTATTAGTGTATTTCTGTTCCTCGGGCAGGACGCCATGCCCGGAGGCAGGAAATGGCCAACAGTAGCTCTGTGAGCCAGTTCCTCCTGCTGGCATTTGCAGACACGCGGGAGCTGCAGCTCCTGCACTTCGGGCTCTTCCTGGGCATCTACCTGGCTGCCCTTCTGGGCAACGGCCTCATCCTCACCGCCGTAGTCTGCGACCACCGCCTCCACACCCCCATGTACTTCTTCCTCCTCAACCTCGCCCTCCTCGACCTGGGCTGCATCTCCACCACTCTCCCCAAAGCCATGGCCAATGTTCTCTGGGACACCAGGGCCATCTCCTATCAAGGGTGTGCTGCACAGGTCTTCTTTTTTGTCTTCTTAGTTGGAGCGGAGTACTGGTTTCTCACCATCATGGCCTACGACCGCTACGTTGCCATCTGCAAGCCCCTGCACTACGGGAGCCTCGTGGGTAGCAGAGCTTGTGCCCAGATGGCAGCAGCTGCCTGGGGCAGTGGCTTTCTCTATTCTGTCCTGCACACGACTAGTACATTTTCATTGCCCCTCTGCCAAGGCAATGCAGTGGACCAGTTCTTCTGTGAAATCCCCCAGATCCTCAAGCTCTCCTGCTCAGATGCCTACTTCAGGGAAGTTGGGGCACTTGTGTGTAGTGTTTCTTTAGCTTTTGGCTGTTTTGTTTTCATTGTTTTTTCCTATGTGCAGATCTTCAGGGCCGTGCTGAGTATCCCCTCTAAGCAGGGCCGGCACAAAGCCTTTTCCATGTGCCTCCCTCACCTGGCCGTGCTCTCCCTGTTTCTCAGCACTGTCATGTTTGCCTACCTGAAGCCCCCCTCCATCTCTTCCCCATCCCTGGACCTGCTGGTGGCAGTTCTGTACTCGGTGGTGCCTCCAGCATTGAACCCCCTCATCTACAGCATGAGGAATCAGGAACTCAAGCATGCGCTCTGGATATTGATGACTAGATGTTTTTCGGAAGCAATAAATTTCCATTCTACCTCTGCAGATGACTAATAATGTCAAGGACTACAAGAACAAGTAATATTATAGATATGATTTTTTTTTGTATGTTTGTATATTGATGAGTGTTTTCGTTACAGGACTAATACGGCTAAAGTTGCCCATTAAAATGATATGATTCATCTCATTTCTTTTACTGTATGTACCTGTCAAGTATAGCTCAGAGATTCTGTTTATGAGGAGCCAGGCCCTCTGTGAATTTAAATAAAAGAAAGGAGCCCGTTTTTCCACTTCCATTTCAGTATGTACGTGTTGAATGTATATACTGAGACTCTGTACACGAGGAGAAACGTCTCTCTGTGAACATAAACAAAGTGAAGGAGCCTGCACTGCCTTCCTTGTGTGACATCCTTCCTCTGAGAGCTGCTCTGGCTCTGCAGGGGCAGTGCCATGTGCAGGGCTGCAGAGGAAAAGAGTCCCATCCCAGCAGCACGGCCAGGGAGCACCAGCGCTTGGGGCATGCCGAGCTGCTCTCTTGCCACTGCCCCCCTCTCGTGCTGAGCCCTGCTGGTGGGGTCAGGCCCGGCTGCTCCTGTAGCTTGGTGCCAGTGCTGCTGTGGGGCTGTGCTGGGACTGCAGGCAGGGACAGGCAGTGGGCACGGCAGTGGCACAGCCGGCCTGCGCTGCAGCACTTCCCTCCTAAGGGGGGATCTCCTCCAAGGTGGACTGACCACAGCTCAAGGGCTCAATCTGCTGTGAGCAGGCAGAGGAGAGCTCTGCAGCCCCAGGGCACGCAGCAGCCCCAGCCAAGGAGTCTGGCGAGTGATTTGACTGCAAGGTCCCTCCTGCCCTAGCACCTCCCAGAACTGGCACGGCACTGGCTCCTGTGTGTCAGAGAGGCTGGGAGCCCAGGAGCTGTGCCATGGGCTGGAAGGATCACAACCAGATCACTTCTACCTGGGCAGATTCTGGGCCAAAAAGGGGGTGTTTTGTAGGTGTGGTATTACGAGGGCAGTGTTGCCTCAGAAGCTCCAAGTCCAGGAGGAAGCTAATGGCTGTTAAGTGGCCTGTGAGGTGACTTTTTTCTGAAGCAGCTGACAGGTCATCCCTTGGCTCCTGGCTGGGATCTGTGCCTTTAGGCTCACATCTGCTGGTCTCCATGATAGGACACTCTTGTTTAGTGTTTATTTCTCATTAGTTTGTTTTCTTTTCATTGTGTTGTCCTATGTGCAGATCTTCAGGGCCTTGCTGAGGATGCCCTCTGAGCAGGGCTGACACAAAGCCTTTTCCACGTGCCTCCCTCACCTGGTTGTGGTCTCCCTCTCTGTCAGCACTGCCACAGTTGCTCACCTAAAACCTCCCTCTATTTCTTCCCCATCCCTGGACCTTATCATGTCATTTCTTTATGCGATGTTGCCTCCAGCACTGAACCCCCTCGCCTACAGCATGCGGAACAAAGAGCTCAGGCATGCTGTGTGGAAACTGATGACTGGATGTGTTCCAAAGGCAAGAAGTTTCCAGTCTCCTTCTGCATATGACTCATAATGTCATTAGTTACAGGAAAAACTATTTTTTTTGTATCTTTTTTACAGGCTTTTCATATCTTTAATTATGATATTGTTGCCCATTAAAATGATATGGTGCATCTCAAGGCCAGCAGCAGGCCCAGGCCTTGGAAGATGCTGCTGAGGTGACTTCCGTCTGCTTGGCTGACAGGCCGCAAGGAGCCTGATGGGTTGGGATGCCTGCTTCAGGATTGATTTCCACCCTGATGGACCAGGGACTTCACCCGACAGCCAGGACTCTTCAAATATGATGGAGAGAGGCTTGGCAACTACATCAGCCAGTTCCCTCAGGACCCTGGGATGCAAATCATCATGACCCATAGACTTGTACTTGTGGAGTTTCAGCTGGTGTTCCCAAGCCCGCTCTTCACTTACAGCAGGTGGGACTTTGACCCCCAGCCTCCATCTCTGGGTTCAGGGAAATGAAAGACTTGGGAAGCCTGACTGGCAGGGAAGACTGAGGAGAAGACGTTGCTGAGTCCCTCAGCCTTCTCCATGTCTGTCATTACCAGTTCACCCTTCTCATCCATCAGAGGGGGTACACCTTGGCCTTTCTTTTCTGATGTATCTCTAGAATCTCTTCCTGTTATTCGTTGCTTCCCCTCCCAATCTCAGTTCTATCTGTGCCTTGGTTTTCCTTATCCCTTCCCTGCACATCTGAAACAAAACCATGCGTGAGGGCCTGGAAAAAGGAACCCTGGACCATACAAACCATTCTGGAAACAAAACTTACAGATATGAAGTGCAGTTTTGTGGAGGTGCAGAGCTGATGGGCACATTGTGCAGGATGCTCCTAAAGACCTTGTGTCCTTTTCCGTCCTGACTACAATGCCACTTCTGTCTCAAGACTAGAGTAGCTAACAGAGGTGAGACAGATACTCTGGGATCAAGAATGTCATCAGAAAGCTGATCCCAATAAGATATGGGAAGGTCAGGAGCAGCCTGGACAAGAGAGATGTGAGATTTTGGGGTGGGAAGAAGAGCTTGGCCAACAGAAATTAATGATTTCACAGTGGTAAGAGGGTTCATGTAATGCTGATGCTGCAGTAACACTGACTTAAAACAGTCATGTATGGCCCTTACCTTACCTGAACCAGGAATTTAATCCCTAAACCTAAATACTACTACAACACTCTGAGAGGAATCCATTTTCTCTCTTGCTAACCTAGTGCCTTCCCTTAACACTAGCATTAGAATGGTCTATTTAACCCTAGACTTCTTGGGAGACCTAAATAAAACCCTAAGCCACAGATCTTGTCCATACCTTAAACACAGACCTGACACCACAAGCAGAACACCAAACACTCCCACTAAAACTTTGCTTAATCTCCAACCCAGAACGTGAAAAACAAGTACCGAGGGGGCACTCTAGGTCAGCTATGTCTCCCCTAGGTCAGCTCTGCCTTAGGATCTCCTGCCCCAGCAGGAGGAATGGGACTGGGGCAGTGACTGGGAGGTCACTTCTGTCTCTGCAGCTGATAGGGCAGCAGCAGGAACGTGTCACGCAAAGGGACTGTGAGGTCCCTTGTGTCTGGAGGTGGCAGGTCAGCCTTGGCTTCTCCCTGGGATGTGCACTTTGGGGCTGGCATCTGCCAGTGGCCCTGCTAGGCCAGCAGAAGGCCCCTGCTTGGCATGCTGCCTGGGGGATCCCCTCTGCCTCCATCCCCAGGAGGACCCAGACAAAAAAAAGGCCCGCAGAGGGCTTGTCCTGTCCCTTCTGCTTGAGTCCAGGACTGGATAGCAGGAGGCACAAGGCTTGGCTGTGTCTAGCCAAGAAGCTGCAAGGCCAGCAGCAGGCCCAGGCCTTGGAAGATGCTGCTGAGGTGACTTCTGTCTGCTTGGTTGAGAGGCCACAAGGAGCCTGATGGGTTGGGATGCCTGCTTCAGGAGTTGTTTCTACCCTGATGGAGCTTTCTTTGGTAGTAGGAAAGAGCAGGAGGGGAAAAAGTGCCACAAAGTGCACCTTGGAAGGGTGGCACTTGTGGTGTATGAGGCATGTTTGTTCATTATTTCCCATGGCTATATTAAGAAAGAACAAAGGGAGCCGCCAGGTGGCTGTAAGGACCTTGAGGCTCCCTGCCTGTTGCTGTCTGGGGCGGATAGTTGAGACAACTCTGTGTAAATACTATAACTGCAAATCTGGATAACCCACCTTTCCTATCTGAAGACAAAACAGCATGACCGGCTACGGAGGGAAAACATCACATACCAAGCGGAGGAAGACTACGGCCTTCATCTGTGCGACCACCAGAGGGACCAGAGACGACCCCCTAGCAACAGTCGACGCGGCCGCAGTAGCAGGAAGGGGGGCTACGTAACCCCGGAAGAACTCGATGATAAAAGGGGACTGTGAAAGGGGGGGGGGGGGGGGGCGCCGTTTGGAGGAGCATGGACTCCCTGGCCGCCCAGCGCTGCTTTGCTTGCTGATCGCTTACTCAATAAACTAATTCTTTCTGGCTAAAAGAGTAATTTATAACAAATTTGGTGCCGTGACTCGGATAGAGGTACGTCAATCGGGAAGCCTGTCGAGGGGGGTGCCCCGCCGATTTCGGCAGCCTTCGCCAGGACTCTTCCCGTTCGGGCCCTCTACCGACGAACCCTAAATTTCGGGCATTAAGCAAATAAAGCCGGCAAACCCCCTAGGTAATCTTTGTGCACGAAGGCCGAACGACGACCCACGGGGTGGGTAAATACAGACTCGTGTTCCGTTCGGTTGGGGTTGGTGTTCCCGGAGCGCGTCTGTGTGAGACGTCCAATTGCGGACGAAGTGAGTGCGGACCCCTCAGTAGTGCGGTTCCCACATCCCGCGAGGGACTGGGCCACGACCAGGGGGAAGCGGCTGTGTGTGTGTGTGAAGGCGCTCCGGAAGATGGGACAGAAAAAGAGTAAGCTTTCTGGTCCCATTGGAGGGGTTAGGTTGCCACCTATACCCCCGGATAGTCCACTGGGGTTACTGATTAAGAACTGGAATGATTCCCCTTCTAGGCGGGGAAAGGACAAAGTAAAAATGATTCATTATTGTATTGAAGTTTGGGCAGGTCAGCAGATTCAAGGCGACAGTCTCTATTGGCCCTTGTATGGGTCGTCTGACGACGGGGTGTGTCAAGCTTTAAATGTTTACGTGAATGCCAAAGAACCTTTTTGTTTAGAAGAAAGCGAATATGTGAATTTCTGGCTGGGCTCGGGGGATTGTGTTAATTTGTATTCGTTAAAAGAGAAAGGGGAGGAGAAACGTAAGAAAAAGAATCGGGAATTGGAGGTCCCGGTATCACCACCTCCCTATGTCCTGCCCACAGCCCCCCCAGCCCCCCCCGGGCCTTCGAGCCCGCAGTCTTCAGGGGAGTCAGACAGTGATGTCGATCAGGGGCCGGTAACTAGGAGTCGAATTAGAAAATGGAAACAGAAATCTCAGAAATCTGAGAGCGTGGGGGGGTGTATCCGTTGAGAGAAATATCTATGGGAGGCCCGCAACCCGAAATGGGGTATGTGGCGGTCCCCCTTAATTCAGGGGATGTCCGCGATTTTAAGAAAGAGATGGGAAGTTTGTTGGAGGACCCCCTCAGAGTAGCAGAGCGTGTTGATCAGTTTCTGGGACCCAATGTGTACACTTGGGAAGAGATACAGTCTATATTAGGGATTTTATTTACCTCAGAAGAGAGAGGAATGATTAGGAGAGCGGGGATGCGAATCTGGGATGAACAGCATCAGCAAGGTCCAGCTGCAGATATTAAATGGCCACTGCAGAGACCTAATTGGAATAATCAGGACCCTGTACACCGTGGTCATATGCAGGATCTAAGAATCATTATTATACAAGGGATTAGGGAGTCAGTTCCGAGAGGTCACAACATTAATAGGGCTTTTAGCGAACAGCAAAAAAAAGATGAAACCCCGACGGAGTGGCTAGAGAGGCTGCGTAAAAGCCTGCAGCTATATTCGGGGGTGGATCTGGGGACTCCTGTGGGGGAGGCCCTATTGAAAACTCAATTCGTAGCAAAATCTTGGCCGGATATCAGGAAGAAATTAGAGAAGATAGAAGATTGGCAGGCTCGGGGTCTGGACGAGTTGTTAAGGGAAGCACAGAAAGTGTTTGTCAGGAGAGAGAATGAGAAGCAGAAAAAACAAGTGCGAATGATGGTGGCAGCGGTCAGAGAAGGACAGAGGATGTTTGAGCATAAACGAGGGTCTGGAGTGGCTTATCGGAAGCAAGGGGGGGGGGGACAGGTCAATTACTCTCAGAGATGTGACTTGCTTTTAGTGTAATAAAAAGGGTCACATGAAAATGGAATGTCGACAGAGGTTGGCTGACGAGAAAATGTTTAAGGAAGATTAGGGGTGTCAGGGGCTCTATTTGCTGGGGACCTGGAATACCACTGAGCCCTTGATAAAATTAAAAGTAGGTCCCCAGCGGAAGGAGGTGGAGTTTCTCATAGATACAGGGGCTGAAAGATCTACAGTCCAAGTTCTGCCTCTGGGGTGTAATATATCGACTGAGAAGGTACAGGTGATTGGGGCTAAAGGGGAACCGTTTGGGGTCCCCATTATAAAAGAAGTGCTGATTGAATCTAATTCGAAATTGGGGATAGGGTCTTTGCTTTTGGTACCTGAGGCAGATTATAATTTATTAGGTAGGGATTTAATAGTAGAATTAGGTATAAGTCTAGAAGTAGTAGATAAGGAATTGAAAGTCAAATTATGTCCTCTGAGAGTAGAGGATGAGCAAGATATAAATCCAGAAGTTTGGTATACTCCTGACAGTGTGGGAAAACTGGATATTGCACCTTTTAAAGTGACTATAACCAACCCAAGTGTGCCAATACGAATTAAACAATACCCCCTGTCTGAGGAAGGCAGGCGAGGGTTAAAGCCTGAGATCGAACGATTGCTACAACAAGGGTTATTAGAACCCTGTATGTCCCCCTTTAATACCCCAATTTTGCCAATAAAGAAAAAGGATGGTAAATACCGGTTGGTTCACGATTTAAGAGAAATTAATAAAAGAACAGTAACCAGATTTCCCGTGGTAGCTAACCCCCATACCCTGCTAGGTCATTTGCACCCGGAGGATCGATGGTATAGTGTGATAGATTTGAAAGATGCATTCTGGGCATGTCCCCTGGAAGAAAAGAGCAGAGATTATTTCGCTTTCAAATGGGAGGATCCAGATACCCACCGGAGACAACAATTACGGTGGAGAGTACTTCCCCAGGGGTTTACCGAATCCCCCAATTTGTTTGGACAAGCATTAGAAAGGATTCTGCAGGGTTATGACAGAATACCAGGGGTAACCTTAGTGCAATACGTGGATGATTTATTACTAGCAGGAAAGGATGAAACTGCTGTTAGACAAGCGAGCATAAGGCTGTTAAATTTTCTTTGCTCACAGGGATTAAAGGTTACAAAATCAAAATGGCAATTCGTAGAACAAGAAGTAAAGTACCTGGGGCACCAGTTAAGTAACGGCACTAAGAAGCTAGACCCTGACAGAATCAGTGGAATATTAGCATTAACACCCCCACAAACTAAAAGGCAGGTGCGGCAACTGTTGGGACTAATAGGCTGTTGTAGACAATGGATGGAGGATTATAGTGGAAAGGTAAAATTTCTCTATGAAAAACTTACTAAGGACGGGTTGCTGAAATGGACCAAGGAAGATGAGCAGTGACTAAATAAGCTAAAGGAAGAACTAGCACGCCCTCCAGTGTTAAGTTTGCCAGATTTAAAGAGGCCGTTTTTTTTGTTTGTGAACAGCGCAGATGGCACGGCATACGGAGTGCTGGCCCAAGAATGGGCAGGGAGTAAAAAACCTGTGGCCTATTTGTCTAAATTATTAGACCCAGTTAGCCGAGGGTGGCCAAATTGTTTGCAAGTAGTGGTGGCTGCCGCCTTACTGGTAGTGGAAGCACAAAAAATCACCTTTGGAGGGGAAATTAAAGTAATATCTCCACATAATATACATGGAGTACTGCAACAAAAGGCAGAAAAATGGATCACTGATGCCAGGTTATTGAAATATGAAGGAATATTAATCTCGTCTCCGAAATTAACACTGGAAACAACCTCACTGCAGAACCCTGCTCAATTTCTTTATGGAGAACCAGATGGGCCCTTAGGTCATAATTGCTTCCGAAATATAGAAGAGCAAACGAAATTAAGACCTGATTTAGAATAAGTGGAATTACCTGGTGGTGAGCAAATATATGTGGACAGTTCCTCAAGAATAGTTGAGGGGAAATGAAAATCAGGGTATGCGCTAGTAAATGGGAAAACATTTGAGATAGTAGAATCCAGACCCCTGAGCCCTAGCTGGTCGGCCCAAGCTTGTGAACTATATGCCATCTTGCGAGCCCTAAAGTTGTTAAAGAACAAAAGTGGCACAATATATACAGATTCCAAATATGCTTATGGGGTAATACATACATTTGGTAAAATATGGGAAGAAAGAGGGCTCATCAATTCACAAGGAAAGGTTTTAATACATCAGGAATTAATTGCCCAGGTCCTACAAGCTATTAGAGAACCTAAGGAAATTCCTGTAGTACATATAAAAGGACATCAAAGGGGCCTCACCCCTCAGGTTAGGGGTAATAACCTGGCAGATCAGGAGGCAAAAAGAGCATCATTAACGAGTATGAGAACCACAAGAACGAGGGAAAATTGCCCAGACTGTGGCAAAAACTCAAAAGAATTTCCATGTGATACCTGTTGGAAGGATTTCGGCTTTAATGCTATACAATGCAGTTGCTTGTCCTGGGAAAAGGAGGAGGGGAAAAAGCCACATTGTTATTGTTATTTACACGGACCTATATATACATTACTGTGTTTTACACAGTCGGAAAAGGACAAAATGGCTCAAATGGGCATAAAAGAAATAGATGGGGGTAAATGGATATTGCCTGATGGAAGGGAAATGCTTCCTAAATCTGCAGCTCTGCGAGTGCTACGGAGGTTTCATGAGAACACCCACTGGGGAGCTCAAGCACTAGTGGACCAATTCGCTACAAAATATATGTGTATTGGAATATACAATGTAGCAAAATGAATTGTGCATGATTGTCTTGTTTGTAAGAGAGTGAATGCCCGACAAATGAGGGAAAGAGTATTAGGGGTTCGGGAATTAGCACACCGACCTTTTGCCAGAATTCAATTGGATTTCACAGAACTTCCAAAAGTGGGAAGGTACAAATATTTATTAGTAATTGTAGACCATCTCACTCATTTTGTCGAGGCTTTCCCAACAACGAGGACAACGGCCCAAGCTGTGGTAAAAATACTGTTAGAAAACATTATCCCGAGGTATGGGATTGTAGAAACAATTGATTCTGACCGCGGCCCGCACTTTATATCAAAGGTGTCCAAAGAGGCTATGAGAGCCCTGGGGACGAGTTGGGAATATCATACACCGTGGCACCCTCAGAGCTCTGGAAAGGTAGAACGAATGAATGGGGAAATTAAAAAGCAACTAACGAAGCTTATGATGGAGACAAAAACCTCCTGGGTGAAATGTTTACCGCTTGCACTATTGAATATTCGAACACAGCCTCGAGCCGATGTTGGAATCTCACCTTTTGAAATGCTATACGGTATGCCTTTTGATCTAGAGATACCAGCTGATCATCCCCAGATACAGGACACACAATTAACACCTTATTTAATACAGCTCATGAATAGACGGAGGGAATTACGAGCGAAAGGGTTGGTAGCACAGCGTCCCCCGTTAGATATAGCAATCCATAGAATACAGCCTGGAGATAGGGTTCTAATTAAGACATGGAAAGAAACATCTTTAACACCACGGTGGGAAGGCCCCTATGTTGTTTTACTTACTACAGAGACAGCTATCCGGACGGCTGAGAAGGGGTGGACGCATGCCAGTCGTGTGAAGGGACTAATCCAGACAAGCGAATGGGAAGCGGTTGCAGGCCCTGATGACTTAAAGCTCACTCTGAAACAGACTCGATAAGTATATACTGTCACTGTCTATGTATCGTAAAAAGGGGGGAGGAGGGAGGCTCTGTGTGATTGGTAACAGGTACGAGGTCACTGACCGAGAAACTCCCCTGAAGAGCACTACTGCTGCCGAGAAGAATCCACACCTTGTAGTTCGCCGCAACTGAACTGACAAGCGAGGCAGAGAGTGAAACGGTGGGGATCTGCGTGACCAGGTAAAAACCCTAGAGATGGGCCCTATCTCCATCCACTTTTTGCGATACATAGTAATAAGTGTATGTATTTGTACTGTTCCTGGGTCTGCATACCCTCATAAACCTTTTATTTGGAGCCTAATCAGATGGGGAGATCACCGTCTGGAACAGCAAATAATCACCGCCGGGGGCCCTAGTTTTAAAGTCGCTCTGTGTGACCTTGTGACATGGGGCAAAAATGCAAACATATGCTCTGGTCAACTGAGCTTCTATATGTGCCCAAGCTTTAACCCGGGAAGACCGCATTGTAACGATCCACATGAATACTTTTGTGCCTAGTGGGGTTGTGAAACTATTGCCACAGACTGGACCCCTGGAGCTGGAGCAGACAAGTATTTGAAGGTGGGGTACGGGCCACCAGGATGTAACCGTAATTGCAGGTTCATATACATCAATGTAACCCAACCGGAAGACCAAAGGTGGACCCTAGGACTACGTTGGGGAATTAGGTTGCATGAATCCGGAGCTGATGGGGGGGGATACTACATATAAGGAGAGAAGAAATTAAGAACCCCCAACAGGTGGGGCCAAACCAAGAACTATCAGGAAATGTTTTGACACAAGCCTCTGAAATACAAACTACAAATAGCCCTAAGCTACTAGAGGTCATTAACAAATCAGTGGGCCAAAAATATGACAAAAATGAAGGGATGACTGAAAATAGCATGTGGAAAATCATGGATGCTAGTTATTTCTTACTGAATCAAACTAATCCCAACACCCTAAATCCCAACATCCCTAAACCTTGTTGGTTATGCCTTGATATAAGGCCTCCATATTATGACGCCATTGGGGATCTGGGAGAACCCACCCGTTCACATCACCCCAACCCTCCACAATGCAATTGGGGAAAAGATGTAGGAATAACATTGACGGAAGTCACTGGGAACGGAAGATGTGTAGGTACAATCCCTAGGGAGAAGCTCCATCTATGCAGTATTATGGAGAAGGTTACACCAGGAAGTAGAGAAAGGTGGTTAATACCCGCAACCAATGCTAGATGGGTCTGCTCATCGATAGGTGTTACTCCTTGTTCATCACTTGAACTCTTTAATGTATCCCAAGATTTCTGTGTACAAGTGATAACTGTACCAAGAATTCTATACCATTCTGAGGAGTATGTATATACACAGCACATAGTAACAGAAAACCACTTAACAAGAAGAGAACCAATCACAGCTATAACATTGGCAACGTTAATAATTTTGGGAGGCACCGGGGTGGGCACTGGAGTTGTCTCTCTGGTCAGACAGAGTCAGGAGTTTACCTCCCTACGTGTGGCTGTAGATGAGGACTTAACTCGAATTGAACAGTCAATTACTGCCCTGGAAAAATCAGTACGGTCACTATCAGAAGTTGTTTTACAAAATCGTAGAGGATTAGATCTGGTGTATTTACAACATGGTGGATTATGTGCAGCCTTGAAAGAAGAATGCTGTGTATATGCAGACCACACTGGAGTAGTGAGGGATACGATGATGAAGCTCAGAGAAGGCTTAGAGAAAAGAAAACGAGAAAATGAAGCGAAGCAGAACTGGTACGAATCTTGGTTTAATTATTCACCCTGGCTTACAACTTTACTGTCGACAATAGTGGGACCTTTGTTGTTACTAATATTGAGTCTAACTTTTGGACCATGTATTCTTAATCGAGTAATCGCGATTGTAAAAAACCGTTTAGAGGCAGCACATTTGATGCATATCAGTGCCAAATACGAACCCATAACCACGAGTGAGGATGCTGAATCTCTAACGCTCAGCAGACTGGCATACCAGGAATTAATGAACAAAATAACTAACAAAAAGAAAAAGGAGCGATTGTGGTGTATGAGGCATGTTTGTTCATTATTTCCCATGGCTATATCAAGTAGGAACAAAGGGAGTCTCCAGGTGGCTGTAAGGACCTTGAGGCTCCCTGCCTGTTGCTGTCTCGGGCGGATAGTTGAGAGAACTTTGTGTAAATACTATAACTGCAAAATTTGATAACCCACCTGTCCTATCTGAAGACAAAACAGCATGACCGGCTACGGAGGGAAAACATCACATACCAAGCGGAGGAAGACTACGGCCTTTATCTGTGCGACCACCAGAGGGACCAGAGACGACCCCCTAGCAACAGTCGACGCAGCCGCACTAGCAGGAAGGGGGGCTATGTAACCAAGGAAGAACTCGGTGATATAAGGACTGTGAAAAGTGGGGGGGGGATGCGGGCCGTTTGGACTCCCAGGCCGCCCAGCGCTGTTTTGCTTGCTGATCGCTTACTCAATAAACTAATTCTTTCTGGCTAAAAGAGTAATTTATAACACCATGAGAAGAACTTCATTAGGACACCTCCCCACCCTTGCACAGGGTATCAAGGAAGCAGTGAGGCCCCATTGCAATGACTATATCTCGTCTCCTCAGAAGCTCTAGGCAAAGGGACAAAAAGGTCAGGGCTGTTGGGGCCTTCCATTCTTGCCAGCACCCTCTGCCTTCTCCTCTGCAGGCTTTCCTATGTTGTTCCACTCTTTGCCCTATTTCCTTGAAGTCTGCAGACACCCATCTCTGTCCACCACCTTGCTCTCATCCCGGCATTTCCATAATCTCACCCATGTCTCGTCAACCCTCACCAGCTGTTCCTTGATGAACTCAAAGCCTGGGTCTGATCATAAACTCTCTTTCAGTGACCTCTGTCACCACTACACGACCCTTTGAGGGACATTTCTTCCTCCTTGTGGCCAGTGCCACCCTTCCAAGGTGCACTTTGTGGCAGTTTTTTCTCTCCTGCTCTTCCCTACTACCAAAGAGAGATCCATCAGGGTGGAAACCACTCCTGAAGTAGGCATCCCAACCCATCAGGCTCCTTGTGGCCTGTCAGCCAAGCAGACAAAAGTCACCTCAGCAGCATCTCCCAAGGCCTGGGCCTGCTGCTGGCCTTGCAGCTTCTTGGCTAGACACAGACAAGTCTTGGGCCTCCTGCTGCCCAGTCGTGGACTCAAGCAGAAGGGACAGGACAACCCCTCTGCGGGCCTTCTTTCTGTCTGGGTCCTCCTGGGGATGGAGGCAGAGGGGATCCCACAGGCAGCATGCCAAGCAGGGGCCTTCTGCTGGCCTAGCAGGGACACTGGCAGATGTCAGCCCCAAAGTGCACATCCCAGGGAGAAGCCAAGGCTGACCTGCCACCTCCAGACACAAGGCACCTCACAGTCCCTTTGCGTGACACGTTCCTGCTGCTGCCCTATCAGCTGCAGAGACAGAAGTGACCTCCCAGTCACTGCCCCAGTCACATTCCTCCTGCTGGGGCAGGAGATCCTGAGGCAGAGCTGAGCTCATCAGAGCATTGCCACCCATCTCCTCCTTGTGGCCCACAAGCTGATAAGATCCATGGCCCCTCACATCCATCTCTGAATGCCATGGGACTGCAGAGAAGTCTCACAATTCCTGCCTCACCCCAAGGGGACAAGCACCTTAAGTTAAGGGTTAGGAGAGGGTCTGAAGGTGAGGAGGTTAATGCACAGGAACGAGGGCTTTGGTCAGTGTTTACATTTGGGTTTAGGGACCAGGGCTCACCATTCTGGGTTAGAGATTAAGCAAAGGTTTTGTGGTAAGGTTTGATGTTCTGCTTGGGGTGTCATGTCTGTCGTTAGGGGATGGGCAGGCTTTGTGGTTTAGGGTTTTGTTTAGGTTTTTGATTCTTGTTTAACCCTTGAAGTCTAGGGTTAAATAGAGCAATTACAAGCTAGTGTTAAGGGAAGGGATCAAGGTAAGCAAGAGAGTAAGGGTAAGGGAAAGAGGCTATGGGCTGAGTTTTGGCTTCAGTGCATACTTTGAGGTCAGGCAGAAGAGGAGTGGATTCCTGTCAGGGTTTGGGGTAGCATTTCGATTTATGAATTAAGGTTACTGATTGAACCTGGGGAAGTGCCTCACATGACTCTTTTAAGTCACTGCTACAGCAGCATCAGCATAACCTGAACCCTCTTACCTCTACAAATTCCTTAATTTCTTCTGGCCAAGCCCCTATTCCCTCCCCCAAATCTCACATCTCTCCTGTCCATGCTTCACCTGACCTCCCCATATCAGTCATCTCATTGGGATCAGCTTTCTGATGGCTTTCATGATCTCAGAGTTAAGGTTTAGGAGAGGGTTTAAGGTGAGGAGGTTAATGCACAGGAACAGGAGCTTTGGGTTAGAGATTAAACAAAACTTTAGTGGGAGGGTTTGGTGTTCTGCTTGGGGTGTCAGGTCTGTGGTTAGGCTATGGTAAACTTTGCGCTTTAGGATTTGCTGTAGCACTGGTAAGAATTTCTCTAGGATTAAAAAGAGCATTTTAATGCTAGTGTAAAGGGAAGGGATCAGGCTGAGCAAGAGAACAAGTGTAAAGGTAAGGGGCTGAGTTTTGGCTTCACAGGATTCTTTGAGGTCAGGCATTAGAGTAGTGAATTCCTGTCAGCGTGTGGAGCAGCATTTAGGTTTAGGGATTAAGGTTACTAGTTAAAATAGGGGCACGGCTTTACGTGACCATTTAAGTCAGTGTTACAGCAGAATGAACATTACGTGAACCCTCTTTCCTCTTCAAAATTGTTAATTTCTTCTTGTCAAGCCCCTGTTCCCTCCTGAAATCACACACCTCTCCTGGCCACGCTTCTCATGAACCCCCCATATCAGTTGTCTTCTGAGGGGCAGCTATCTGATGGCACTCGTGATCTCACAGTTCATGATCTCTGTCTCACCTCTGTTGGCTCCTCCATTCCTGAGACAGAAGTGGCGTTGTAGTCAGGAGGGCAAAGGGCACAAAGGAGCACCCTGTAGGAGCACCCTGCACAAGGTGCCCAGCAGCTCTGCACCACCACCACCACAGTGAGCTTCCTGCTTATGTGTTTTGGTTCAGGAATGGCTTCTGTGGATCCAGGGTAATATTTCCCAGGCCATCATGCAGGCCTCAGATGCCCCCCATGGCATCTGGGAGGCAGTGGCCACCTCTGTGTAGAAAGCTGCAAGCAGCCCTGAGGGATGACTTCAGGCAAAAGTTGGAATCTCTGACATGACAACCAGAGGAGCTGCTCTGCAGAGCAAGGGGTCGTGCAGAGGGAGGGCTGTGCTGGGCAGGCGGGGAGGCAGACTCACCTCATGGTGTTTAGCGATATGCACTGCTGGGCAACAACTAAGCCATCAGTGTGTGATCATCATTCTTCTCATGTTAAATCCAAAACACAGCATCATACCAGCTACTAGGAGGAAAATTAACTCAATCCTAGCCAACTCCAGGACACCCACAGACTAAGGGCATGATATCTCTGTGTGTATATCAAAAGAGAAAAGGTGGTGGAGCCGAATGGGATGCACCCGAGGGTACTGAAAGAACTGGCGGAGGAGCTGGCCGAGCCGCTTTCCATCATTTATCGGCAGTCCTGGCTATCGGGGGAGGTCCCAGTTGACTGGCGGCTAGCCAATGTGACGCCCATCTATAAGAAGGGCCGCAGGGCAGACCCAGGGAACTATAGGCATGTCAGTTTGACCTCAGTGCCAGGAAAGCTCATGGAGCAGATTATCTTGAGTGTCATCACGCGGCACTTGCAGGGCAAGCAGGCGATCAGGCCCAGTCAGCATGGCTTTATGAAAGGCAGGTCCTGCTTGACGAACCTGATCTCCTTCTATGACCAAGTGACGCGCTTGGTGGATGAGGGAAAGGCTGTGATGTGGTCTACCTTGACTTCAGTAAGGCTTTTGACACAGTTCCCCACAACATTCTCCTCAAGAAACTGGCTGCTCGGGGCTTGGACTGGCGTACGCTTCGCTGGGTTAGAAACTGGCTGGATAGCCGGGCCCAGAGAGTTGTGGTGAATGGAGTCAAATCTGGTTGGAGGCTGGTCACTAGTGGTGTCCCCCAGGGCTCGGTACTGGGGCCGGTCCTCTTTAATATCTTTATTGATGACCTGGATGAGGGCGTCCAGTGCACCCTCAGTAAGCTTGCAGATGACACCAAGCTAAGTGCGTGTGTCGATCTGCTCGAGGGCAGGAAGGCTCTGCAGGAGGATCTGGATAGGCTGGAGTGATGGGCTGAGGTCAACTGTATGAAGTTCAACAAGGCCAAGTGCCGGGTCCTGCACCTGGGGCGCAACAACCCCAAGCAGAGCTACAGGCTGGGAGATGAGTGGCTGGAAAGCTGCCTGGCCGAGAAGGACCTGGGAGTATTGGTTGATAGTCGGCTGAATATGAGCCAGCAGTGTGCCCAGGTGGCCAAGAAGGCCAACAGCATCCTGGCCTGCATAAGAAGCAGTGTGGCCAGCAGGTCTAGGGAAGTGATTGTGCCCTTGTACTCGGCTCTGGTGAGGCCGCACCTTGAGTACTGTGTTCAGTTTTGGGCCCCTCGCTACAGGAAGGACATGGACGTGCTCGAGCGAGTCCAGAGAAGGGCGACCAAGCTGGTGAGGGGTCTGGAGAACAAGTCTTACGAGGAGCGGCTGAGGGAGCTGGGCTTGTTCAGCCTGGAGAAGAGGAGGCTCAGGGGCGACCTTATCACTCTCTACAGTTACCTTAAAGGAGGCTGTAAAGAGGTGGGGGTTGGTCTGTTCTCCTACGTGCCTGGTGACAGGACGAGGGGGAATGGGCGAAAGTTGCGACAGGGGAGTTTTAGGTTGGATGTTAGGAAGTACTTCTTTACCGAAAGGGTTATTAAGCATTGGAACGGGCTGCCCAGGGAGGTGGTGGAGTCACCATCCCTGGAGGTCTTTAAAAGACGTTTAGATGTAGAGCTTAGCGATATGGTTTAGTGGAGTACTTACTGTTAGGTCGGAGGTTGGACTCGATGATCTTGAGGTCTCTTCCAACCTAGAAATCTGTGATACTATGATACTGTGATTAATTAGAAAGTACTGGAGCTGAGCATGATGCAGATGGTGGGGTGGATATTGTCCTCGTTGTGGCTGGGATAGACTCAATTTTCTTCCTATTAGCTGGTATGGTACAGTGTATTGTACATGGGACACAGTTCCAGACAAAATAACAGCATGCATGAGAAGGAAGAAGAGAAAAAGTGGAATCTGGCAGCCTTCTATCCCGTACCCTTAAATGAGTTTGTGCTGCAATTCCATTCAACTAGTTACTGCGGTATTGTCCAAACTGTCCTGCAAATTCCTGCTGCCGTTACCTTGTGAGAGATGGCATAATCAGCGTGAGCTATCTGCCTGCAGACATTAACAGCTGACAGAATGCAGCATCTGTCCAGGGTACCTTGAGAAACTGCAGGATTTGGCCTACAGAAACCTCTTGACATTTACAGAGAGAAGACCCCAGTCCTACACCAGAGGAAGAGGAACCCCATATATCAGGGCAGACTGGGACCCTGGTGAGTGAGCAGTGCCCAGGAGGAGGAGGGCCTGGGCACCACAAGGGATGCCATACGAGCAGTGGTGCTGCTCCCCAGGAACCAGGCCAGCTCCCTACAGAGCTGCCATACGAGGAGCATGGCCACCAAGGATATCTTAGTTATCAGACTCAGTTCAGATCCTGTGAGATACCACACGGACAAGGGTCTACAGCCATCAGGGAAAGAAGCGCAGTTTTGAGAGTGCCTAGGTTAGCCTGTTGTGGAGAGCAGCAAGGGTTGTAGCAAGGCTGAGAGTCCCAACAGGACCCAGGGCTTTGTGTCCATGGCTCTGGTGTTGTCTCTGCCACTGAGGCCTAGGAGGAGACAACTTATCGGTAAAGCACCAGGGCCTCATTGCCTCCTCGCCCCCAGCCATGAACCAGGCAGGGCTCGTACCATTCTCCTGCACTTGGCCATGCACATCCCCATCTCCTCCTGCCCCACGAAGAGCCCTGAGCAGTGTGTGAAGGGAAAGGATCTCCCTTCCCAGGGGCTGGGGGTCAAGGCCTGACCCTTGTGATTGGTGAAACACATCCAGTTTTCCTACACATCAGGGTCACATTCACAGTGCCTTTGTCTCCTTGTCCTCACTGCCTCCAATGCTCTGCTCTAACGAGCTCCAAGGGAGGCTGTGTCAGTGCTGGCCCTCAGGGGGACACTGCAGGAAACTTGCCTCTGACTTGGACTTGTTGAGAGATGGCTTCAATTGTCTCTCAGTGCCTGAGGTTCGTGGGCTCCTCAGCAAAGCCCCCCGAGGGGGGATTCCAATGCCTTGGGCTGGGCGTCTGGTGCTGAGCTGGGCCGGGCTCGTGGGACAGAGAGAGCTCGTGGCAAGAGGGCCCTGGTGCAGAGAGACAGCTCTGCCCAGGAGCAGCTCCTGTGCACAGCGCAGCAGGGCTGGGGGCTCTGACCGCAGCTGGCACGGGGACAGGAGAGAAAGAGAGAGGGCTTGGAGGCACTTGGCAGTGGGAGGATGCGGAGAGCTGCCTGCAGGAGAAGTCTGCACAGCCCTTGACAAGGTACGTCTCTGGCAGCAGGGCCATGCAGGTGGGGTTGCCAGAGGGGTCTTCTACAGCTGGCACATCCGATGCCTGACAGCATCTGTCGGGATGGGTCTCTCTCTTTCTCCAGCAAAGTGTAGAAGAAGCTGTAGAGAATGGCATTTATAAGAAGAAAATTCGAAGGGAAGACAGAGGCTTGGTTTATCTGAAGGGAAGAGATTTTTTGGACTCTGTGCTTTCAGATTCCTGCAGTGGAAGGGAATCTGAGTGAATCCGAGTACACAGCTTGTGGGATGGGTCTGTGAGCATGGACAGGGAGGAGACGTGGGGACACAGAAGCGGCTCCCAGCAGGGACACGGGCAGGCAGCAGGGACATGGGCAGGCGGTGAGAGGGAGCTGCTGCCAGAAATGCTGTGTGAGGGAGGGCTCAGGCACCTCCCAGCCATCCCCTGCAGGGCGGGCGCCTTCCCTGGGACACCCCCTGCTCTCCTCTGCCACCAGCACAGCCTCTGCCCTCAAGCCCCCGCTGTCCCCAGCAGGAGCTGCCTCCTCTGCAGGCAGAGCTGCAGCACAGGAGGGTGTGCTGAGTGTCCGTCTGTCCCTCCCTGGCCTTGCCTCCCCTGGCAGCAGCACGCTGCCATTCCTGCTGGCTTCTCCACCTGGCCGTGCTGCTGCTGCTCTTGTTCCCAGGCTGCCTGGGGATGGGGGTTTCACCTGCCCATGGAGTGAGCCCTCGGGGTGCTTGGGGGAAGGGGAGTACGGGGACAGGGTGAGGGGTCTGGAGATGGGCACTTGGAGCCTGGCTTCTTCTGCTCTCAGCAGTACCCAGGTTCTTCTCAGGAGAACCTCCTTAGTGCAATTGTCCTGTAGCTCAAAGAGATGCCATCACAGCTCAGACCAGCACTGATGGACAGACTGGCTGTCGTCTCTGTGGGACGTTCTGCACTAAAGGGACAATCTCTTTGCCTCTGAGGATCCACAAGGTTTTACTTGGAGTGCAGCAGAACGCCCAGGATTTATGCCTTAGAAACACTCCTCAGGTGTGGTGGGGCAGCTAGAACCAAAAATACAAAACAAATAATTAAATAACTAAATCTCCACACCTCTGCTCTGCAGTTGGGTGAACTGGGAGCAAAACTGGAGAAATCTCTGATATCAGCAGTAAAGTGAATCGGAGACTACCCCATGTTCCTACCATGTTACTACCATGCTACTACCTCTGGCTGTAGTGCAGGACTGATTCTTCCATTGCCCACAGATGAGCCCCCTGCTCCCAGAGACACTCTCAGGCAGAATCAATGAAAGAGACCTTCAAAATATCTGCCTGAAAATGGGCAATTTTTGGTGATTTTAAGTGAGAAAATGGAGAGTTTTCCTCTGATATGCCTGTGGTACATTATCACTGCCTTTGTCCTCCTTGCACAGGACCTCATGACCAGAATTAGCAGATGTCCAACAGCAGCTCCATCACTGAGTTCCTCCTGCTGGCATTCGCAGACACGCGCGAGCTGCAGCTCCTGCACTTCGGGCTCTTCCTGGGCATCTACCTGGCTGCCCTCCTGGGCAACGGCCTCATCCTCACCGCCGTAGCCTGCGACCACCGCCTCCACACCCCCATGTACTTCTTCCTCCTCAACCTCGCCCTCCTCGACCTGGGCTCCATCTCCACCACTCTGCCCAAAGCCATGGCCAATGCCCTCTGGGACACCAAGGCCATCTCCTATCAAGGGTGTGCTGCACAGGTCTTTCTGTTTGTCTTCTTGATTGGAGCAGAATTTTATGTTCTCACAGTCATGGCCTACGACCGCTACGTGGCCATCTGCAAGCCCCTGCACTATGGGAGCCTCCTGGGCAGCAGAGCTTGTGCCCAGATGGCAGCAGCTGTCTGGGGCAGTGGCTTTCTGCACGCTGTGCTGCACACTGCCAATATATTTTTACTACCTCTGTGCCATGGTAATGCCGTGGACCAGTTCTTCTGTGAAGTCCCCCAGATCCTCAAGCTCTCCTGCTCAGACTCAGACTACTTCAGGGAAGTTGGGTTCATTGCATTTAGCTTCTGTTTAGGTGTTGTTTGCTTTGTTTTCATTGTGCTGTCCTATGTGCAGATCTTCAGGGCCGTGCTGAGGATGCCCTCTGAGCAGGGCCGGCACAAAGCCTTTTCCACGTGCCTCCCTCACCTGGCCTTGGTCTCCCTCTCTATCAGCACTGCCACATTTGCCCACCTGAAGCCCCCCTCCCTCTACTCCGCACACCTGGACCTGGTGGTGTCAGTTCTGTACTCAGTGGTACCTCCAGCAGTGAACCCCCTCATCTACAGCATAAGGAACCAGGAGCTCAAGCACGCACTGAAGAAGTTATTTCAGTTGTCTTCCAGAAGCAGTTAGCTGCATCTGTGCTGTTAAAATGGGAATAAGTCGCAAAAAAATAATCACAGAATCATAGAATATCCCGAGTTGGAAGGGATGCATAAGGATCATCAAGTCCAGCTCCTGGCACCACAAAGGTCTACCCCAAAATTCAGACCATGGGACTAATTGCACAGTCGAAATGCTTCTTAAACTCTGAGAGGCTTGGTGCAGTAACTAGTTCCCTGGGGAGCCTGATCCAGCGGGCGACCATCCTCTCGGTGAAGAACCTCTTCCTGATGTCCAGCCTAAACCTCCCCTGACTCAGCTTGACACCATTCCCGTAGGTCCTATCACTGGTGACTAAAGAGAATAGATCGGCGCCTGCCCCTCCACTCCCCACCGTGAGGAAGCTGTAGACTGCGATGAGGTCTCCCCTCAGCCTCCTCTTCTCCAGGCTGACCAGGCCAAGTGCCCTCAGCCGCTCCTCATACGTCTTCCCCTCTAGGCCCTTCACCATCTTTGGAGCCCAGTATCTTACTGACTTGAAGAAAGAGGCTTTAATCTCTCCTGGTTTCTTTCCTAATGAAGGAGCACAAAAGAGACGCGTGTCCTTGTCTCTGAAGAGGAGGTGAAGGAACAGCTAGGGCAAGGGACACAAAAATCAGTTGCGCCAGACTAAACTGTGGTTGTATCTGAGCTTGGAGACTGCAACCCTCTTCAGACTTCCAGATCTAGAGGAACACTTTGGCTGCAGCCTAAAAGCCACGTGTACATAAGCTCCCCCAAGCCAGCCAATCTCCTTCCCATGACCTGCCAGGAAACAGCAATGTAGGCATGTAACCAAATTAAAGCCCAAACCTTCAGCCCAGCCCTTGACCTGAATAGTGAGTGAGGATCCGGATCCTGGCATTTATACGTGAGAGTCAGTCAAAGTAAATACTGTAGTCAGAGGTCACGGGGCTAGATTTTGAAAAGTCCTACAGAAAGAAGAGATCTCAGAAAAGCAAATTTAAATAACATTAATGTCAAGAAAAGTAATTCTGATTGCTATATTCTTTATCTGCCGTGACTAGACAGAAGGAAATCTATGATAACAATTTTGCCTTTAAGGTCATTTTCTTTTTCCTTTTATTTCTTCTATTTATTTATAAATTGATTGATTGATTGATTGATTTTAACAGGCTCTGTACTAATTTTCCTCACAGAATGACTAAGAGAAATGTGACCCTTGTGCACCATTTGTAGTTAATTCATTAGGTCAACTCTAACCACTAAGCCCCTTCTCAGGCTATTTCTATTAGTGATAAGGAGCGATTGACCTTCAAAGACTGAAGCCAGGTAGATGAGCCTATTCCACAAGGTCTCTTGGCTCCACCCTTGTTAAGTGAAATCTGCCAGGTGTGGATCATTTGACCTTTGCTCTATAGGAAGCATGAGGAGTGGTGGGGAATTGCCTCCCCAGGGGAGTTGGAGGCTTGTGTTATTTAGGGTGTGTTTCTATTGTGGTGCAATGGACTCAGTGTTCCCCATAGGCTGCTTTTTCTTCATGTTTTCTACCATCTCTGTGAAATAGTTTTAGTGACTCTAGGAGCTAGCTACATTGGTGGTGCCTTCTCAGTACAGTAAAACCCTGGTGGTACGACTTCACTGTGAAGTAGTTGGGAAGTGACTCAAGCTCAGAAGCTGGCAGGTAAGTGTTCCTGGGTTCTACAGTTGTTTAATGTTGAGGAGTTTGAGTACTTCCTTCACCTTGTCTGTTTTCAGTGAAATTACTTACGTGGGTTCTGAGCTCCCTTTCCAGCCCTTAAAAATAAAATAAAATAACAATAAAAAAGACAAACTCAGAAGCTCAAGTGTTTACAGGTGAGCCTGACTTTGAAGAATGTTCTTAAGTATTTGTTAAGATGGAACAACAGACTGTGTGAAAAAGGTGCCTTAATGTGAACTCAGATGATGTCTTGTGGTAAGTAGAAACAGATCTGGATAGATACTGGTGGCATTAGTGTTACTTTCACTAAGTGGAAATTGTGAGAATGTTCTGTTCCTACAGAAAATAATGTTCTTACTATAGGCAAGTCAAAAGCAGTGGGAAGGAAGCCTGTCCTCTTCCCTACAGGCCTGCGTCTCGACTGTGGAGAAACTTTTGGAAGAGGTCCACCAACTTAAAGAGAACTGATCTTCCTCCCCACCTGTACAAACCAGTGTCTCAGCTCTCAGGGTTAAGCGTCCTTCTGTGCTAAGAAGATGACAGAGTGTGTAGAGGCTACCCGAGAAACTCCCCTGAAGAACACTACTGCTGCCGAGAAGAACCTGCACCTTGTACTTTGCCGCAACCGAACTGACAAGCGAGGCAGAGAGTGAAATGGTGGGGAACTGTGTGGCCAGGTAAAGAACTCCGGAAAATGAGCCCTATCCACTTTTTGCGATACATAGTAATAGGTGTGATTGTTTTCACTGTTCCTAGGTCTGCGCACCCTCATAAACCTTTTACATGGAGCCTAATTAGATGGGAAGATCACCATGTTGTGCAGCAGATAACTACTGCTGGGGGCTCTAGCTTTAAGGTCTCACTGTGTGACCTTGTGACATGGGGCAAAAATATAGCAAACGTGTTCTGGTCAATTAAGCTTCTATATGTGCCCAAGTTCTAACCTGGGAAAGCCGTATTGTAATTATCCAAATGAGTACTTTTGTGCTTATTGGGATTGTGAGACTATCGCCACAGACTGGAATCCCGGAGCTGGAGCAGATAAATATTTGAAGGTGGGGCACAGGCCACCAGGATGTAACTATGAGGGCGAACTACGGCACTACACCACCCTCCATGGCGGAGGTCTACAGTACTCCAGGTCAGATTGCAAATTCACGTACATCAATGTAACCCAACCGGGGGATCAAAGATGGACCCTGGGACAACGTTGGGGAATCAGGTTTTATGAATCTGGAGCTGACAGGGGAGGGATAATGTATATAAAGAAAGAAGAGGCTAAGAACCCCCAACGGGTGGGACCAAACCAAGAACTGTCAGGGAGTATTTTAAGGATTCAACCTACACAAGCTTTTGAAATACAAACTGCTAATAGCCCAAAACCACTAAAGGTCATTAATTAATCAGTGGGTCAAAAATATGAAATTAAAAATGAAGGGATGACTGAGAATAACATGTGGAGAATCATGAATGCTAGTTATTACTTATTGGATCAAACAAATCCAAACGTACCTAGACCTTGCTGGTTATGTCTTGATATAAGGCTTCCATATTACAATGCTGTTGGGGATCTGGGAAAGGCCACCCGTTCAAGTAACACCAACCCTCCACAATGCAATTGGGGAAGGGATGTGGGAATAACATTGACGGAAGTAACTGGGAATGGCAGGTGTGTAGGTACGATCCCTAGTGAGAAGCTCCATCTATGCAGTATTATGGAGAAGATTACACCAGGAGGTAAAGAAAAATGGTTAATACCCGCAAATAACGCTAGATGGGTCTGCTCATCGATGGGTGTTACCCCTTGTTTATCACTTGAACTCTTTAATGTATCTCAAGGTTTCTGTATACAGGTGATAATTGTACCAAGAATTCTATACCATTCTGAGGAGTACGTATATACACGGCACACGGTAGCAGAGTACCATCTAACAAAAAGAGAACCAATCATGACTGTAACATTGGCTACGTTGATAATTCTGGGAGGTACCGGGGTGGGCACTGGAGTTGTCTCTCTGGTCAGACAAAGCCAGGAGTTCACCTCCCTATGTGTGGCTATAGGTGAAGACTTAATTCAAGTTGAACAGTCGATTACTGCCCTGGAAAAATCGGTACTGTCACTATCAGAAGTTGTTTTGCAAAATTGTAGAGGACTAGATCTGTTATTTTTGCAACAAGGTGGATTATGTGCCGCCTTGAAAGAAGAATGCTGTGTATATGCAGACCACACTGGAGTAGTGAGGGATACAATGATGAAGCTCAGAGAAGGATTGGAAAAGAGGAAACGAGAAAACGAAGCCAGGCAGAATTGGTACGAATCTTGGTTTAATTATTCACATTGGCTTACAGCTTTGCTGTCAACAATAGCAGGACCTTTGTTGTTATTAGTGTTAGGGCTAACCTTTGGACCATGTGTTTTTAACCGAGTAATCGCGATTGTAAAAAGCCATTTAGAGGCAACGCATTTGATGCATATCCGTGCTAAATATGAACCCATAACTACGGATGAGGATGCTGAAACGTTAATGCTTAGTAGTCAGGCATACCAGGAATTAATGAACAAAATAACTAACTAAAAGAAAAAGGAGGGATTGTGATGTATAAAGCATGTTTGTTCATTATTTCCCATGGCTATATTAAGAAGGAACAAAGGGAGTCACCCAGGTGGCGGCAAGAACTGTGAGGCACCCAGCCTGTTGCTGTCTCGGACAGAAGATTGAGAGAACTTTGTGTAAACAATGTAATTGGAAAAATAATAACCCACTGCCCTATCTTAAGACAAACCAACCTGACCAATTAAGGAGGGGAAAACACCACATACCAAGCAGGGGAAGACTACTGCCTTCATCCGTGCGACCACCGGAGGGACCGGAGATAACCCGCTAGCAACAGTTGACGCAGCCGCAGTACCAGGAAGGGGGGCTACGTAACCCCGGAAGAACCTGGTGATAAAAGGGTACTGCGAAGGGGGGGGGGGGGGGGGGGGGCACGCACCGTTTGGAGGAGCATGGACTCCCTGGCCGCCCAGCGCTGTTTTGCTTGCTGATCGCTTACTCAATAAACTAATTCTTTCTGGCTAAAAGAGTAATTTATAACAGGACAGCAGGACCATCTCCTATCAAGGGTGTGCCGCACAGGTCTTCTTTTCTGTCTTCTTGGCTGGAGCGGAATGTTCCCTTCTCACTGTCATGGCCTACGACCGCTACGTTGCCATCTGCAAGCCCCTGCACTACGGGAGCCTCGTGGGCAGCAGAGCTTGTGCCCAGATGGCAGCAGCTGCCTGGGGCAGTGGCTTGCTCAGTGCTGTCCTGCACACGGCCACTACATTTTCCCTGCCCCTCTGCCAAGGCAATGCTGTGGACCAGTTCTTCTGTGAAATCCCCCAGATCCTCAAGCTCTCCTGCTCAGACGCCTACCTCAGGGAAGTTGAGGCACTTGTGTTTAGTGTTTCTTTAGTCTTTGGTTGTTTTGTTTCCATTGTGTTGTCCTATGTGCAGATCTTCAGGGCTGTACTGAGGATGCCCTCTGAGCAGGGCCGGCACAAAGCCTTTCACGTGCCTCCCTCACGTGTCCCCTGGCCGTGGTCTCCCTCTTTGTCAGCACTGCCATGGTTGCCTACCTGCAGTCCCCCTCCATCTCTTCCCCATCCCTGGACCTGGTGGTGGCAGTTCTGTACTCAGTGGTGCCTCCAGCAGTGAACCCCCTCATCTACAGCATGAGGAACCGGGAGATCAAGGATGCCCTGAGGAAACTGATGACTAGATGTGTTTCGGAAGCAATGAATTTCCATTCTACCTCTGCAGATGACTAATAATGTCAATGACTACAAGAACAACTAATAGTATATATATATAATTTTTTGTGTGTGTGTTTGTGTATTTATGAATGTTTTCATTATAGGACTTTCTTTGTTTTAATGCGGCTGAAGTTGCCCATTAAAATGATAAGATTCATCTCATTTCTACTACAGTATGTACCTGTCAAGTATAGCTCAGAGATTCTGTACATGAGGAGCCCGTCTGTCTGTGAACATAAACAAAGTGAAGGAGCCTGCACTGCCTTCCTTGTGTGACGTCCTTCCTGTGAGAGCTGCTCTGGCTCTGCAGGGGCAGTGCCATGTGCAGGGCTGCAGAGGAAAAGAGTCCCATCCCAGCAGCACGGCCAGGGAGCACCAGCGCTTGGGGCATGCCGAGCTGCTCTCTTGCCACTGCCCCCCTCTCGTGCTGAGCCCTGCTGGTGGGGTCAGGCCCGGCTGCTCCTGTAGCTTGGTGCCAGTGCTGCTGTGGGGCTGTGCTGGGACTGCAGGCAGGGACAGGCAGTGGGCACGGCAGTGGCACAGCCGGCCTGCGCTGCAGCACTTCCCTCCTAAGGGGGGATCTCCTCCAAGGTGGACTGACCACAGCTCAAGTGCTCAGTCTGCTGTGAGCAGGCAGAGGAGAGCTCTGCAGCCCCAGGGCACGCAGCAGCCCCAGCCAAGGAGCCTGGCGAGTGATTTGACTGCAAGGTCCCTCCTGCCCTAGCACCTCCCAGAACTGGCACGGCACTGGCTCCTGTGTGTCAGAGAGGCTGGGAGCCCAGGAGCTGTGCCATGGGCTGGAAGGATCACAACCAGATCACTTCTACCTGGGCAGATTCTGGGCCAAAAAGGGGGTGTGTTGTAGGTGTGGTATTATGAGCTCAGTGGTGCCTCAGAAGCTCCAAGTCCAGTAGGAAGCTAATGGCTGTTAAGTGGCCTGTGAGGTGACTTTTTTCTGAAGCAGCTGACAGGTCATCCCTTGGCTCCTGGCTGGGATCTGTGCCTTTAGGCTCACATCTGCTGGTCTCCATGACAGGCCAGCAGATGCATCTGCTCTGCACAGAGTTTGTGAGATCCTCTCTTCCTAAGTAGCTGGTAGCCCCCATAGAGGATGAGGTCTTGAACAGGGGTTGTCATGTCAAAGTTTTGAGCTTTTGTCTGAACTCATCCTTCAGGGCTGCTTTTGTGGTGGTGCAGAGCTGCTGGGCACATTGTGCAGGGTGCTCCTACAGCCTTTGTGTGCTTCTCCATGCTGGCTTGGGAGCTGATTCTTTCTCAGGAGCAGAGTAGCCAACAGAGGTGAGACAGATACTCTGAGTTCATGAACGCCATCAGAAAGCTGCCCCTAAGAAGATGACTGATAAGGGGAAGTCAGGAGAAGGCTGGCCAGGAGAGATGTGAGATTTGGGGGAGGGAAGAGGAGCTTGGCCAGCAGAAGGTAATGATTTTGGAGAGGTAAAAATGCTCAGGTAATGTCGATCCCACCATAAAGCTGACTTAGAGCAGTCATGTGAGGCCATTGCCCTATTTTAACCTGTAACATTAATACCTAAATCTAAATGCCACTCCACACCCTGACAGGAATCCACTGCTCTAAGTTTTGACCACAATATCCCTTGAAGCCAAAATAAGTCCATAACACCTTTCCCTTACCTTTACACACTTGCTCACCCTGATCCCTGCCTTTAACACAAGCATTAACATGCTCTATTTAACCCAAGTCTTCTTGCAGACCTAAACAAAACGCTAAACCAAAGAGCTTGCCCATACCCTACCTACAGACCTGACACCCCAAGCGCAACACCAAACCCTCCCATTCAATATTTGATTAAGCTCTCACCCAGAAAGGTTCGCTACAGTCCTAATGCCATACATGAACAACTAACATCCAAACCCTGTCCTCCTGTGCATTAACCTCCTCACCTTCAAACCCTCTCCTAACCCTTAACGTTAGGTTCCTCTTCCCTTGGAGTAGGGCAGGAACACTGAGGTGGCCGTGCAGTCACATGGCATTCAGAGATGGATGTGAGGGGCCATGGATCTGATCGGCTTGTGGGCCACAAGGAGGAGATGGGTGGGAATGCTCTGAAGAGGTCAGCTCTGCCTCAGGATCTCCTGCCCCAGCAGGAGGAATGGGACTGGGGCAGTGACTGGGAGGTCACTTCTGTCTCTGCAGCTGATAGGGCAGCAGCAGGAACGTGTCACGCAAAGGGACTGTGAGGTCCCTTGTGTCTGGAGGTGGCAGGTCAGCCTTGGCTTCTGCCTGGGATGTGCACTTTGGGGCTGACATCTGCCAGTGGCCCTGCTAGGCCAGCAGAAGGCCCCTGCTTGGCATGCTGCCTGTGGGATCCCCTCTGCCTCCATCCCCAGGAGGACCCAGACAGAAAGAAGGCCCGCACAGGGGTTGTCCTGTCCCTTCTGCTTGAGGCCAGGACTGGACAGCAGGAGGCCCAAGGCTTGGCTGTGTCTAGCCAAGAAGCTGCAAGGCCAGCAGCAGGCCCAGGCCTTGGGAGATGCTGGTGAGGTGACTTCTGTCTGCTTGGCTGACAGGCCGCAAGGAGCCTGGTGGGTTGGGATGCCTGCTTCAGGAGTGGTTTCCACCCTGATGGAGCTTTCTTTGGTAGTAGGAAAGAGCAGGAGAGAAAAACTGCCATAGGGTGCACCTTGGAAGGGTGGCACTGGCCACAAGGAGGAAGAAATGTCCCTCAAAGGGTCGTGCTGTGCTGACAGAGGTCACTGAAAGAGAGTCTATGGTCAGACCCAGGCTTTTTGTTCATCAAGTAACAGCTGATGAGGGTTGACGAGACATGGGTGAGATGATGGAAAGTCCTGGATGAGAGCAAGGGGCTGGACAGAGATGGGTGTCTGCAGACTTCAAGGAAATAGGGCAAAGTGTGGGACAGCAGAGGAAAGGCTGCAGAGCAGAAGGCAGAGGGTGCTGGCAAGAAGGGAAGGCCCCAACAGCCCTGACCTTTTTGTCCCTTTGCCTAGAGCTTCTGAGGAGACGAGATAGAGTCATTGCAATGGGGCCTCACTGCTTCCTTGATACCCTGTGCAGGGGTGGGGAGGTGTCCTAATGAAGTTCTTCTCGTGGCATCACACTGCCCACCACATCATACAGACCCCAAGAAGAGGCCTGAGCCAGACGTGGGGGTGCAGTATCTCCCCTCCCAGTGGCTGGGGTCAGGCCTTGGCCCTTCTGCTTCACCAAAACCAACCAAGACTTTTCTCAGCACAGCGCTTTGCCTGTCTGGAATCATGGCCTCCAATTATCTGCCCTAACAAGTCCCTGGGGAGGCTTTGTTAGGAACAGCCCTCAGTGGGGCCCATTAATACTCCAAGTCACTTCAACTTTTCCTTCTGACTTTACTTTCTCAAGCAGTTGCATCACTCTCCTCTCAGTACCCAAGCTTAGTAGAGTTAGCACTAAAATACACCATGGAACTCATTAAAACATAGAAAGTCCTAAGCAGCCATATCTCTCCCACAGTTTTCTTCATGTCTTCAAGACTTGTGCAGCTAATTGGAGAGCTTTCATGGTGTAGTTAAGGAGGAAGATTTCAAAGAGCATCTAATAGAAATCTTTCCTCATTTTAAAGGCTGAATTTTGTTGCATTTCAGTTTGGAGCATCATTTTCCTATAGATATTGATAGTTATTGATATAGATTTTTGCCTCCAGTGAAGTTTACCTTCCAAAAGGATGACTGTACATGATGTATTTTACAATGATTTACACTAAATTTTAAATAGTAGTGTTAATATTAATCCACATCATACTAACTCAATGAGAAACGATGAGTTTCTTGCTAAGGAAACCATTAGACAGACTGCTGAGAGATGGGCGAGTTGGAACTCACTGAAACTCAAAGCAGCAACTGCGTTGGTGAGAGCGGTCTGAATGATCCAAGAGTAAGGGGAGGGCAAACCAGGAGAACCATGGGAAGTGCATAGGTCCAGACAGGCAGCTGGAAAGGCGGCATTCAGCAAGGTCTGTGTAATCAAGATGGGTTTTGTGCCTGGAAGATGAGGGAACACACCATGATAGACAAAGTGATGACAATGCAAGTACAGATGAACACCAGGATTTCTTCTCCTGCAATTAATATAGATCATGGAAATTCACATTTCTTCATGATAGAAATTACACTTCATGTGAGACATTTAACAGAAGGGGTTGAATCATTTGAGCTGATGAGTAGTTGCTTTATTAGTTAAGTACTAAAAAAAATTACTGGGTATTGAGGCAGAATTTTGCTGTCTGACCATAAGCATAACCAGGGAAAACCTCCTGTGGTCCCGTTGTGTTTGAGGCACTTCCCTGGACCAGCAGATGTCAGAAAAGACCTGCAGGAGACCGGAGCCCTTTGGGAAAATCAGGTGGAGCCAGGTGGAGTTCCCAGGGCACCTCCACTGCCAGCAGTGGTCTTTGTCCCTGTAACTGCAGCCCAGCCCAGCAGAGGAAACCCCTTCAAAGACAACACCCTAGTTCAGTGGGTTCCTGGGACTGACCTAGATTTGAAATGGCCTTTGGGAACCCATGATACTCTCCCTTTTTCCTACGAGACACATGAACATCCGTTTAGCTTCCTGGGTCATCTTTAGCAAACTCAGGCTTCAAAACTCAAGTATAGCGTGCTTCAAATGGCTGAGCCAGAACCCATCAGCTTGCCCCACTTTGGGGAAATGGTCCCTGTCCAACTGAGGTTTTGAAAGTGACAAATGTGAAAGGACCCGTCAGGTCAATGCGCAGAGTAAGGGAAAGTCACACATACTGTGCCGGAGTAGCAGAAGGCAAAAAGCACTGCACTGTGCCTCAGAGCAATCAAGGAGACCTAATCCAGTTCATCTGTGAGATAAAGCAGAGTGAAGGACGTTGAGTTGTGTCATAACATGACGAAGGATGTACATCACTGGTGAAGGAGCTGTCTTTTTGTGCCATCACCAATGCAAATTACACAAGAACTACATCAAATAAAGGTAAGCTGTCCCACCCTGACCCTGTCACACCACGGGACAGCGGAGGGACCTTTTTCAGTTTCAGCCTCTTCTTCAGAGAGGCTTTGCCCTCTCCCTGCGCACCACGGGGCAGAGCCTGGCCCTGGGCTCTTCCTGACGTCCCTGCAGCTCCTGGCAGGCAGCGGTGAGGTGCCCCTCAGCCTTCCCTCCTGTGCTGCCAGGGCACACGGCTGCCTCCTGCCCAGCTCACTGCCCACCAAGAACGTCCGACAGGGCTGCTTCCCAAGCTGGGCCTTGCCCAGGCTCAGTCCCCTGCAGGTGCAGAAACTGGCCCTTGTCCTGGTGGCTTTTCATGGCCTTCCTCTCAGTACGCGCTCTTCTCATGCTTGATCTTTTTAACTGAATTCAGAGGCTTAGGAGAACCTTTTGGTACAGACTACTGCAGAGAAAACTTCGAGTCCCTCAGCCACATCTCTGCTTTTCCTCCACATTGCAGCTGGGCTCTTCAATCCCACAACCTCTGCTGTACCTGAAGAGAAATCATGAGAAGGAAGAGTCACAGAAAATGACTACCTGCTGGTTCCTTTATTTCGTTAATTACCAAGAGCTTATCAGCACCTGTACATGAGGTCTCTGGGTTAAAAATAAATAAATAAAAGGTAGAAGAAGTGAGATAGAAGTGAGATGAAGAAAAATACTTTAATTGGAATAATATTGCAAAGAATGAAAGGCAGTTTTGAACTACATGAATAAAGGCACTTCTGCCTTGCCCGGGTATATGTGAGGAAGATGTGCAGGTACCTCATTGATGGGGAAATGCTGTATATTCGAATAACATCCTCAGTGCTTCCTTTAGCTCCTTGTTCCTTGTGCTGTAGATGAGGGTTTCACTGCTGGAGGCAACGCCGAGTACAGAACTGAAACCGCCAGGCCCAGGGATGGGGAGGTGATGGAGGGAGGCTTCAGGCAGGCAGCCATGGCGGTGATGCTACGCAGGGAGACCACTTTGACCCAAAACACAGCACATCTTTACACCTGCTGAGGGTGCACTCACTCTATTCCGTCATCCAGGTCATTGACAAATAAGTTGAGCAGGACTGGACTCAGTGTAGATCCCTGGGGGACACTGCTGGCTACAGGCCTCCAACTAGACTCTGCTCCACTAAGCACAACCCTCTGAACTCTGCCATCCAGCCAGCCCACAATCCACCTCACTGACCACTCATCCATCCCACACTTCCTGAGCTGGCCTGTGAGGATGTTATGGGAGACAGTGCTGAAAGCCTTGCTGAAGTCAAGGTACACAACATCCACTGCTCTCCCTCACCCACTCACCTAGTCAGTCCATCATAGAAGGCTATCGAGTTGGTGAAGCACGGTTTCCCTTGGTGAACCCATGATGACTGCTCCTGATCACCTTCTTCTCCTCCACATGCTGGAGATGACCTCCAGGATGAGCTGTTCCATCGCCTTTCCAGGGATGGAGGTGAGGCAGACCGGGCTGTAGTTGCCTGGGGCCTCCTTCTTGCCCTTTTTGAAGAGCAGCATGACATGAGCTTTCTTCCAGTCGTCAGGCACCTCTCCTGTTCTCCATGACCTTTCAAAGGTGATGGAGAGTGGGCCAGCAGTAACATCCGCCAGCTCCCTCAGCACTCATGGATGTATCCCATCGGGGTCCAAGGACTTGTGGGTGTCAAGTTTGCCTAAGAGATCTCTGAGCTGATCCTCTTCAACCAAGGGAAAGTCCTCGTTTCTCCAGAGTTCCTCCCTTGTCCCTAAGGTCACAGATTCCAGAGGGCTGGTCTTAGCAGTGAAGGCTGAAGCAAAGGAGGCATTCAGTAATTCTGCCTTCCCTTTGTCCTTTGTCACCAGGGCACCCACCTCATTAAGCAGTGGGCCCACATTTTCCTTTGTCTTCCTTCTGCAACTGATGAGTTTGAAACAGCCCTTTTTGTTGTCCTTGACACCCCTTGCAAGATTTAACTCCAAATGGGCCTTGGACTTCCCTGTCGCTTCCCTGCATCCTCGGACAATGTCCCTATATTCTTCCCAAGTGGCTTGTCCCCTTTTCCACATTATATATGCTTCCTTCTTCCATTTCAGTCACCCCAGGGTCTCCTTGATCTTCCAAGCAGGTCTCTTGCCCCCTTTGCTTGACTTTTTGCTCACAGGATCACACAGCTCCTGAGCTTGGAGGACTTGGAGGTCAGTGCGCTATTGCTGCCGGTGCACCGTTGTGGCAGCCATCGGCACCTGCTCTGCTTCGGCTCTCAGCAACCCCACAACAGAAGGGTCCTGTGCGAGACCAGGCAAGGTAGACAACTATTTGACGTTCTCTCTATTCAAGGCAGTTATGCCAACAGCCCTCTGGTGCCCTTTTGCTTAGTTGTTTACTAAAAAGCCAGAAACACAGTCTGGAGGCATGTCCTTAGGGTTACCCAATGATGTTCACGTTACTCACGAGCTATCATGACTGGCCCCAAAGAAAGAAGGGGAAGGTGCCCTGCCTTGTGCCCTCCACCAAGTGGATTCATGAGTGTCGTACCAGTAGCACCTCAAATAGTATTTATTGGTGCAGATTTAGGGAAAGCATCACAAGCCCATATTTGCTTTCCTAGTGGTAACTTAGAAGTTTCTTGCAACAGGTAGTTGCTTTACAGGTAGGGATTTGTAGCAATTTGTAATAAAGACGTTCATGAAGACAGAGCAACGAGGTGTCCGTGTCCCTGTGTACTATGGAATCCTACCAACCTCCTGCCGCGATCCATGGGCGGGCTGACCCTCCTAGGTCCTGAGCATCGTTACTGTGATGCCCTTGGAGTGGTCCTCAGAGCTGCAGGAGCAACCACAGACCTGGGGCTTGGGGACAGCCCTTTGCTGCAGAGAACAGACCCAGCCACAGGGGCTGGACCCTTCAGGTGCCCCAGTGCCATGAAACTGGCTTTTTTTCTGCTCAGGTCTGCACACAGCCTCACACACAGCCAGGCTTGTGGCTCATTTCCCTGTGGAGGAGGAGGAGGCAAAGAGCTGCTGGTGCGCGAGTAAGGGAGAAATACTCCACCTGTGGGAGGGCAGGGCTGGCGGGGAGGTGGCACAGGACAGGCACTGGCCTCTTTCTCCTATTCCCCACCCAGGGAGCCTTGAGACAGCAGGTCAGTGTCCGTACTGCCCACAGGTGCCTGCAGTCCTGTATCATCAGGATCCACCTTCTCTCCTTCTGTACGTAACATTTTTACTTTGTTTCTCACAGTTTGGGGCCAGGATTGGTGGACCTGGTACCTGGCACTGCAAGGCTGTGTCTCACACCATGTTTTTTTCATGAGTTTTTCCCATTGCAGCAGCAGAGCAGCAGCTAATTGCTTCTGGAAGACAACTGAAACAGTTTTTTCAGTGCATGCTTGAGCTCCTGGTTCCTCATACTGTAGATGAGCGGGTTCACTGCTGGAGGCACCACCGAGTACAGAAATGACAACACCAGGTCCCTGGATGGGGAGGAGATGGAGGGGGGCTTCAGGTAGGCAAACACGGAAGTGCTTACAAACAGGGAGACCACGGCCATGTGGGGGAGGCACGTGGAAAAGGCTTTGTGCCGGCCCTGCTCAGAGGGGATCTTCCGCACGGCCCTGAAGATCTGCACATAGGACAGCACAATGAAAACAAAGCAACCAATACCTACACAGAAGCCGATTGCAGTAAGCCCAGCTTCCCTGAGGTAGGCATCTGAGCAGGAGAGCTTGAGGATCTGGGGGATTTCACAGAAGAAGTGGTCCACAGCATTGCCTTGGCAGAGGGGCAGGGAAAATGTAGTGGCCGTGTGCAGGACAGCATTGAGAAAGCCACTGCCCCAGGCAGCTGCTGCCATCTGGGCACAAGCTCTGCTGCCCACGAGGCTCCCGTAGTGCAGGGGCTTGCAGATGGCCATGTAGCGGTCGTAGGCCATGACAGTGAGAAGGGAATATTCTGCAGATATACAGAAGAGAAAGAAAAAGACCTGTGCAGCACACCCTTGATAGGAGATGGCCTTGGTGTCCCAGAGGGCATTGGCCATGGCTTTGGGGAGAGTGGTGGAGATGCAGCCCAGGTCGAGGAGGGCGAGGTTGAGGAGGAAGAAGTCCATGGGGGTGTGGAGGCGGTGGTCGCAGGCTACGGCGGTGAGGATGAGGCCGTTGCCCAGGAGGGCAGCCAGGTAGATGCCCAGGAAGAGCCCGAAGTGCAGGAGCTGCAGCTCCCGCGTGTCTGCGAATGCCAGCAGGAGGAACTCAGTGATGCAGCTGCTGTTGGACATCTGCTAATTCTGGTCATGAGGTCCTGTACAAGGAGGAGAAAGGCAGTGATAACGTACCACAGGCATATCAGAAGAAAACTCTTTCCATTTTCTCATTTAAAATCACCAAAAATTGCCCATTTCTAGGCAGATATTTTGAAGGTCTCTTTCATTGATTCTTCCTGAGAGTGTCTCTGGGAGCAGGAGACTTTTCTGTGGGCAGTGGAAGAGATCCTGCACTACATCCAGAGGTAGTAGCATGGTAGTAACATGGTAGTAACATGGTAGGAATATGGGGTAGTCTCAGATTCACTTTACTGCTGATATCAGAGATTTCTCCAGTTTTGTTCCCAGTTCACCTAACTGCAGAGCAGAGGTGTGAAGATTTAGTTATATAATTATTTGTTTTCTATTTTTGTTTTTTACCTGCCCCACCACACCTGAGGAGTGATTCTAAGGCACAAATCCTTGGCGTTCTGCTGCACTCCAAGCAAAACCTTTTGGATCCTCAGAGGCAAAGAGACTGTCCCTTTAGTGCAGAGCGTCCCACAGAGACGACAGCCAGTCTGTCCATCAGTGCTGGTCTCAGCTGCGCTGGCATCTCTTCGACTGCAGGACAATTGCACTAAGGAGGTTGTCCTGAGAAGAGCTTGAACACTGCTGAGAGCAGAGGAATCCTGGCTCCAAGTGCCCATCTCCAGACCCCTCACCCTCTCCCCGTACTCCCCTTCCCACAAGCACCCCGAGGGCTCACTCCATGGGCATGTGAAACCCCCATCCCCAGGCAGCCTGGGAACAAGAGCAGCAGCAGCACGGCCAGGTGGAGAAGCCAGGAGGAATGGCAGCGTGCTGCTGCCAGGGGAGGCAAGGCCAGGGAGGGACAGACGGACACTCAGCACACCCTCCTGTGCTGCAGCTCTGCCTGCAGAGGAGGCAGCTCCTGCTCATTGCAAACGATCTGTGCTCACCTCAAGCCTGCAGACACCTCCCAAAGGCAGGGCACTGGGCATCGGAGGGTTCGCAGCTCCCTAAGATCAGCTAGGATAAAGCCTGAGAGGACCACAATGATGATGTTGGTGCAGTCTGTGGGCTGAGGTGTGGGAAGGGACTTTATGAAGTTCGTTGATGGCATATTGGTCCCTCTCTGCAATGCTCTAGGAGTCTCAATCTCCTGTACAATCCTGACAAACCATTACCATGAAACCTGCCTCCCCTCCACTGCAGGATTCTTCAGGCACCGAGTGCAGAAAAAGTCTTGCCTTTCTGGTAGTCCCTGCCTTGGTCTTTCTCTTGAAAATTGCAACCATAAATGCCATTCTCTACAGCTGGGCATCGGTCAGCGGGTGGTGAGCAATTGCATTGTGCATCACTTGTTTTCTTACACATTATTATTGTTAATACTATTATCATTATCACTATTATTATTATTATTGTTATTATTATATTCCTTATATTCCTTATATTATTATATTCCTGTCTTAATAAACTGTCTTTATCTCAACTCACCGGCTTCACTTTCCCGTTTCTCTCCCCCATCCCAGAGAGGGAGGGGGGAGGGTGAGCGAACGGCTGTGTGGTGTTTAGCTGCCAGCCGGGTTAAACCACAACAGTCCTTTTGGTGCCCAACGTGGGGCCCGAAGGGTTGAGATATCGACCAATTTGTCCAGAGTGTTTTAAACTAGAATTGGTATAAGTATTGGACCTGCTTAATAGTTGCTAGTCACGATGTTGATTGCCTTAATCTCCGGTCTGCTGTGCCTGTTTTCCAAATTGAGTTTTATAGCGCGTTACTTTCTGTATGTGCTCTCTGTTGCACTGTTTATCCTTTCCGGGCCCTGGTTTAAGATTGTTATGGTACTGTGCGGTGTAACAATGGCTTATGAAATGATGAAATATCTGGTCACGACTTTAACCTGGTATTTGTACTCAGCACTGACGTCGACTCTATACTTTGGAAACCATATCTCGGAAACTATTAGCAATTACACCTATTGCCTGTTTTCGTTAGGGAGCCAATCTGTGAAGGGGACAGGGAAAGACATGTTTCCCTACCTGTTCACTCTCCCTTTCTCCTTCACCACCACCCTCTTATCCCCCGAGCTAGTTACGGTGGTTCTCCGAGATGTTGAATATCCTTGGGATACTCAGACCAGCCTGCTCTTGTTGTTATGTCTCCTGAATGCGCTTCAGGTTTTGTTGAGGGTTAAACAACTACTTAGGAATCTCATCCGGAGATCTGTCTTGAGGCGGGATAGTTGCGAGTGGCAGGGAGTGTGGGAGGATATGGGCAGGTTTCTAGAGCAGTGGTCACCTCCAGTGTTTTGGACATTCACCCCTGAACAACTGCAAAATCCTAAAAAGCTGGCATAATGCTTGAAAAGAAGGTGTCATGACTCTGGCAGTTCCAAAGTGACACAAATCACTGTAGCGTGCTGGGGTCTGGCTTGTGCCTATCGAGCTGCAATTGATGCTACTAGCAACCTAGCTCCAGCTCCTGCAGCCGCTCCTGCTCCTGCAGCCATTCCAGTTCCAGCTCCTGCAGCCGCTCCAGCTCCTGCAGCCGTTCCAGCTCCAGCTCCTGCAGCCGCTCCAGCTCCTGCAGCCGCTCCAGCTCCAGCTCCCGCAGCCACTCCAGCCCCTGCAGCAGCTCCAGCTCCTGCAGCTGCTCCCACTCCTGTGGCTGGGTCAGAGAAACGAGCTGTAGCAGTGCAAGTTGACCCCGCAGAGGGTATTCCAACCCCTGTGGCAGACCCTGTGTCTGGGTCAGAGAAACGAGCTGTAGCAGTGCAAGTTGCCCCTGTAGACAAGGTGAAGAAATGGTATAGAGACTCAGGTTGTTTAGAACGCAGTCTTCTGCTAAGTCTGGGCATAGAGAAGACGAGGCTGGGCCATCAAAGGTGCAGGAGGATGAAGATGAGGATGAGGATGTCGAAAAATCAACAGTAACTACCCGGACTCTATACCAGCGTGAGCTACGAGATGTGCAAAAAGATTTTGGTCGCTGTATAGGTGAGCAGCTTGTCACCTGGCTGCTCCGGTGCTGGGACACCGGAGCCAATTGTGTGGAATTAGAGGGCAAGGAAGCCAGGCGGCTGGGATCCCTTGCTAGGGACGCAGGCATTGACAAAGCAATTGGAGATGGAGCACGATCTCGCAGCCTCTGGAGGCGTCTCCTTTCAGCTGTGCAGGAAAGGTATCCCTTCTAGGAAGAACTTGTATGTCTACCAGGCAAATGGACCACCATGGAGAAGGGAATTCAGTACCTGAGGGAATTGGCCGTACGGGAAGTAATTTATAAGGACCTAGACGACGCACAAACATCCGCAGATCCAGATGCAGTCCGGTGTACACGACCCATGTGGCGGAAGTTTGTACAGAGTGCACCATGATCATATGCCAACTCATTGGCAATACTAACCTGGAAAGAGGAGGAGAATCCCACAGTGAATGAAGTGGCTAAAATACTCCGGCAGTACGAAGGAAATCTCTCCTCTTCCCTACAGGCCTGTGTCTTGGCTGTGGAGAAACTCTCTGAAGAGGTCCACCAACTTAAAGAGAATTTATCTTCCCCTCCACCTGAACGAGCCAGTGTCCACCAGCTAAAAGAGAATACTTTGGAGAAACTTTCTGAAAAGATCCACCAACTTGAAGAGAGATTATTTTCCTCCCCACCTGTACAAACCAGTGTCTCAGCTATTAGGGGGAAACGTTCATCTGTGCAAGAAAGACAATATGGTGGGCACACACACCGTGCCACCCTGTGGTTTTACCTACGTGACCATGGAGAGGCCATGAGAAAATGGGATGGAAAATCTACTGCGACCCTAGAGGCACGGGTACGTGAATTGCAAAAGAAAACAATTGGGAAAAAGGAGTTCTCTGAAAAGTTTGCTGCTCCAACTTCCAGCAGGCAGTCCTTTAAACACAGAAACGAAGATTCTGACCAGGACTAGAGGGGCCCTGCCTCCAGCCAGGGGGAGGAAAGGGACAATCGAGTTTATTGGACTGTGTGGATTCGATGGCCTGGCACGTCAGATGCACAGAAGTACAAGGCTTTAGTAGACACCGGTGCACAATGTACTCTAATGCCATCAAGCTATAAAGGGCCAGAGCCCATCTGTATTTATGGTGTGACGGGGAGATCCCAGCAGTTAACTGTATTGGAGGCTGAAGTGAGTCTAACCGGTAATGAGTGGCAAAAGCACCGTATTGTGACTGGCCCGGATGCTCCGTGCATCCTTGGCATAGACTATCTTAGAAGAGGATATTTCAAGGACCCAAAAGGGTTCCGCTGGGCTTTTGGCATAGCTGCCTTAGAGACAGAGGACATTAAAGAGTTGTCTACCTTGCCTGGTCTCTCAGAGGACCCTTCTGTTGTGGGGTTGCTGAGGGTTGAAGAACAGCAAGTGCCGATCGCTACCACAACTGTGCACCGGCGGCAATATCGCACCAACCGAGACTCCCTGAGTCCCATCCATAAGCTACTATCGTCAACTGGAGAGCCAAGGAGTGATCAGCAAGACTCATTCACCTTTTAATAGTCCCATATGGCCAGTGCGAAAGTCTCATGGTGAGTGGAGACTAACAGTGGACTATCGTGGCCTGAACGAAGTCACGCCACCACTGAGTGCTGCAGTGCCGGACATGCTAGAACTCCAGTATGAATTGGAATCAAAGGCAGCCAAGTGGTATGCCACAATTGATATCGCTAATGCATTTTTCTCCATCCCTCTAGCAGCACAGTGCAGGCCACAGTTTGCTCTCACTTGGAGGGGAGTCCAATATACTTGGAATCGGCTGCCCCAGGGGTGGAAACATAGCCCTACCACTTGCCATGGACTGATCCAGTCTGCGCTGGAGCAGGGGGAAGCTCCTGAACACCTGCAGTACATCGATGACATCATTGTGTGGGGTGACACTGCAGAAGAAGTTTTCGAGAAAGGGAAGAAAATAGTCCAAATCCTTCTGAAGGCCGGTTTTGCCATAAAACAGAATAAAGTTAAAGGACCTGCACGAGAGATCCAGTTTTTAGGAATAAAATGGCAAGATGGACGTCGTCAAATCCCAATGGATGTGATCAACAAAATAACAGCTATGTCTCCACCAACTAGCAAAAAAGAAACACAAACTTTCCTAGGTGTCGTGGGGTTTTGGAGAATGCATATTCCAAATTACAGTCTGATTGTAAACCCGCTCTACCAAGTAACCCGTAAGAAGAATGCTTTTGAATGGGGCCCTGAGCAACGACAAGCCTTTGAACAAATTAAGCAGGAAATAGTTCATACAGTAGCCCTCGGGCCAGTCCGAACAGGACCAGATGTAAAGAATGTGCTCTACACCGCAGCCGGGGAGAATGGTCCCACCTGGAGCCTCTGGCAGAAAGAACCTGGGGAAACTCGAGGTCGACCCCTGGGGTTTTGGAGTCGGGGATACAGAGGATCTGAGGCCCACTATACTCCAACTGAAAAGGAGATATTGGCAGCATATGAAGGAGTTCGATCTGCTTCGGAAGTGGTCGGTACTGAAGCGCAGCTCCTGCTGGCACCCCGACTGCTGGTACTAGGCTGGATGTTCAAAGGAAGGGTCCCCTCTACACATCATGCAACTGATGCTACATGGAGCAAGTGGGTTGCACTGATTACTCAGCGGGCTGGAATAGGAAACCCCAGTCTCCCAGGAATCTTGGAAGTGATTATGGACTGGCCAGAAGGCAAATGCTTTGGGATATCATCAGAGGAGGAGGTGGTCCGTGCTGAAGAAGTCCCACTGTACAACAAGCCACCAGAAAAAGAGAAGAAATATGCCTTGTTCACTGATGGGTCCTGTTGTATTGTGGGAAAGCATCGGAGATGGAAAGCTGCTGTATGGAGTCCTACACAATGAGTTGCAGAAGCTGCTGAGGGAGAAGGTGAATCGAGTCAGTTGGCAGAAGTGAAAGCCATTCAGCTGACTTTAGATATTGCTGAACGAGAAAAGTGGCCAGTTCTCTATCTCTGTACTGACTCATGGATGGTAGCAAATGCCCTGTGGGGGTGGTTACAGCAATGGAAGCAGAACAACTGGCAGCGCAGGGGCAAACCCATCTGGGTTGAACGATACAATGGACTGTTGAAGACTACACTGAAAGCAATGGGTGCTGGGACATTCAAAAATTGGGATACACATTTGGCAAAGGCCACCTGGTTAGTCAATACTAGGGGATCTGCCAGCCGAGCTGGACCTGCCCAATCAAACCTGTTACGCACTGTAGAAGGGGATAAAGTTCCTGTAGTGCACGTAAGAAACATGCTGGGTAAAACAGTCTGGGTTACTCCTGCCTCAGGAAAAGGCAAACCCATTCGTGGAATTGCTTTTGCTCAGGGACCTGGATGCACTTGGTGGGTAATGCAAAAGGATGGGGAGGTCCGGTGTGTATCTCAAGGGGATTTAAAACGGGGTGAGAATAGCCCATGAGTTGAATTGTAGTATGTTAATTATTATATAATACTGTATGTCATCACTACCATGGTTGCTATATATCATAGATGAAAATGGTGATTAATTACAAGGTATTGGAAAGAGTGTAACCTGAGCATGACATAAATGGTATGGAATAAGGGGTGGATATCTGTCCTGGTTCCAGTTAGGACAGAGTTAATTTTCCTCCTAGTAGCTGGTAGGGTGCTATGTTTTGGATTAGGATGAGAAGAGCGCTGATAACATGCTGATGTTTTAATTGTTGCAGAGCAGTGTTTACACCAGGCCAAGGACTTTTCGGCTTCTCGCTCTGTCCTGCCAGCGAGCAGGCTGGGGGTGCAGCAGGAGCTGGGAGGGGACAGACCCAGGACAGCTGACCCAAACTGGCCAAAGTGGTATTCCATACCATCTGGCGTCATGCTAAACAATATATAGGGGTGCCTAGCCGGGGTGGGGGGGCCAGCTGCTCAGGGATAGGCTGGGCATCGGTCAGCGGGTGGTGAGCAATTGCATTGTGCATCACTTGTTTTGTACGCATTATTATTAGTAATAGTATTATTATTATTATTGTTATTATCATTTTCCTGTCTTAATAAACTGTCTTTATCTGAACTCACAGGCTTCACTTTCCCTCTTCTCTCCCCCATCCGAGAGAGGGAGGGGGGAGGGTGAGCGAACGGCTGTGTGGTGTTTAGCTGCCGGCTGGGTTAAACAAAAACAAGCATAATTTGGTGGAGGTTCAGAGCTGATGGGCACATTTTGGAGGATGCTACTAAAGACCTTTGTGCCCTTTTCCCTCCTGACAACAACGCCACTTCTGTCTCAAGAATAAAGTTGCCAACAGAGGTGAGACAGATACTCTGGGATCAAGAATGTCATCAGAAAGCTGATCCCAATAAGGTATGGGAAGGTCAGGAGCAGCCTGGACAAGAGAGATGTGAGATTTTGGGGTGGGAAGAAGAGCTTGGCCAGCAGAAACTAATGTTTTCACAGAGGTATGAGGCTTCATGTAATGTTGATGCTGTGGTAACACTGACTTAAAACAGTCACGTATGCCCTTTAACTTAATTGAACCAGGAATTTTAATACCTAAACCTAAATGCCACTCCAACACTCTGAAAGGAATCCATTTTCTCTCTTGCTAACCCTAATGCCTTCCCTTAACACTAGCCTTAAAACGGTCTATTTAACCCTAGACTCCTTGGCAGACCTAAAAAAACCCTAAACCACAGAGCTTGCCCATACCTTAACCACAGACCTGACACCACAAGCAGAACACCAAACACACCCACTAAAACTTTGCTTAATCTCTAACCCAGAAAGTGAAAAACAGGTAGCGAGGGGGCTAGAGAGAAGTCAGCTCTGCCTCAGGATCTCCTGCCCCAGCAGGAGGAATGGGACTGGGGCAGTGACTGGGAGGTCACTTCTGTCTCTGCAGCTGATAGGGCAGCAGCAGGAACGTGTCACGCAAAGGGACTGTGAGGTGCCTTGTGTCTGGAGGTGGCAGGTCAGCCTTGGCTGAACTCCACCACCCTGCGCCAGTTGCTGGCCAGCTTCCTGGCTGGGGACAGCACCCCCTTTGCTCACAGAGGTGGGAGCACTCTCAGATGCACCTTCTGCATGACCGGAGTGCTTCCTGCTGGGGGCCATGTCCTACGGTCAGCCCTGGGCTGTACGCCATCCCTGTTCTCTGCCAAGCTCGTGAAGTGGAAAGTCTGACTCCAGAAGGCAGCTGTACCTGAACCAGGGGAATTTCTCTCATGTACAGTAATTATTTCTCCTCCTCCCAGCTACAGTGCTTTGGCCCCAGTGTTGTGGACACCTTCTGTGCTTTTGTCCCATTGTTGCGCCTCTCCTGCAGTGCCACGGTGATACTCATGGTCTTTGATTTCACGATCTGTATTTTGGATCCAATCTTCCTCTTCGCTCTCGTGCAGTTTTCATGTGTGTGCACCCTGTGTTGCCAGGCCCAAGGCCTTATCCACCTGCTCTTCTGTCCTCACGAGTGTTACTTTTTCCTACGACACCATCATCACTGTATGTGAAGTGCAGAACAGCCCTCCTCAGAGATCTTAATCAAGGCCTTTCCCAAACCTTCATCATCCTCCTGGTCAGTCCTCAGGTTGCTTAGAGGTGGTTTTGGAAGGGTGAGAGATGGGTCTGCAGGTGGAGAGGTGGATCTGCAGACATCGTCATAAGACCTATCTCAAAGACCTTGGAAAGGACGGATTGATCAAAGACATTCCCCGGGACTTGGAAAAGGCAGATATTAAACCCATTTTCTACTAGAAGAGCAAGCAGAAGGATGATTAAGTCTAACCAGCTTAATCCCAGACTTAACCCTAGCCCTCAACCCAGAACTAAACTATAAGACTCAAAGCTTGCCCTTATCCTAAACCTTGAGCAGGATCCTTGAGCAGAACACCAATCCCTCCCTTAAAGCCCTTGCCATTCCCTTAACCCCGGAGGGTGGCCTTTAATCCCTAATCTTTGTCCTGAACACCTAACCCCCAAAGCCCTCCACCATGCACACAGCACATCTCAGATTCAACCCCACTCCTACCTCTAACTTCAGCTCTTTGTCCCCTTGGGGCAGGGCAGGGGCTGTGAGGTCCTGCAGCAGTCACATGGCATTGGAAGAGGCATGTGAGGTGACAGGTATGTGATCAGAGCAGAGGCCACAAGGAGGAGCTGGCTGGGAATGCTGTGATGGGATCAGGTGTGCCTCAGGATCTGCAAGGCCTGCAGGAGGCACGTGGCTGGGAAGGAGGCTGGGAGGTCACTTCTGTCTCTGGAGCTGACGGACCAGCAGCAGGAATGTGGCCCAGACAGGGACCGTAAAGGGCAGAGGCATGCACATGGCACTGAAGATGATGGCGAGGCACCTTCTGTTCTGGTCAGGTGAGAGACCACAGGAAGGCTGATGGGATGGGAGTCATGCTTGAGATATAGTTTGTGAGACCATCGAATCACAGAATGGCCCATGCTGGAAGGGACCTTAAAGATCATCTTGATCATCTGAAGTCGAAGTAGATGACATTGGTCGGTCTTCCCTTGTCGTCTGATGTGGTCACTCCATTGTAGAAAGCCACCAGATTTGTCCGGCACAACCTACCCTTTGGTGAAGCCATGCTGGCTGTCTCGGATCACATCTTTCTCTTGCATGTGCCTTGACATTGATTCCAGGAGGATCTTTTCCATGGTCTTGCCAGGCACAGAGGTGAGGTTCACCGTTCTGGAGTTCCTTGGGTCCTCCTTTCTACCCTTAATCAAAAGGGGAATGATGTTTCCCTTTTCCCAGTCACCAGGGACTTCACCCGACTGCCAGGACTCTTCAAATATGATGGAGAGAGGCTTGGCAACTACATCTGCCAGTTCCTTCAGGACCTGGGGTGCAAGTTATCATGCCCCATAGACTTGTACTCGTTAAGTTTCATCAGGTGGTTTCGAACCTGCTCTTCATTTACAGCAGGTGGGACTTTGCCCCCCAGCCTCCATCTCTGGGTTCAGGGAAATGAAAGACTTGGGAAGCCTGACTGGCGGTGAAGACTGAGGAGAAGACGTTGCTGAGTCCCTCAGCCTTCTCCATGTCTGTCATTACCAGTTCACCCTTCTCATCCATCAGAGGGGGTACACTCTCCTTGCCCTTTCTTTTCTGAGCAATGTATCTGTAGAATCTCTTCGGTTATTATTTTCATCCCCTCTGAAGCACAGTTCCATCCGTGCCTTGGCTTTCCTTATCCCATCCCTGCACATCCGAAACAAAACCGTGTATGAGGACCTGGAAAAAGGAACCCTGCACCAGAGAAGCCATTCTGAAAACAAAACTTGTAGGTAGGAAACGCAGTTTTGTGGAGGTGCAGAGCTGATGGGCACATTGTGCAGGATGCTCCTAGAGACCTTTGTGCCCTTTCCCTCCTGACAACAATGCCACTTCCTTCTCAAGACTAGAGTAGCCAACAGAGGTGAGACAGATACTCGGGGATCAAGAATGTCATCAGAAAGCTGATCCCAATAAGATATGGGGAGGTCAGGAGCAGCCTGGACAAGAGAGATGTGAGATTTTGGGGTGGGAAGAAGAGCTTGGCCAGCAGAAACTTATGATTTCATAGAGGTAAGAGGGTTCATGTAATGTAGACGCTGCTTTAACACTGACTTAAAACAGTCATGTATGGCCCTTACCTTACTTGAACCAGGAATTTTAATCCCTAAACCTAAATGCTACTACAACACTCTGAAAGGAATCCATTTTCGCTCTTCATCCCTTTCCTTTACACTAGCATTAAAATGCTCTATTTAACCCTGGACTTCCTGGGAGACCTAAAAAACCCTAAACCACAGAGCTTCTCCATACCTTAACCGGAGACCTGACACCACAAGCAGAACACCAAACACTCCCACTAAAACTTGTGCTGTCCTATGTGCAGATCTTCAGGGCGGTGCTGAGGATGCCCTCTGAGCAGGGCCGGCACAAAGCCTTTTCCACGTGCCTCCCTCACCTGTCTGTGGTCTCCCTGTTTGTCAGCACTGCCATGTTTGCTTACCTGAAGCCCCCCTCCATCTCTTCCCCACCCAGGGACCTGGTGGTGGCAGTTCTGTACTCGGTGGTGCCTCCAGCAGTGAACCCCCTCATCTACAGCATGAGGAACCAGGAGCTCAAAGGTGGAGTGAGAAAACTATTTCTATACATGCTTCTTCATCATCAAGAATGACTTCATTATTGAGATTATTATCATATCATTTTTGTCATTATACTTGTTTTCAAAATGTAATATTAGAAATAATCCTAACAGGACTACCTGTTTATTTGGGAAACTGAGAGAACGATTTCCTTAAGTATATTTTTATTAATATTTTAGCAAAATTTTATATTGATAGAAATAATGTTATTCTTATCCTTCTGCGTAACAAGTTTTAAAAATATTTTTAACCAGTCATAGAATCGCGGAATCACAGAATGGCCTGGGCTGGAAAGGACCTCAAAGATCATCTAGTTCCAACTCCCCTACCATGGGCAGTGACACCCCCCCAGGAGATCATGGTTGCTCAGGACTTCATCTAACTTGCTCTTGAAGACCTGCAGGGATGGGGCATCCAATACCTCTGTGGAAAACCTGTTCCAGTGCCTCACTATCCTCTGAGTGAAAACTTCCCTGGTAACCTCTAATAGGAATTTCCCCTTTCTTTTAATTTAAAACCATTTCCCCTTGTCCTATCATTATCTACCTGAGTAAAGAGTCCTTCTCCATCCACTTTATAAGACCACTTTAAGTATTGAAAATCTGCAATGACATCACCCCAGAGCCTTCTCTTCTCCAGGCTGAACAGCCCCAGCTCTCTCAGCCTTTCTTCATAGAAGAGGCACTCCATCCCCTTGATCATCTTTGTGGCCCTCCTCTGGACCCACTCTAACAGCCCACATCCTTCTTGTGCTGGGGGCTCCAGACCTGGACGCAGGACTCCAAGTGGGGCCTCACAAGGGCAGAGGAGAGGGGGACAATCACCTGCCTCCACCTGCTGGCACTCCTCTCTTCATGCAGCCCAGGATGCAGTTGGCCTTCTGGGCTGCCAGTGCTCACTGCTGGCTCATGTTGAGCATTTCATCCAGCAGAACCCCCAAGTCCTTCTCTGCAGGGCTGCTCTCAATGAGTTCTTCTCCCAGCCTATCCCCATGTCTGGGATTTCCCCGACCCAGGTGCAGCACCTTGCACTTGCACTTGTTGACCCTCCTTAGGTTCACATGGGCCCACTTATCAAATCTGTCCAGGACCCTTTGGATGGCATCCCTTCCTCTGTTGCATCCACTACACCCCTCAGCTTGGTGTCATCTGCACACTTGCTGAGGGTGCACTCGACCCCACTGTCCCTGTCATTGATAAAGATATTGAACAGTACTGGTCCCAGGATAGACCCCTGAGGGACACCACTCATCACCAGCCTCCACTTGGACATAGAGCCGTTGACCATCGCTCTCTGGGTGTGACCTTCATGCCAAATCCTAATCCACTCAATGGTCCACCCATCAAATGTGTATCTCTCCAATTTGGAGACCACGATGTCATGTGGGACCATGTCAAAGGTCTTAAAGAAGTCCAAGTAGATGACATCGGTCGGTCTTCCATTGTCATCGGAAGTGGTCACTCCATTGTAGAAAGCCACCAGATTGGTCCGGCACAACCTACCCTTTGGTGAAGCCAAGCTGGCTCTCTTGGATCACCTCTTTCTCTTGCATGTGCCTTGACATTGATTCCAGGAGGATCTTTCCATGATCTTGCCAGGCACTGAGGTGAGGCTCACTCTTATGGAGTTCCTTGAGTCATCCTTTCTACCCTTTTTAGAAATAGGAGTGATGTTTCCCTTTTTCCAGTCACCAGGGACTTCACCCGACTGCCAGGACTCTTCAAATAGGATGGAGAGAGGCTTGGCAACTACATCAGCCAGTTCCCTTAGGACCCTGAGGTGCAAGTCATTGTGCCCCATAGACTTGTACTTGTTGAGTTTCATCAGGTGTTCCCAAACCTGCTCTTCTTTTACAGCAGGTGGGACTTTGCCCCCCAGCCTCCATCTCTGGGTTCAGGGAAATGAAAGACTTGGGATGCCTGACTGGCAGTGAAGACTGAGGAGAAGAAGTTGCTGAGTCCCTCAGCCTTCTCCATGTCTGTCATTACCAGTTCACCCTTCTCAGCCATCAGAGGGGGAACACTCTCCTTGCCCTTTCTTTTCTGAGCAATGTATCTACAAAATCTCTTCCTGTTATTCATTGCTTCACTCGATAAGCTCAGTTCCATCCATGCCTTGGCTTTCCTTATTCCATCTCTGCACATCCAACGCTGAAACATGCACGAGAAAAAAGTAACCCTGGATCCATAGAAGCCATTTGGGAAACAAATTTATAGGTAGGAAGTGTGATTCTGTGGAGGTGCAGAGCTGATGGGCACATTGTGCAGGATTCTCCTAAAGACCTTTGTGTCCTTTTCCTTCCTGACTACACCGCCACTCCCTTCTCAGGAATGGAGTAGCCAACAGAGGTGAGACAGATACTCTGAGGTCAGGAATGTCATCAGAAAGCTGATCCCAGTAAGATATGGGGAGGTAAGGAGTAGCCTGGACACGAGAGATGTGAGATTTTGGGGTGGGAAGAGGAGCATGGCCAGCTGAAATAAGAGGGTTGATGTAATGTCGAAGCTGTGGTAACACTGACTTAAAACAGTCATGTGTGGCCCTTACCTTATTTTAACCAGTAGTTTTATTCCCTAAAAGTAAATGCTACTCCAACACTCTGACAGGAATCCCCTACTCTAATGCTTGAACTCAAAGTATCCCTTGAAGCAAAACTCACCCATAGCCCTTTTCCCTTCCCGTTACTCTCTTGCTCACACTAATCCCTTCCCTTGACACTAGCATTAAAATGCTATATTGAGGCCTAGACAAGTTCTTGGCAGACCTACAAAGACCCTGAACCACAGAGCTTTCCCGTACCCTAACCACAGAAGAAGACCAAACCTTCCCATTAAACCTTTGTTTACTCTCTGACCCACAAAGGTGAGCCCTATTCCCGTGGGGACGAGAAAGTGGTCAGCTCTGCCTCAGGATCTCCTGCCCCAGCAGGAGGAATGTGACTGGGGCAGTGACTGGGAGGTCACTTCTGTCTCTGCAGCTGATAGGGCAGCAGCAGGAACGTGTCACGCAAAGGGACTGTGAGGTCCCTGCTGTCTGGAGGTGGCAGGTCACCCTTGGCTTCTCCCTGGGATCTGCACTTTGGGGCTGACATCTGCCAGTGGCCTTGCTAGGCCAGCAGAAGGCCTCTGCTTGGCATGCTGCCTGTGGGATCCCCTCTGCCTCCATCCCCAGGAGGACCCAGACAGAAAGAAGGCCCGCAGAGGGCTTGTCCTGTCCCTTCTGCTTGAGGCCAGGACTGGACAGCAGGAGGCACAAGGCTTGGCTGTGTCTAGCCAAGAAGCTGCAAGGCCAGCAGCAGGCCCAGGGCTTCGAAGATGCTGCTGAGGTGACTTATGTGTGCTTGGCTGACAGGCCGCACGGAGCCTGATGGGTTGGGATGCCTCCTTCAGGAGTGGTTTCCACCCTGATGGAGCTTTCTTTGGTAGTAGGAAAGAGCAGGAGAGAAAAAAGTACCACAGAGTGCACCTTGGAAGGGTGGCACTGGCCACAAGGAGGAAGAAATGTCCCTCAAAGGGTCGTGCTGTGCTGACAGAGGTCACTGAAAGAGAGTCTATGGTCAGACCCAGGCTTTTTGTTCATCAAGGAACAGCTGATGAGGGTTGACGAGACATGGCTGAGATGACGGAAAGTCCTGGATGAGAGCAAGGGGCTGGACAGAGATGGGTGTCTGCAGACTTCAAGGAAATAGGGCAAAGCGTGGGACAGCATAGGAAAGCCTGCAGAGGAGAAGGCAGAGGGTGCTGGCAAGAAGGCAAGGCCCCAACAGCCCTGACCTTTTTGTCCCTTTGCCTAGAGCCTCAGAGGAGACGAGATATAGTCATTGCAATGGGGCCTCACTGCTTCCTTGATACCCTGTGCAGGGGTGGGGAGGTGTCCTAATGAAGTTCTTCTCGTGGCATCACACTGCCCACCACATCATACAGACCCCAAGAAGAGCCCTGAGCCAGACTTGGGGGTGCAGGATCTCCCCTCCCAGTGGCTGGGGTCAGGCCTTGGCCCTTCTGCTTCACCAAAACCAACCAAGACTTTTCTCAGCACAGCGCTTTGCCTGTCTGCAATCAAGGCCTCCAATGATCTGCCCTAACAAGTCCCTGGGGAGGCTTTGTTAGGAACAGCCCTCAGTGGGGCCCATTAATACTCCAAGTCACTTCAACTTTTTCTTCTGACTTCACCTTCTCAAGCGGTTACATCATTCTCCTCTCAGTACCTGACCTTCATAGACTGAGCACCAAAATACACCATGGAACTCATTAAAATGCAGAATGTCTTAAGCAGCCATATCTCTCCCATAATTTTCTTCAAATCTTCAAGACTTGTAGAGCTAATTGGAGAGCTTTCATGGTGTAGTTAAGGAAGAAGATTTCAAAGAGCATCTAATAGAAATCTTTCCTCATTTTAAAGACTGAATTTTGTTGCATTTCAGTTTGGAGCATCATTTTCCCATAGATATTGGTCTAGTGTTACTCTTTTTAAGCCCTGCTTAGGTAGGAAGAGCAGGGTTTTTCCTATGTAAAAACAACATGAAATCATGCTGCTATTTTCAAAATAAAATAAAACAAACAAAGTTCAAGTTCCTCATTTTGTTGCCTCCAGTGATGTTTACCTTCCCAAAAGGATGACTGTACATGATCTATTTTACACTGATTAACAGGAAATTTAAAATAATTGTTAATATTAATCCATATCATACTAATTCAATGATAAATGATGAGTTTCTTGCTAAGGAAACCGTCAGACAGACTGCTGAGAGATGGGCGAGCTGGAACTCACTGAAACTCAAAGCAGCAACTGGGTTGGTGAGAGCGGTCTGAATGATCAAAGAGTAAGGGGAGGGCAAACCAGGAGAACCATGGGAAGTGCATAGGTCCAGACAGGCAGCTGGAAAGGGGACATTCAGCAAGGTCTGTGTAATCAAGATGGGTTTTGTGCCTGGAAGATGAGGGAACACACCATGATAGACAAAGTGATGACAATGTAAGTACAGGTGAACACCAGTATTTCTTCTCCTGCAATGAATATAGAACATAGAAATTCTCATTTCTTCATGATAGAAATTACACTTCACGTGAAACTTTTTATGGAAGGGATTGAATCATTTGAGCTGATGAGTAGTTGCTTTATTAGTTAAGTACTAAAAAAAAATACTGGATATTGAGGCAGAGCTTTGCTGTGTGACCTTAAGCAACCAGGGAAAACCTCCTGTGGCCCCGTTGCATATGAGGCACTTCCCTGGACCAGCAGATGTCAGAAAAGACCTGCAGGAGACCGGAGCCCTTTGGGAAAATCAGGTGGAGCCAGGTGGAGTTCCCAGGGCACCTCCACTGCCAGCAGTGGTCTTTGTCCCTGTAACTGCAGCCCAGCCCAGCACAGGAAACCCATTCAAAGACAAACCCCTTCTTCTGTGGGTTCCTGGGATTGACCTAGATTTGAAATGGCCATTGGAAACCCATGATACTTTTCCTTATTCCTACTAGACACATGAACATCCATTTACCTTCCTGGGTCAACTTTAGCAAACTCAGGCTGAAAAACTCAAGTATAGCACGCTTCAAATGGCTGAGCCAGAACCGAACAGCTTGTCCCACTTTGGAAATAGTCCCCGTCCAACTGAGGTTTTGAAAGTGAAAAATGTGAAATGCCCTGTCAGGTCAAAGCACAGAGTAAGGGAAAGTCACACATATTGTGCTGGTGTAGCAGAAGGTAAAAAGCATTGCATTGTGCCTCAGACTAATCAAGGAGACCTAATCCAGTTCATCTGTGAGATAAAGCAGAGTGAAGGACGTTGGGTTGTGTCCTAACATGAAGAAGGATGTACATCACTGGTGAAGGAACTGTCTTTTTGTGCCATCACCAATGCAAACACACAAAACTATATAAAATAAAGGTAACAAACCCCACTCTGGCTCTGTCACCCCTCAGTGAACCGGAGAGGGAGCTGACAGCCAAGGGACGCATTTGGGTGTGGAAGGTGGGGCCCAGCAGAGACAAGGAGCTAAGGCAGTAGCTGGGGGAGGCCAGGAGAAGCAGCCCAAGGGGTGGTGCTGCTTGTGAGGACACGTTTGTGCCAGCAGCCTGAGTGGGCAGCAGCTGTGCACAGGCGAGGGGAGGCCAGGAAGCGCATGCCAAGAGCGCTCCTGCCAGCAGAGACAAGGCCGGGGCCGAGGGCAAGGGGAGGGGCAGGCCCAGGGCAGGGGGCTGCAAGGGCCATGCTGAGCTCCCTGCCCCTGCAGCAGCTGCACTGGCCCTCAGCAGATGTGCTGGCCGGCACGCACGGGGAGGTGCTGGCGTGCATCAGAGAGCAGCGAGGAGGGCGCTGGAGAGGGCCGGGGCGAGGCGTGTGGCAGAGCCCCATGCAGGGGCTGGCTGGGGGTCCCCCCTGCTGCAGCCACCGCACGCGGCGTGGCAGGAGGAGGGCAGGCAGGGCTTGTGGCCACGGGGCAGAGCCTGGCCGTGGACGCTCATTGAGCATCGTGCAGGTCCTGGCAGGCTGCGGTGAGGGGACGAATGCCCTGGGCCCCCTTTCTGCTCTGCCCAGGCCAGCAAGGGCCCCGAGCGGCCTCGTGTCCCCTGCCCCTGCAGCTCGGGGCTCCCTTCCCCAGCCCTGGCTCTGCAGCACCAAGCCCTGCTGGGAGCCCTCCCCTGCATGCTGCCACCGCTCCCTGACGCTGCTGCTGCCCTCTGCCGGGCACTGCCCAGCCCAGCCCAGCCCCTGCCCACCTCTCCCCACCTCCCGGACCTCTCCCCAGCCCAGCAGCCCAGGCTGGGCTGGCCGCAGGCCAGTGCCCACCGCAGCCTGCTGCAGGGCTCTGGGCACGGCCAGCACAGCCCCAGCCCCTCGCAAGGCACCGCAGCTGCTGGCACAAAGGCGGCTCTGGGCCTCCCCAGCAGCCCCCGCGCTGGGGCCAGCCACGGCTCAGGAGATGGAGGGCCGTGAAGCTGCAGGAGCCCTGCTCTCCTGCCTGGGACATCCCCAGCACAGAGTGCCTGTGCCCCGCACGGCCAGCCCCGCTCCCCAGGCCAGCACAAGAGGCCTGGCCCAGGCACAGAGCAGCTCCAGATTCCGGTCCATGAAGCTCCAGATTGCCCCACTGAGCAGTGATGCGAAGCCCCAAGGGCTACCAGGGCTGTTCCTGAATGTGACAGCAGGGCTTTTGGCCCTGAGCCCCTTCTCCGTTGAGAGAATGAGATGGGATTTGAAAGCTGTGAATATCTAATGGCTTCTTTATTTTTTTATCTACACAGGGAGTTTGGTTCTTACAGTACAGTAGATAACTGGGTAATAATAAAAATTAATAGGTAGACGGATAAGGCGAAATTTCCTTAAATTAAAATAATATTATCGCACATTTTAAAAAATAAGACTAAACAATTTCTGAAAAAATTTTGTGAGGAATTCTCTCAGTACTGTTATGATGGTGAGGATATTATTGATGCTTCAGAAGTATCTATGAAAGTAATTTCCTTAGTGCATTTCTCAGTTCCTGGTTCCTCATGCTGTAGAAGACGGGGTTCACTGCTGGAGGCACCACCGAGTACAAAAATGCAAACACCAGGTCCAGGGATGGGGAGGAGATAGCGGGGGGCTTCAGGTAGGCAAACAAGCCAGTGCTGACAAAGAAGGAGACCACAGCCAGGTGGGGGAGGCACATTGAAAAGGCTTTGTGCTGGCCCTGATCAGAGGGCACCCTCAGCACCGCCCTGAAAATCTGCACGTAGGACAGCACAATGTAAATAAAACAAAGAAATACTAAAGAAAGAGTAATGGCAAGTGCCCCAACTTCCCTGAGGTAGGCATCTGAGCAGGAGAGCTTGAGGATCTGGGGGATCTCACAGAAGAACTGGTCCACAGCATTGCCTTGGCAGAGGGGCAGGGAAAAGGTAGTGGCCGTGTGCAGGACAGCATTGAGAAAGCCACTGCCCCAGGCAGCTGCTGCCATCTGGGCACAAGCTCTGCTGCCCACAAGGCTCCCGTAGTGCAGGGGCTTGCAGATGGCAACGTAGTGGTCGTAGGCCATGACCGTGAGAAGGAAGTACTCTGCTCCAATGAAGAAGAATAAAAGGAAGACCTGAGCAGCACATCCTTGATAGGAGATGGCCCTGGTGTCCCAGAGGACATTGGCCATGGCTTTGGGCAGAGTGGTGGAGATGCAGCCCAGGTCGAGGAGGGCGAGGTTGAGGAGGAAGAAGTACATGGGGGTGTGGAGGCGGTGGTCGCAGGCTACGGCGGTGAGGATGAGGCCGTTGCCCAGGAGGGCAGCCAGGTAGATGCCCAGGAAGAGCCCGAAGTGCAGGAGCTGCAGCTCGCGCGTGTCTGCGAATGCCAGCAGGAGGAACTCGCTCACAGAGCTGCTGTTGGCCATTTCCTGCTTCTGGGCATGGGGTCCTGCCCATGGAGCAAAAGCGCAGTAAGATAGTACAGAATTACCTGATAATAACTAATTCCATTTTGTCCTCTCAAGCAGACATTGGTCAGGTCCCTTTCATGAGTTTTAACTGACGCTGACTGAGGGTGTCCCTGGAATAAGGGGACTTTGCTGTGGTCAATGTAGTAATCAGTCCTCACTTATAACAATAAGGAAAGGGGAACATGTGGTAATCCCTGATTAAATTCACTCCTGATATCAAGTGATTATCCACATTGCTCTTCCAAATTCACCCAACTGCATAGCAGGGCTGTTAGAATTTCTGTTTCTTTTTTCTTTTATATTTTCGTTCCTTCTGCACTCCAAGTGAAACCTTGTCGATCCTCACATAAAAAGGGACTGTCCCTTTAGTGCAGACTGCCCTTCCGAGTGGACAGCCAGTCTGTCAAGAAAGGCTGGTCTCTTCTGCTGGCATGCCTATGAGCTGCAGGATAACCACATGTTCACCTGAAAAGAACCAGGACACTGCTGAATCAGGGCTCAACGTGCCCATCTCCAGACCCCTCACCCTGTCCCCGTACTCCCATTCCCCAAAGCACACCGAGGGCTCACTCTGTGCTCTATGGGCATGTGAAACCCCCATCCCCAGGTAGCCTGGGAACAAGACCAGCAGCAGCATGGCCAGGTGGAGAAGCCAGGAGGAATGGCAGACTCTACTTCATGTTGAAGAAAGAGAGAGATCTATCCTGTCAGATGCTATCAGGAATCGGATGTGCCAGCTGTAGAAGACCCCTCTGGCAACTGCAGCTCCATGGCCCTGCTGCCAGAGACTCACGGTGCCAAGAGCCTGCAGATCTGTCCTGCCACACGCCGCCCTCTGTTGCTGCGCTCCTCACTGCCTCCAAGCCCTCTCTCCTTCTCTCCTGTCCCCGTGCCAGCTGCGGTCAGAGCCCCCAGCCCTGCTGTGCTGTGCACAGGAGCTGCTCCTGGGCACAGCTGTCTCTCTGCACCAGGGCCCTCTTGCCACGAGCTCTCTCTGTCCCACGAGCCCGGCCCAGCTCAGCACCAGACGCCCAGCCCAAGGCATTGGAATACCCCCTCGGGGGCTTTGGTGAGGAGCCCACGAACCTCAGGCACTGAGAGACAACTGAAGACATCTCTCAACAAGTCCAAGTCAGAGGCAAGTTTCCTGCAGTGTCCCCCTGAGGGCCAGCACTGACACAGCCTCCCTTGGAGCTCGTTAGAGCAGAGCATTGGAGGCAGTGAGGACAAGGAGACAAAGGCAATGTGAAAGTGACCCTGATGTGTAGGAAAACTGGATGTGTTTCACTAAGCACAAGGGCCCAAACAATAATGAATGATTGAAAATTTGAAAAGACAGAAAAAGGAGTTAAAACAGTAATAATAACAATAATAACAATAAAAATAATGACAATAATATGTACAAAGCAAGTGATGCACCACGCAATTGCTGAGAAGCCCCTCACTGATGCTCAACCTGTCCCTGAGCATTGGTCCGCTGCACCCTGGCCAGCCTGCATCAGGATCTCTTGTGCACGTCCCTTCACCTTCAGTTCTTTTAGTGTGAAATCAGCTTTCAGAGAAATTTGGAGTATTTTCTTCCCTTTCTCAAACACTTCCTCTGCTGTGTCACCCCACACAACGATGCCATCGATGTACTGCAGGTGTTCAGGAGCTTCCTCCTCTTCCAGGGCACTCTGGATCAGTCCATGGCAAATGGTAGGGCTGAGTTTCCTGCCCTGGGGCAGTCGATGCCAGGTTGAAAGCAAGCTGTGGCCTTCAGTCTGCTGGCAAACGCATGGAGAAAAATGCATTAGGGATATCAGTTGTGGCAAAACGCTTGGGTGCCTTTGATCCCAGTTTGCATGGAAGCTCTACCGTGTCCGGCATGGCAGCACTCAGCACTGCATGACTTCCTTCAGGCCACGACAATCCTCTGTCAGCGGACTCCCTTGGTGCTCTACTGACTCAGGTGCACGGCTGTGGCAGTGATTGGCACCAGCTGTCCTTCAGCCCTCATCAACCCCACAACAGAAGGGTCCTGTGAGAGCCCAAGGCAAGGCAGACAACAGCATCATGTCCTCCGCATCCAAGGCAGCTGTGCCAAAAGCCCACCCATACCCTTTTGGGTCCTTGAAATATCTCTCCTCTCCTGAAGCAGTCTCTTCCAAGGATGCACAGAGTCCGGGGCCAGTCCCAGTGGGGTGCTTTTGCCACTCCTTCCCACTTAGACTCACTTCAGCCTCCAGCACAGGTCAGTGTTGGGATCCCCCTGTCACTCCAGACATACAAATGGGTTCACCCCTCCACAGCTTGATGGCACTAGGGTACGCTGTGCAGTGGTGTCCACTGGAGCTTGAGACTTTTGGTGGCCTGATGTGCAAGGCCATCGAATCCACACAGCCCAATACAGCCGATTGTCCCCTTCCTCCCCCTGGCTGGAGGCAGGGCCCCTCTCGTCCTGCTCATAGTATTCCTTACTGTGTCTGCAGGACTGCCCGCTGGAAAGTGGAGCAGCAGTTCTCTAAGAACCCCTTTTAGGGATTGTTGTTCCTTGCCACTCACTTACCCGTGCCTCTACGGTTGAGGCAGGTTTTCCATCCCACTTTCTCATGTCCTCTCCATGGTCACACAGGTAAAACCACAGGGTGACACATCGTGTGTACCCACCATCTCTCCTTTCGTGCCCTCTAACTCCAGGGAGGGGCCCTGTTTCTTCCAGCACCAGAGCAGCATAGGGATAGGGATCGCGTGATTACTGATGCTCTTAGGACCTCTTCCTCTTCATCCTCCTACTCACATGATGGTCCAGCTTTTTGAAGCCTGCCTCATCTTCTTTCTCCTCCTTTCTTGGCTAGGTAGGATTTTATTTTCTCTCTAAAAAAAATGACTTTCATATCCATTGTTTTTTCTTGCATATAGGAGCAACTGATACAGTCACAGGTTGCTTCTCTGGCCCAGACAAAGGGCCTATAAAAGGAGCTGGAGTTGCTGCAGGGCATTCTGCAGATGCTGTAGTGGCTGCAGGGCCTGTCAGAGGGGTTGGAGTGGCTGCAGGGCTTGTCACAGAGGTTGGAGTGGCATTGATTGTGGCTCTGTAAGCATAGGCCGAGACCCAGCACACTACAGTGGTATGTGTCTCTTTGGAAATGTCAGGGTGATAACACCACTTTTTCAAGCATTTCACAGTTTTTTAGGATTCTGCACTTGCTCAGGGATGACGTTCCAAAGCTTTGGAGGTGCCCCCTGCTCTAGGTGCCTGCCCAGATCCTCCCACACTCCCTGCCACTCCTCACTCTCCTGTCTCCATGCACATCTCTGGATGGCATGTTTAAGTAGTTGCTTAAACATAAACAAAAGATGGAACACATGCAGGAAATGTAACAATAGGAACATGCTAGTTTGACCATCCCAAGGATATTCAAAGCTTTGGAGAGCTATTGTAATTAGCCTGGAGGAGAAGGGGGAGGTGAAGGAGAAAAGGAGAGTGAAGAAGTGGGGAAAGGCCTCCCCCACTGTCCATACCAGTTCCACCCCCCCCCCTCCTGCCCCACCCCACATAGATTTACTCCCTGAGGAGAAAAGGCAAAAAGTGTAAAAGAGTGTAACTACTAAGAGTTTCTAAGAGATGAAGAGATGGTTCCCGAGGTACAGAGGGGGCAATAATGTTATCCTATCAGAAGTCAGTGTTATCCAATACAGCAAAAGATTAACCTTAAACCTGTCCCCAGAATTGATGAACAGCATGACATGGAAGACAGACAGTTAGCAATGTGCTATACAACACAATTCTGAAAACAAGCACAACAGACCCCAGATCAAAAAGATCGACATTGTGATCAGCAACTGCTAAACTGATCTAATGCTTAGAACAACTCACTTTTAAAATGCTCTGGTCAGATCTGTCATCTCAACCTTTGTGCTCCACGCTAGGCACCAAGAAGACTTGCTGTGGTTTGACCCGGCAGGCAGCTCAGCACTACAAAGCTATTCATCCACTGGGATGGAGGAGAGAACTGGGAGGAAAGGAAAAAAGAAAAAAAAATTTATGGGTTGATATAAAAGCAGATTAATAGGACACAAAGGAAATAATAACAACAATAATAACAACAACATAATAATAATAGAATATATTATTATTATTATTATTATAGATACAAATAGACTAAGGAGATGATCTTTTTGTGTGCATATCAAAAGAAAGAAAAGACGGGTGGTGGTGATTAGTTGGAAAGTGTTGGACCTGAGCATGACAGACATGGTATGGAATAAGCGGTGAATATTGTCCTAGTTTTTGCTGCAAAAGAGTACATTCTTCTTCCTAGTAGCTGGTATGGTGCTGTGTTTCATATTTACAGAATTACAGAACAGTTTGGGTATGAAAGGACCTTAAAAATCACATCATTCCAACTCCCCTGCCATGAACAGAGACACCTTCCACTAGACCAGGTTGCTGAAGGCCCCATCCAAACTGGCCTTGAACACCTCCAGGGATGGGGCATCCACAACTTCTCTGGGCAGCCTGTTCCTCTCACCCTCTGAGTAAAGAACCTCTTTCTAATGTCTAATCTGAATCTACCCTCTTTCAGTTTAAACCATTACCCCTAGTCCTATCGCTGCTCTCTTTCATGAAGAGTCCCTCCCCAGCTTTCCTGTAGGCCCCTTTAGGTACTGGAAGGCCGCTGTAAGGTCTCCCCGGAGCCTTCTCTTCTCCAGGCTGAACAACCCCAACTCCCTCAGCCTGTCTTCATAGGAGAGGTGCTCCAGCCCCTTGATCATCCTCGTGGCCCTCCTTTGGACTCATTCGAATAGATCCATGTCCTTCTTGTGCTGGGGGCCCCAGAGCTGAATGCAGTACTCAAGGTGTGGCCTCACCAGGGCTGAGTACAGAGGCACAATCACTTCCCTACTCCTGCTGGCCACAGTATTCCTGGTACAAGCCCGGATGCTGTTGGCCTTCTTGACCACCTGAGCACCCTGCTGGCTCCTATTCAGCCGACTATCCACCAATATCCCCTGATCCTTTTCCCCTAGGCAGCTGTCCAGACACCCTTCCCCCAGCATTATGTTGGGCTGTTGTGCCCCAAGTACAGGACCCAGCACTTGGCCTTGTTGAATTTCATGCAGTCGGCCTCAGCCCATGGGTGCAGCCTATCCAGATCCCTCTGCAGAGCCCTCCCACCCTTGAGTCGATCTGCACTTGCATCTAACTTGGTGTCGTCTGCCAACTTACTGAGGGTGCACTCGATCCCTTCATCCAGATCACTGATGAAATTATTGAAAAAGAAGATACAGCCAATTTTTAACCCAAGAAAGCATACATCCCTCCTGGCCTTGAGCAGCCAGTTTCCCCAGGAGAATGCTGGGAGAAACAGTTTCAAAAATCTTACTGAGGTCTAGGTAGACCACATCCACAGCCTTTCTCTTCTCCACTGAGCACATCGCCTTGTCTTAGAAGGAGATCAGATTTGCCAAGGAGGACCTGGCTTTGGTAAACTCGTTCTGACTGGGTCTGATCACCTGGTGGTTCTCTAAGTGTTATGTGATGCTACTCAAGATAATCATCTCCATGAGCTTCGCCAGCACCGAGGTCAGACTGACAGGCCTGTAGTTCCCCAGATCCTCCTTCTGCCCCTTCTTGTAGATGGCCGTCACATTTGCTAGTCGCCAGTCAACTGGGACCTTGCCTGATAGCCAGGACTGCTGATAAATGGTGGAAAGTGGCCTGGTGAGCACTTCTGCCAGCTCCCTCAGTACCAACACGTGGATCCCACCTGGCCCCATAGACTTGTGTACATCTAAGTGGAGTAGCAGGTCTCAAAACTTTTCCTCATGGATTATGAGGGCTTCATGCCACTCGCTGTCCCTATGTACCAGCTTAGGAGTCTGAGTACCAGGGGAACAACTGTTCTTGCTGCTGGAGAATGAGAATGTTTTATGAATTAAAATATAAATTATTATTTAATTATCCTTAATAGATAGATTGGGCTCCAGTTGGTCTTTTGACCTTCAAATTTTTTCCCTGCACAGCCTCACAACATTCAGAATGCGGTTCCAAACAAAATGACAGAACGCATGAGAAGGAAGCAGAGAAAAGATAGAATCCAGTGGAATTCAATCCCCTATAATTACGTGATGATATGATGCAGCTTTATTCCACTACATACTCTATTGTCCAAATTGTCCTGCAATTGTTGATGCAGTTATCTTGTAATAGACAGCATAACCAGGGTGAGCCATCTGCCTGCAGATATTAACAGCTGACAGAATGGAGCATCAGTGTGGAGGAACAATGAAAAAATGAAGGATTTTTCCTATAAAAACCTCTTGACACTTACAAGGAGAAGAGCCCAGTCCTGCAGCAGAGGAAGAGGAACCCCACACATCAGGGCAGACTGGGACCCTGCTGAGTGAGCAGTGCCCAGGAGGATGAGGGCCTGGGCACCACGAGGGATGCCATACGAGCAGTGGTGCTGCTCCCCAGGAACCAGGCCAGCTTCCTACAGAGCTGCTTTACGAGGAGCATGGCCACCAAAAAATCTGAGTTATCAGACTCAGCTCAGATCCAGTGTGACACCACACAGATAAGGGGCTAGAGCTAGGAGGAAAAGATTTGCAGGTCTGGAAGTCCCTAGGACAGTCTGGTGTGGAGAGCAGCAAGGCCTGTAGAAAGGCTGAGAGTCCCAACAGGACCCAGGGCTTTGTGTCCATGGCTCTGGTTGTTGTCTCTGCCACTGAGGCCTACGAGGAGACAGCTTATCGGTAAAGCACCAGGGCCTCATTGCCTCCTCGCCCCCACCCATGAACCAGGTATGGCTCGTACCATTCTCCTGCACTTGGCCATGCACATCCCCATCTCCTCCTGCCCCAGGAAGAGCCCTGAGCAGTGTGTGAAGGGAAAGGATCTCCCTTCCCAGGGGCTGGGGTCAAGGCCTGGCCCTTGTGCTTGGTGACACACATCCAGTTTTCCTACACATCAGGGTCACCTTCACAGTGCCTTTGTCTCCTTGTCCTCACTGCCTCCAATGCTCTGCTCTAACGAGCTCCAAGGGAGGCTGTGTCAGTGCTGGCCCTCAGGGGGACACTGCAGGAAACTTGCCTCTGACTTGGACTTGTTGAGAGATGTCTTCAATTGTCTCTCAGTGCCTGAGGTTCGTGGGCTCCGCAGCAGAGCCCCCCGAGGGGGGATTCCAATGCCTTGGGCTGGGCGTCTGGTGCTGAGCTGGGCCGGGCTCGTGGGACAGAGAGAGCTCGTGGCAAGAGGGCCCTGGTGCAGAGAGACAGCTGTGCCCAGGAGCAGCTCCTGTGCACAGCGCAGCAGGGCTGGGGGCTCTGACCGCAGCTGGCACGGGGAGAGGAGAGAAGGAGAGAGGGCTTGGAGGCAGTGAGGAGCGCAGTAACAGAGGGCAGCGTGTGGCGGGACAGATCTGCAGGCCCTTCGCACCGTGAGTCTCTGGCAGCAGAACATGTAAATGGGATTTCCAAAGAGTTTTTCTGAAGCCAACACAGCTCATGGCGGATAGGATCTGACAGGATAGATATCTCTGTTTCTCCAATATGAAGTAGACGCTGCCATTCCTCCTGGCTTCTCCACCTGGCCGTGCTGCTGCTGCTCTTGTTTCCAGGCTGCCTGGGGATGGGGGTTTCACGTGCCCATGGAGTGAGCCCTCGGGGTGCTTGGGGGAAGGGGAGTACGGGGACAGGGTGAGGGGTCTGGAGATGGGCACTTGGAGCCCTGATTCAGCAGTGTCCTGGTTCTTTGCAGGTGAACATGTAGTTATCCTTCAGCTCATAGACATGCCAGCAGAAGAGACCAGTCTTTTTTGACAGACTGGCTGTCCCCTCGGGAAGGACAGTCTGCACTAAATGGACAGTCCCTTGTATCTGAGGATCGACAAGGTTTCACTTGGAGTGCAGAAGGAATGAAAATCTAAAAAGAAACAGAAATTCTCACAGCCCTGCTATGCAGTTGGGTGAATTTGGAAGAGCAATGTGGATAATCACTTAATATCAGGAGTGAATTTAATCAGGGATTACCACATGTTCCCCTTTCCTTATCGTTATAGGTGAGGACTGATTACTACATTGACCACAGCAAAGTCCCCTTATTCCAGGGACACCCTCAGTCAGTGTCAGTTAAAACTCCTGAAAGGGACCTGACCGAAGTCTCTTTGAGGGGACGAAGCGGAATTACTTATTATCAGGTAATTCTGTACTATCTTACTATGCTTTTGTTCTTTGAGCAGGACGCCATGCCCAGAGCCAGCAAATGGCCAAGAGCAGCTCTGTGAGCGAGTTCCTCCTGCTGGCAGTCGCAGACACGCGCGAGCTGCAGCTCCTGCACTTCGGGCTCTTCCTGGGCATCTACCTGGCTGCCCTCCTGGGCAACGGCCTCATCCTCACCGCCGTAGCCTGCGACCACCGCCTCCACACCCCCATGTACTTCTTCCTCCTCAACCTCGCCCTCCTCGACCTGGGCTGCATCTCCACCACTCTGCCCAAAGCCATGGCCAATGCCCTCTGGGACACCAGGGCCATCTCCTATCAAGGATGTGCTGCACAGGTCTTTTTCTTTGCCTTCTTGATTACAGCAGAATTTTATGTTCTCACCATCATGTCCTACGACCGCTACGTTGCCATCTGCAAGCCCCTGCACTACGGGAGCCTCGTGGGCAGCAGAGCTTGTGCCCAGATGGCAGCAGCTGCCTGGGGCAGTGGCTTTCTCCATGCTGTCCTGCACACGGCCACTACATTTTCCCTGCCCCTCTGCCAAGGCAATGCTCTGGACCACTTCTTCTGTGAAATCCCCCAGATCCTCAAGCTCTCCTGCTCAGATGCCTACCTCAGGGAAGTTGGGGCACTTCTGTTTAATGTTTCTTTAGTATTTGGCTGTTTTGTTTTCATTGTGCTGTCCTATGTGCAGATCTTCAGGGCCATGCTGAGGATGCCCTCTGAGCAGGGCCGGCACAAAGCCTTTTCCACGTGCCTCCCTCACCTGGCCGTGATCTCTCTATTTATCAGTACTGGCATGTTTGCCTGCCTGAAGCCCCCCTCCATCTCTTCCCCGTCCCTGGACCTGGTGGTGTCTTTTCTGTACTCAGTGGTGCCTCCAGCAGTGAACCCCCTCATCTACAGCATGAGGAACCAGGAGCTGAAGCATGCGCTCTGGAAATTAATGACTAGATGTGTTTCGGAAGCAATAAATTTCCATTCTACCTCTGCAGATGACTAATAATGCCAATGACTGCAAGAACAACTAATATTATGTATATAATTATATTTGTGTGTGTTTGTTTATTTATGAGTGTTTTATTACAGGACTTTCTTTGTTTTAATATGGCTAAAGTTGCCCATTAAAATGATATCACAGTATCACAGTATCAGAGATTTCTAGGTTGGAAGAGACCTCAAGATCATCGAGTCGAACCTCCGACCTAACACTAAGTACTCCACTAAACCATATCGCTAAGCTCTACATCTAAACGTCTTTTAAAGACCTCCAGGGATGGTGACTCCACCACCTCCCTGGGCAGCCCGTTCCAATGCTTAATAACCCTTTCGGTAAAGAAGTACTTCCTAACATCCAACCTAAAACTCCCCTGTCGCAACTTACGCCCATTCCCCCTCGTCCTGTCACCAGGCACGTAGGAGAACAGACCAACCCCCACCTCTTTACAGCCTCCTTTAAGGTAACTGTAGAGAGTGATAAGGTCGCCCCTGAGCCTCCTCTTCTCCAGGCTGAACAAGCCCAGCTCCCTCAGCCGCTCCTCGTAAGACTTGTTCTCCAGACCCCTCACCAGCTTGGTCGCCCTTCTCTGGACTCGCTCGAGCACGTCCATGTCCTTCCTGTAGCGAGGGGCCCAAAACTGAACACAGTACTCGAGGTGCGGCCTAATGATTCATCTCATTTCTTTTACTGTATGTACCTGTCAAGTATAGCTCAGAGATTCTGTATATGAGGAGCCAGGCCCTCTGTGAATTTAAATAAAAGAAAGGAGCCCGTTGTTCCACTACCATTTCAGTATGTACGTGTTGAATGTATATACTGAGACTCTGTACATGAGGAGAAACGTCTCTCTGTGAACATAAACAAAGTGAAGGAGCCTGCACTGCCTTCCTTGTGTGACGTCCTTCCTCTGAGAGCTGCTCTGGCTCTGCAGGGGCAGTGCCATGTGCAGGGTTGCAGAGGAAAAGAGTCCCATCCCAGCAGCACGGCCAGGGAGCACCAGCGCTTGGGGCATGCCGAGCTGCTCTCTTGCCACTGCCCCCCTCTCTTGCTGAGCCCTGCTGGTGGGGTCAGGCCCGGCTGCTCCTGTAGCTTGGTGCCAGTGCTGCTGTGGGGCTGTGCTGGGACTGCAGGCAGGGACAGGCAGTGGGCACGGCAGTGGCACAGCTGGCCTGCGCTGCAGCACTTCCCTCCTACGGGGGGATCTCCTCCAAGGTGGACTCACCACAGCTCAAGGGCTCAATCTGCTGTGAGCAGGCAGTGGAGAGCTCTGCAGCCCCAGGGCATGCAGCAGCCCCAGCAAAGGATCCTGGCGAGTGATTTCACTGCAAGGTCCCTCCTGCCCTAGCACCTCCCAGAACTGGCACGGCACTGGCTCCTGTGTGTCAGAGAGGCTGGGAGCCCAGGAGCTGTGCCATGGGCTGGAAGGGTCACAACCAGATCACTTCTACCTGGGCAGATTCTAGGCCAAAAAGGGGGTGTTTTCTAGGTGTGGTATTATGAGCTCAGTGGTGCCTCAGAAGCTCCAAGTCCAGTAGGAAGCTAATGGCTGTTAAGTGGCCTGTGAGGTGACTTTTTTCTGAAGCGGCTGACAGGTCATCCCTTGGCTCCTGGCTGGGATCTGTGCCTTTAGGCTCACATCTGCTGGTCTCCATGATGGGACACCAGATGCATCTGCTTTGCACACAGTTTTTGAGATCCTCTCTTCCTAAGTGGGCCCCATAGGGGAAGAGGTCTTGAACAGGTGTTGTCATGTCAGAGGTTTCAGCATTTGCCTAACTCATCCTTCAGGGCTGCTTTCAGTTTTCTACACAGAGGGGGCCACTGACTCCTACATGCCTGGGGGAACATGAAGCCTGCAGGAGGGCCTGCAAAAATTTACCCTGTCCATATGAACCAAAACTGCAGGTAGGAACCACACTTTTGTGGTGTTGCAGAGCTGCTGGGCACATTGTGCAGGGTGCTCCTACAGCCTTTGTGTCCTTCCCCGTGCTGGCTTGGGAGCTGCTTCTTTCTCAGGAGCAGAGTAGCCAACCGAGGTGAGACAGACACTCAGAGTTCATGAAAGCCATCAGAAAGCTGCCCCTAAGAAGATGACTGATATGGGGAAGTCAGGAGAAGCCTGCCCAGGAGAGATGTGAGATCTGGGGGAGGGAAGAGGAGCTTGGCCAGCAGAAGCTAATGATTTTGGAGAGGTAAGAATGCTCAGGTAATGTTGATCCCACCATAAAGCTGACTTAAAGCAGACATGTGAGGCCTTTACCTTATTTTAACCTGTAACATTAATACCTAAATCTAAATGCCACTCCACACCCTGACAGGAATCTACTGCTCAAATTTTTGACCACAATATCCCCTGAAGCAAAGATAAGTCCATAAGACCTTTCCCTTACCTTCACACACTTGCTCACCCTGATTCCAGCCTTTAACACAAGCATTAAAAAGCTCTATTTAACCCCAGTGTTCTTGCAGACCTAAACAAAACACTAAACCAAAGAGCTTGCACATACCCTAACCGCAGACCTGACACCCCAAGCACAACACCAAACCCTCCCACTAAATATTTGATTAAGCTCTCACCCAGAAATGTTTGCCGTAGTCCCTAATGCCATACATGAACAACTAACATCCAAACCCTGTCCTCCTGTGCATTAACCTCCTCTCCTTCAGACCCTCTCCTAACCCGTAACGTTAGGTTCTTGTTCCCTTGAAGCAGGGCAGGAACCATGAGGTTGCCGTGCAGTACCATTGCATTCACTGATGAGTGTGAGGGGCCATGGATCTGATCAGCTTGTGGGCCACAAGGAGGAGATGGGTGGCAATGCTCTGATGAGCTCAGCTCTGCCTCAGGATCTCCTGCCCCAGCAGGAGGAATGGGACTGGGGCAGTGACTGGGAGGTCCCTTCTGTCTCTGCAGCTGATAGGGCAGCAGCAGGAACGTGTCACGCAAAGGGACTGTGAGGTCCCTTGTGTCTGGAGGTGGCAGGTCAGCCTTGGCTTCTCCCTGGGATGTGCACTTTGGGGCTGCCATCTGCCAGTGGCCCTGCTAGGCCAGCAGAAGGCCCCTGCTTGGCATGCTGCCTGTGGGATCCCCTCTGCCTCCATCCCCAGGAGGACCCAGACAAAAAGAAGGCCCGCAGAGGGGTTGTCCTGTCCCTTCTGCTTGAGTCCAGGAGTGGACAGCAGGAGGCACAAGGCTTGGCTGTGTCTAGCCAAGAAGCTGCAAGGCCAGCAGCAGGCCCAGGCCTTGGAAGATGCTGCTGAGGTGACTTCTGTCTGCTTGGCTGACAGGCCGCAAGGAGCCTGATGGGTTGGGATGCCTACTTCAGGAGTGGTTTCCACCCTGATGGAGCTTTGTTTTGTTGTAGAGAAGAGCAGGAGAGAAAAAACTGCCACAAAGTGCACCTTAGAAGGTTGGCAATGGCCATGAGGAAGAAGAAATGTCCAGGGGAACAACTGGTCTTGCTGCTAAAGCCTGAGGCAAAGAAGGCATTAAGTGCCTCAGCTTTCACCTCATCTCTTGTCACCAGGTTTCCTCCCACAGACAATAAAAGATGATACACATCATCTTCCTGAGGAGGAAGAAATGTCCGTCAAAGATTAGTGCTGTGGTGACACAGGTCACTCAAATATCAGACTCTAGCTTTGTGTTTCAAGGAACAGCTGGTGAGGGTTGATGAGACATTGGTGAAATGATGGAAATGCTGGGATGAGAGCAAGGTGGTGGACAGAGATGGGTGTCTGCAGACCTCAAGGAAATAGGGCAAAGAGTGGAACAGCTTAGGGAAGCCTACAGAGGAGAAGGCAGAGGGTGCTGGCAAGAATGGAAGGCCCCAACAGCCCTGACGTTTTTGTCCCTTTGCCTACAGCTTCTGAGGAGACGAGATAGAGTCATTGCAATGGGGCCTCACTGCTTCCTTGATACCCTGTGCAGGGGTGGGGAGGTGTCCTAATGAAGTTCTTCTCGTGGCATCACACTGCCCACCACATCATACAGACCCCAAGAAGAGCCCTGAGCCAGACGTGGGGGTGCAGGATCTCCCCTCCCAGTGGCTGGGGTCAGGCCTTGGCCCTTCTGCTTCACCAAAACCAACCAAGACTTTTCTCAGCACAGCGCTTTGCCTCTCTGCAATCATGGCCTCCAATTAGCTGCCCTAACAAGTCCCTGGGGAGGCTTTGTTAGGAACAGCCCTCAGTGGGGCCCATTAATACTCCAAGTCACTTCAACTTTTCCTTCTGACTTCACCTTCTCAAGCGGTTACATCATTCTCCTCTCAGTACCTGAGCTTCATAGACTGAGCACCAAAATACACCATGGAACTCATTAAAATGCAGAATGTCCTAAGCAGCCATATCTCTCCCATAATTTTCTTCAAGACTTGTAGAGCTAATTGGAGAGCTTTCATGGTGTAGTTAAGGAGGAAGATTTCAAGAAGCACCTGAAAAAAATCTTTTCTCATCTTAAAGGATGTGTTTAGTTGAATTTCAGTTTGGAGCATTATTCTCCAACTGATAGCGATCCAGGGTTTCTCCTTTGGAGATCTGCATAGGGAGGAAAAGCAGACTCTTGAGGTCTGACACTGCATGGAGAACCTTGCTCCTCAGCACCCCAGCCCTGACATTTCTCTCTTTGGCGCTTGCATCACTTTTCCTTCCACCAGACTTCAGCCGAGAAGTCTGCAGCTGGGTGTTACAGCTCCTTTGCACCAGCTCCCTCCTGCTTGCCTTAGAGACCTGGATGCACACAGGCGCAGAAGGGTTTCTCCTTATTTCAAACCAAACAACAGGAAAACATGCAGCAATCTTCCAAAAGCAAAGCAAGCTCCTCATCCTGTGTGCCTCCTGTGAGGTTTGTGTTCCCAAAAGGATGACTGGACCAGAAGTCTTTTATACTGATGGACCGGAAATTATAGGTGTTAAGATTAGAATTAATCCATATGATATTAATTCAATGATAAATGATGATGAGCTTTCTAAGGACACAGTTAGACAGACTGCAGGTAGATGGGCAAGCTTCAACTCCCTGAAGCTCAAAGCAGCACCTGGGTTGGTGAGGGCGGTCTGAGTGATCCAGGAGAAAGGAGAGGGCAAGCCAGGAGAACCATGGGAAGTGCATAGGTCCAGACAGGCAGCTGGAAAGGGGACATTCAACATGGACTGCTTAATCAAGACAGGTGGATGTACCTGGGAGATGAGGGAGCACACCATGATAGACAAAGCGATGACAATGCAAGTACAGGTGAACACCAGTATTTCTTTTTCTGTGACGAATATAGGTCCTGAAAATGCCTATTTCTTCATGAGAGAAACTACACTGTGTGACATTTTACGGAAGGGATTGAATCATTTGAGGTAATGAGTAGTTGCTTTATGACTTAAGTACCTAAGAAAATACTGGGTACTGAGGCAGAGCTTTGCTGTCTGACCATAAGCAACCAGTGCCAAGGTCTTCAGAGTAGTTTACTCACATTTGAAATATTTCCTTGAAATCCCATTTCCTGGTTATGCTTTCAATGAAATCATTAGGCCTCCAGAGGCTCTGGTGCATTTAGAGTAATTCCCTGGAATGGAAGCTGTCTGAAAGGACCTGCAGGAGACCAGAGCCCGTTGGTGGATAAGGTGGGGACAGGTGATGTTTCCCAGGCACCTCCACTGCCAGCAGTGGTCTTTCTCCTTGAAACTGCAGCCCAGCCCAGCACAGGAAACCCCTTCAAGGCAAATTCCTTCTTCAGCCGTTTCTTGGGATAGACCTAAATTTGAAATCGCCATTGGGATCCCAAGACACTCTCCCTCCTTCCTAGGAGACAACTAAACATCCATTTACCGTCCTGGGTCATGTGTGGAAAACTGAGGCTGAAAGACTCAAGAGCAGGACACTTCAAATGCCTGAGAAGGAACCCATCAGCTTGCCCCACTTTGGGGAATCATCCCCTTCCAACTAGGGATATGAAAGTGAAAAATGTGAAGTGACCAATCAGGTCAATGTGCAGAGGAAGTGAAAGTCACACATATTGTGCTGCAGTAGCAGAAGGCAAAAAGCACTGCACTGTGCCTCAGAGTAATCAAGGAGACCTAATCCCGTTCATCTGTGAGATAAAGCAGAGTGAAGGACGCTGAGTTGTGTCCTAACATGAAGAAGGATGTACATGACTGGTGACGGAGCTGTCTTTTTGTGCCATCACCAATGCAAATTATACAAGAACTATATCAAATAAAGGTAAGCTGTCTCACGCTGGCCCTGTCACACCACGGGGCAGCGGAGGGACATTTCTCACTTTCAGCCTCTTTTTCAGAGAGGCTTTGCCCTCTCCCTGCACACCACGGGGCAGAGCCTGGCCCTGGATGCTCCGTGAACGCCGTGCAGGACGTGGCAGGCTGCGGTGAGGGGACGAATGCCCTGGGCCCCCTTCCTGCTCTGCCCAGGCCAGCAAGGGCCCCGAGCGGCCTCGTGTCCCCTGCCCCTGCAGCTCGGGGCTCCCTTCCCCAGCCCTGGCTCTGCAGCACCAAGCCCTGCTGGGAGCCCTCCCCTGCATGCTGCCACCGCTCCCTGACGCTGCTGGTGCCCTCTGCCGGGCACTGCCCAGCCCAGCCCAGCCCCTGCCCACCTCTCCCCACCTCCCGGACCTCTCCCCAGCCCAGCAGCCCAGGCTGGGCTGGCCCCAGGCCAGTGCCCACCGCAGCCTGCTGCAGGGCTCTGGGCACGGCCAGCACAGCCCCAGCCCCTCGCAAGGCACCGCAGCTGCTGGCACAAAGGCGGCTCTGGGCCTCCCCAGCAGCCCCCGCGCTGGGGCCAGCCACGGCTCAGGAGATGGAGGGCCGTGAAGCTGCAGGAGCCCTGCTCTCCTGCCTGGGACATCCCCAGCACAGAGTGCCTGTGCCCCGCAGGGCCAGCCCCGCTCCCCAGGCCAGCACAAGAGGCCTGGCCCAGGCACAGAGCAGCTCCAGGTTCCTCTCCAGGATGCCATTTGCCATCAGACCCAGCACCACTGGGACAGTCCCAAGTAGATATTTCAGGGACCAGTTATTGTTTTCTCGCCATAGGCAAGCAAGAAAGGAGCTCCTGGTCCAGCCCTTGGTCCTTCACTGGTCACTCTGGGGTTCTGATCCATTCTGAGGCCCAGAAAAGCAAGAGGTCTGTTCAGGAAGCAGCTCCTTGGGTGTATTCCTGAAACCAGGTTTGCAAGAGGCGTGCAGAGACAATGAAGAGATGCCAATGTAGAGATAAGAGGACTGTCACCAACATACATGAGATCTCAGGGCTTATCCAAACACAAGAAGCACAATGTGGAAGCCAGAAGAGAGCAGCAGTGGAAAGGCCACGTCCTGCTGCTGGCCATGGCCATGGCTCCAGGGAAGCAGCAGCCCCGACCCGAAGGCAGCAGAGAGGCTGAACCCAGCGGGCAGTGAGGGGCAGCCGCGAGGGCCAGCGGGGCTGCTCCTCCCTGTGGCAGCTGGGCTCTGGGCCCTGAGCCCCTCCTGCATGCTGGGGCTGCTCCCCCAGCTGCACAGGAGATGGGAAGAGACGGCAGCTGATAACAATGAATTTCTCCTGGCTTCTTTACTGTATTTATCTACACGTGAAGCCCAGTTTTATAAGTACATTAGACTATTTGCTTAAAGTAATTTAGAAAATATAACGGGCAGCATGTTAAGAATAACATTATTTAAACAAAAACCACAACTTGGAGAAAATATTCATAAAGACAAATAGTAAAAAATATTTTCCTGTTACTGAAATAAACCTGGAACTCAAGTGAACATTAATGGTTCACAAAAGCATGTGTCCAAAGAGTTTCCTCACTGCCTCCTTGAGGTCCTGGTTCCTCATGCTGTAGATGAGGGGGTTCACTGCTGGAGGCACCACCGAGTACAGAAATGAAAACACCAGGTCCAGGGATGGGGAAGAGATGGAGGGGGGCTTCAGGTAGGCAACGATGACAGTGCAGAGAAAGAGGGAGACCAGAGCCAGGTGAGGGAGGCACGTGGAAAAGGCTTTGTGTTGGCCCTGCTCAGAGGGCATCCTCAGCACTGCCCTGAAGATCTGCACATAGGACAGCACAATGAAAACAAAACAGCCAAATGCTAAACATGCACTAACCACCAGAAGATTAACTTCCTTTAGGTAGTCTGAACCTGAGCAGGAGAGCTTGAGGATCTGGGGGATTTCACAGAAGAATTGGTCCACAGCATTGCCTTGGCAGAGGGGCAGGGAAAATGTAGTGGCCGTGTGCAGGACAGCATGGAGAAAGCCACTGCCCCAGGCAGCTGCTGCCATCTGGGCACAAGCTCTGCTGCCCACGAGGCTCCCGTAGTGCAGGGGCTTGCAGATGGCAGTGTAGCGGTCATAGGACATGATGGTGAGAACATAAAATTCTGCTGATACAAAGAAGAGAGGGCATTGGCCATGGCTTTGGGGAGAGTGGTGGAGATGCAGCCCAGGTTGAGGAGGGCGAGGTTGAGGAGGAAGAAGTCCATGGGGGTGTGGAGGCGGTGGTCGCAGGCTACGGCGGTGAGGATGAGGCCGTTGCCCAGGAGGGCAGCCAGGTAGATGCCCAGGAAGAGCGCGAAGTGCAGGAGCTGCAGCTCGCGCGTGTCTGCGAATGCCAGCAGGAGGAACTCGCTCACAGAGCTGCTCTTGGCCATTTGCTGGCTCTGGGCATGGCGTCCTGCTCAAAGAACAAAAGCATAGTAAGATAGTACAGAATTACCTGATAATAAGTAATTCCGCTTCGTCCCCTCAAAGAGACTTCGGTCAGGTCCCTTTCAGGAGTTTTAACTGACACTGACTGAGGATGTCCCTGGAATAAGGGAACTTTTCTGTGGTCAGTGTAGTAACCAGTCCTCACCTATAACGATAAGGAAAGGGGAACATGTGGTAATCCCTGATTAAATTCACTCCTGATATTAAGTGATTATCCACATTGCTCTTCCAAATTCACCCAACTGCATAGCAGGGCTGTGAGAATTTCTGTTTCTTTTTAGATTTTCATTCCTTCTGCACTCCAAGTGAAACCTTGTCGATCCTCAGATACAAGGGACTGTCCATTTAGTGCAGACTGTCCTTCCCGAGGGGACAGCCAGTCTGTCAAAAAAGACTGGTCTCTTCTGCTGGCATGTCTATGAGCTGAAGGATAACTACATGTTCACCTGAAAAGAACCAGGACACTGCTGAATCAGGGCTCCAAGTGCCCATCTCCAGACCCCTCACCCTGTCCCCGTACTCCCATTCCCCAAAGCACACCGAGGGCTCACTCTGTGCTCTATGGGCATGTGAAACCCCCATCCCCAGGTAGCCTGGGAACAAGACCAGCAGCAGCATGGCCAGGTGGAGAAGCCAGGAGGAATGGCAGACTCTACTTCATGTTGAAGAAAGAGAGAGATCTATCCTGTCAGATACTATCAGGAATCGGATGTGCCAGCTGTAGAAGACCCCTCTGGCAACTGCAGCTCCATGGCCCTGCTGCCAGAGACTCACGGTGCCAAGAGCCTGCAGATCTGTCCTGCCACACGCCGCCCTCTGTTGCTGCGCTCCTCACTGCCTCCAAGCCCTCTCTCCTTCTCTCCTGTCCCCGTGCCAGCTGCGGTCAGAGCCCCCAGCCCTGCTGCGCTGTGCACAGGAGCTGCTCCTGGGCAGAGCTGTCTCTCTGCACCAGGGCCCTCTTGCCACGAGCTCTCTCTGTCCCACGAGCCCGGCCCAGCTCAGCACCAGACGCCCAGACCAAGGCATTGGAATCCCCCCTCGGGGGGCTCTGCTGCGGAGCCCACGAACCTCAGGCACTGAGAGACAATTGAAGACATCTCTCAACAAGTCCAAGTCAGAGGCAAGTTTCCTGCAGTGTCCCCCTGAGGGCCAGCACTGACACAGCCTCCCTTGGAGCTCGTTAGAGCAGAGCATTGGAGGCAGTGAGGACAAGGAGACAAAGGCACTGTGAAGGTGACCCTGATGTGTAGGAAAACTGGATGTGTGTCACCAAGCACAAGGGCCAGGCCTTGACCCCAGCCCCTGGGAAGGGAGATCCTTTCCCTTCACACACTGCTCAGGGCTCTTCCTGGGGCAGGAGGAGATGGGGATGTGCATGGCCAAGTGCAGGAGAATGGTACGAGCCCTGCCTGGTTCATGGGTGGGGGCGAGGAGGCAATGAGGCCCTGGTGCTTTACCGATAAGCTGTCTCCTCGTAGGCCTCAGTGGCAGAGACAACAGCCAGAGCCATGGACACAAAGCCCTGGGTCCTGTTGGGACTCTCAGCCTTTCTACAGGCCTTGCTGCTCTCCACACCAGACTGTCCTAGGGACTTCCAGACCTGCAAATCTTTTCCTCCTAGCTCTAGCCCCTTATCTGTGTGGTGTCACACTGGATCTGAGCTGAGTCTGATAACTCAGATTTTTTGGTGGCCATGCTCCTCGTAAAGCAGCTCTGTAGGAAGCTGGCCTGGTTCCTGGGGAGCAGCACCACTGCTCGTATGGCATCCCTCGTAGTGCCCAGGCCCTCTTCCAACTGGACACTGCTCACTCAGCAGGGTCCCAGTCTGCCCTGATGTGTGGGGTTATTGTTCTTCTGGTGCAGGACTGGGCTCTTCTCCTTGTAAGTGTCAAGAGGTTTTTATAGGAAAAATCCTTCATTTTTTCATTGTTCCTCCACACTGATGCTCCATTCTGTCAGCTGTTAATATCTGCAGGCAGATGGCTCACCCTGGTTATGCTGTCTATTACAAGATAACTGCATCAACAATTGCAGGACAATTTGGACAATAGAGTATGTAGTGGAATAAAGCTGCATCATATCATCACGTAATTATAGGGGATTGAATTCCACTGGATTCTATCTTTTCTCTGCTTCCTTCTCATGCGTTCTGTCATTTTGTTTGGAACCGCATTCTGAATGTTGTGAGGCTGTGCAGGGAAAAAATTTGAAGGTCAAAAGACCAACTGGAGCCCAATCTATCTATTAAGGATAATTAAATAATAATTTATATTTTAATTCATAAAACATTCTCATTCTCCAGCAGCAAGAACAGTTGTTCCCCTGGTACTCAGACTCCTAAGCTGGTACATAGGGACAGCGAGTGGCATGAAGCCCTCATAATCCATGAGGAAAAGTTTTGAGACCTGCTACTCCACTTAGATGTACACAAGTCTATGGGGCCAGGTGGGATCCACGTGTTGGTACTGAGGGAGCTGGCAGAAGTGCTCACCAGGCCACTTTCCACCATTTATCAGCAGTCCTGGCTATCAGGCAAGGTCCCAGTTGACTGGCGACTAGCAAATGTGACGGCCATCTACAAGAAGGGGCAGAAGGAGGATCTGGGGAACTACAGGCCTGTCAGTCTGACCTCGGTGCTGGCGAAGCTCATGGAGATGATTATCTTGAGTAGCATCACATAACACTTAGAGAACCACCAGGTGATCAGACCCAGTCAGAACGAGTTTACCAAAGCCAGGTCCTCCTTGGCAAATCTGATCTCCTTCTAAGACAAGGCGATGTGCTCAGTGGAGAAGAGAAAGGCTGTGGATGTGGTCTACCTAGACCTCAGTAAGATTTTTGAAACTGTTTCTCCCAGCATTCTCCTGGGGAAACTGGCTGCTCAAGGCCAGGAGGGATGTATGCTTTCTTGGGTTAAAAATTGGCTGTATCTTCTTTTTCAATAATTTCATCAGTGATCTGGATGAAGGGATCGAGTGCACCCTCAGTAAGTTGGCAGACGACACCAAGTTAGATGCAAGTGCAGATCGACTCAAGGGTGGGAGGGCTCTGCAGAGGGATCTGGATAGGCTGCACCCATGGGCTGAGGCCGACTGCATGAAATTCAACAAGGCCAAGTGCTGGGTCCTGTACTTGGGGCACAACAGCCCAACATAATGCTGGGGGAAGGGTGTCTGGACAGCTGCCTAGGGGAAAAGGATCAGGGGATATTGGTGGATAGTCGGCTGAATAGGAGCCAGCAGGGTGCTCAGGTGGTCAAGAAGTCCAACAGCATCCGGGCTTGTACCAGGAATACTGTGGCCAGCAGGAGTAGGGAAGTGATTGTGCCTCTGTACTCAGCCCTGGTGAGGCCACAACTTGAGTACTGAATTCAGCTCTGGGGCCCCCAGCACAAGAAGGACATGGATCTATTAGAATGAGTCCAAAGGAGGGCCATGAGGATGATTAAGGGGCTGGAGCACCTCTCCTATGAAGACAGGCTGAGGGAGTTGGGGTTGTTCAGCCTGGAGAAGAGAAGGCTCCGGGGAGACCTTACAGCGGCCTTCCAGTACCTAAAGGGGCCTACAGGAAAGCTGGGGAGGGACTCTTCATGAAAGAGAGCAGCGATAGGACTAGGGGTAATGGTTTAAACTGAAAGAGGGTAGATTCAGATTAGACATTAGAAAGAGGTTCTTTACTCAAAGGGTGAGAGGAACAGGCTGCCCAGAGAAGTTGTGGATGCCCCATCTGTGAAAGTGTTCAAGGCCAGGTTGGATGGGGCCTTCAGCAACCTGGTCTAGTGGAAGTTGTTCCTGCCCATGGCAGTGGAGTTGGAATGATGTGATCTTTAAGGTCCTTTCATACCCAAACTGTTCTGTAATTCTGTAAATATGAAACACAGCACCATACCAGCTACTAGGAAGAAAAATTTACTCTTTTGCAGGAAAAACTAGGACAATATTCACCGCTTATTCCATACCGTATCTGTCATGCTCCGGTCCAACACTTTCCAATTAATCACAGCCACCCGTCTTTTCTGTCTTTTGATATGCACACAAAAAGATCATCTCCTTAGCCTATTTGTGTCTATAGTAATAATCATAATAATATATTCTATTATTATGTTGTTGTTGTTATTATTGTTGTTATTATTTCCTTTGTGTCCTATTAATCTGCTTTTATATCAACCCATAATTTTTTTTTTTTTCCTTTCCTCCCAGTTCTCTCCTCCATCCCAGTGGATGAATGGCTTTGTAGTGCTGAGCTGCCTGCCGGGTCAAACCACAGCAAGTCTTCTTGGTGCCTAGCGTGGAGCACAAAGGTTGAGATGACAGATCTGACCAGAGCGTTTTAAAAGTAAGTTGTTCTAAGCATTAGATCAGTATAGCAGTTGCTGATCACAATGTCGACCTTTTTGATCTGGGGTCTGTTGTGCTTGTTTTCAGAATTGTGTTGTATAGCACATTGCTAACTGTCTGCCTTCCATGTCAGGCTGTTCATCAATTCTGGGGACAGGTTTAAGGTTAATCTTTTGCTGTATTGGATAACTCTGACTTAGGATAGGATAAAAGTATTGCCACCTCTGTACCTACGGAACCATCTCTTCATCTCTTAGAAACTCTTAATAATTACACTCTTTTACACTTTTTGCCTTTACTCCTCAGGTAGTAAATCTATGCGGGGTGGGGAAGGAGGTGGGGGGATGGAACTGGTATGGACAGTGGGGGAGGCCTTTCCCCACTTCTTCACTCTCCTTTTCTCCTTCACCTCCCCCTTCTCTTACAGGCTAATTGCAATAGCTCTTCAAAGCTTTGAATATCCTTGGGATGGTCAAACCAGCATGTTCCTATTGTTACATTTCCTGCATGTGTTCCATCTTTTGTTTATGTTTAAGCAACTACTTAATACATGCCATCCAGAGATCTGTCCAGAGGCAGGAGAGTGAGGAGTGGCAGGGAGTGTGGGAGGATCTGGGCAGGCACCTAGATCAGGGGGCACCTCCAGTGCTTTGGAACTTCACCTCTGAGCAAGTGCAGAATCCTAAAAAACTGTGAAATGCTTGAAAAAGTGGTGTTATCACCCTGGCATTTCCAAAGAGACACATACCACTGCAGTGTGCTGGGTCTCGGCCTACGCTTACAGAGCCACAACCAATGCCACTCCAACCTCTGTGACAAGCCCTGCAGCCACTCCAACCCCTCTGACAAACCCTGCAGCCACTACAGCATCTGCAAAATGCCCTGCAGCAACTCCAGCTCCTTTTATGGGCCCTGTGTCTGGGCCAGAAAACAAATCTTTGTTTGTATCAGTTGCTCCTATATGGAAGAAAAAACAGTGGATATGAAAGTCAGTTGTTTTTTTTTTTTTTTTTTTAAGAAAGGAAAGAAACTCCTACCTAAACAAGAAAGGAGGAGAAAGAAGATGAGGCAGGCTTCAGAAAAGCTGGGCCATCATGTGAGTAGGAGGACGAAGAGGAAGAGGTCCTAAGAGCATCATTAATCACGCGATCCCTATCCCTATGCTGCTCTGGTGCTGGGAGAAACGGGGCCCCTCCCTGGACTCAGAGGGCAGGAAAGGAGAGATGGTGGGTACACACGATGTGTCACCCTGTGGTTTCACCTGTGTGACCATGGAGAGGACATGAGAAAGTGGGATGGAAAATCTGCCTCAACCCTAGAGGCACGGGTATGTGAGTGGCAAGGAAAAACAATCCCTAAAAGGGGTTCTTAGAGAACTGCTGCTCCACTTTCCAGCGGGCAGTCCTGCAGACACAGTAAGGAATACTATGAGCAGGACTAGAGGGGCCCTGCCTCCAGCCAGGGGGAGGAAGGGGACAATCGGCTGTATTGGACTGTGTGGATTCGATGGCCTTGCACATCAGGCCCCCAGAAGTCTCAGGCTCCAGTGGACACCACTGCACAGCGTACCCTAGTGCCATCAAGCTGTGGAGGGGTGAACCCATTTGTATGTCTGGAGTGACAGGGGGATGCCAACACTGACCTGTACTGGAGGCTGAAGTGAGTCTAAGTGGGAAGGAGTGGCAAAAGCACCCCACTGGGACTGGCCCCAGACTCCGTGCATCCTTGGAAGAGACTGCTTCAGGAGAGGAGAGATATTTCAAGGACCCAAAAGGGTATGGGTGGGCTTTTGGCACAGCTGCCTTGGAGACGGAGGACATGATGCTGTTGTCTGCCTTGCCTTGGTCTCTCACAGGACCCTTCTGTTGTGGGGTTGATGAGGGCTGAAGGACAGCTGGTGCCAATCACTGCCACAGCCGTGCACCTCAGTCAGTAGAGCACCAAGGGAGTCCGCTGGCAGAGGATTGTCGTGGCCTGAAGGAAGTCATGCAGTGCTGAGTGCTGCCATGCCGGACACGGTAGAGCTTCCATGCACACTGGGATCAAAGGCACCCAAGCGTTTTGCCACAACTGATATCGCTAATGCATTTTTCTCCATCCATTTGCCAGCAGACTGAAGGCCAAAGCTTGCTTTCAACCTGGCATCGACTGCCCCAGGGCAGGAAACTCAGCCCTACCATTTGCCATGGACTGATCCAGACTGCCCTGGAAGAGGAGGAAGCTCCTGAACACCTGCAGTACATCGATGGCATCGTTGTGTGGGGTGACAGAGCAGAAGAAGTGTTTGAGAAAGGGAAGAAAATACTCCAAATTCCTCTGAAAGATGATTTTGCACTAAAAGAAATGAAGGTCAAGGGACGTGCACAAGAGATCCTGCTGCAGGCTGGCCAGGGTGCAGCGGACCAATGCTCAGGGACAGGTTGAGCATCGGTGAGGGGCTTCTCAGTGATTGCATGGTGCATCACTTGCTTTGTACATATTATTGTTATTCTTGTTATTGTTATTATTGTTATTATTACTGTTTTAACTCCTTTTTCTGTCTTTTCAAATTTTCAGGAAACTTGCCTCTGACTTGGACTCCTTGAGAGATGTCTTCAATTGTCTCTCAGTGCCTGAGGTTCGTGGGCTCCTCACCAAAGCCCCCCGAGGGGGGACTCCAATGCCTTGGTCTGGGCGTCTGGTGCTGAGCTGGGCCGGGCTCGTGGGACAGAGAGAGCTCGTGGCAAGAGGGCCCTGGTGCAGAGAGACAGCTGTGCCCAGGAGCAGCTCCTGTGCACAGCGCAGCAGGGCTGGGGGCTCTGACCGCAGCTGGCACGGGAACAGGAGAGAAGGAGAGAGGGCTTGGAGGCAGTTGGCAGTGGGAGGATGCTGAGAGCTGCCTGCAGGAGAAATGTGCACAGCCCTTGACAAGGTACGTCTCTGGCCGCAGGGCCATGCAGGTGGGGTTGCCAGAGGGGTCTTCTACAGCTGGCACATCCGATGCCTGACAGCATCTGTCGGGATAGTTGTCTCTTTGTTTCTCCAGAAAAGTGTAGAAGAAGCTGTAGAGAATGGCATTTATAAGAGGAAATTTCGAAGGGAAGACTGAGGATTGGTTTATCTGAAGGGAAGAGATTTTTTGGACTCTGTGCTTTCATATTCCTGCAGTGGAGGGGAATCTGAGTGAATCTGAGCACACAGCTTGTGGGATGGGTCTGTGAGCATGGACAGGGAGGAGACGTGGGGACGCAGAAGCGGCTCCCAGCAGGGACACGGGCAGGCAGCAGGGACATGGGCAGGCGGTGAGAGGGAGCTGCTGCCAGAAATGCTGTGCGAGGGAGGGCTCAGGCACCTCCCTGCCAGCCCCTGCAGGGCAGGCGCCTTCCCTGGGACACCCCCTGCTCTCCTCTGCCACCAGCACAGCCTCTGCCCTCAAGCCCCCGCTGTCCCCAGCAGGAGCTGCCTCCTCTGCAGGCAGAGCTGCAGCACAGGAGGGTGTGCTGAGTGTCCGTCTGTCCCTCCCTGGCCTTGCCTCCCCTGGCAGCAGCACGCTGCCATTCCTCCTGGCTTCTCCACCTGGCCGTGCTGCTGCTGCTCTTGTTCCCAGGCTGCCTGGGGATGGGGGTTTCACGTGCCCATGGAGTGAGCCCTCGGGGTGCTTGGGGGAAGGGGAGTACGGGGACAGGTTGAGGGGTCTGGAGATGGGCACTTGGAGCCTGGATTCCTTTGCTCCCTGCAGTGTCCAGGTTTTTTAGGCACAGGAACAAACCCCGCAGGGAATTGGTCACAGCACTGAGGCTATCACAATTTAAGAAATATTTGGACAACACCCTCAGGCATGTGGACCAATTTTTGGGTGCTTATATACAGATTCAGGGGTGGGATTTGACGATCCTTGTGGAACCCTTCCAAGTCAGGATATTCTATGAGTCTATGACTCTATGAACCTCTGAGTGCAATTGTCCTGCATCTCAGGTGGATGCCAGTACAGGGCAGCTGTGACCAGCTGTAATGGACAGACTGGCTGGCCTCTCTAAAGAACACTCTGTATTAAAGGGACGGTCCCTTTGCCTCTGATGATCCACAGGTTTTCTCTTGGATTGCAGCAGAAATGCCCAGGATTTCTGCCTTAGAAAAAGTCCTCAGGATTGGGGTGGGCAGCTAGACAAAAAAAAATACAAAAATAAATCCCCACAGCCATGCTCTGCAAATGGATGAATTGTGAGCAACAATATGAAAAAGCTCCTTATTAGCAGGTGACTTGAATGTGAAATGAGCCAATGTTCCTCTTAACCTCTTGTTGTTGGGCAGGACTGCCTCGTGTTGCTCACAGCAGAATCCCCTATTCAGTGGGATATCCTCAGGCAGTGTCAGTAAGACCTCCTGAAAGGCACCTGCCAACTGTAATCCTGAAAGAGGACAGTCATTACATTGGATTAATTGAGAAAGAGAAAAAGATTTTCTCATAAAAGTTTTTGGATTTATTAATGCTTTTTATCCCCCTGGGACAGAAACGCATGCCAAGAACCAGCAAATGCCCAACAGCAGCTCTGTGAGCGAGTTCCTCCTGCTGGCATTCGCAGACACGCGCGAGCTGCAGCTCCTGCACTTCGGGCTCTTCCTGGGCATCTACCTGGCTGCCCTCCTGGGCAACGGCCTCATCCTCACCGCCGTAGCCTGCGACCACCGCCTCCACACCCCCATGGACTTCTTCCTCCTCAACCTCGCCCTCCTCGACCTGGGCTGCATCTCCACCACTCTGCCCAAAGCCATGGCCAATGTCCTCTGGGACACCAGGGCCATCTCCTATCAAGGGTGTGCTGCACAGGTCTTTCTATTTGTCTTCTTGATTACAGCAGAATTTTATGTTCTCACCGTCATGTCCTGCGACCACTACGTTGCCATCTGCAAGCCCCTGCACTACGGGAGCCTCGTGGGCAGCAGAGCTTGTGCCCAGATGGCAGCAGCTGCCTGGGGCAGTGGATTTCTCCATGCTGTCCTGCACACGGCCACTACCTTTTCCCTGCCCCTCTGCCAAGGCAATGCTGTGGACCAGTTCTTCTGTGAAATCCCCCAGATCCTCAAGCTCTCCTGCTCAGATGCCTACCTCAGGGAGGTTGGGCTTACTGCAATCGGCTTCTGTGTAGGTGTTGTTTGCTTTGTTTTCATTGTGCTGTCCTATGTGCAGATCTTCAGGGCAGTGTTGAGGATCCCCTCTGAGCCAGGCCTGCACAAAGCTTTTTCCACGTGCCTCCCCCACATGGCCGTGGTCTCCCTGTTTGTCAGCACTGTCCTGTTTGCCTACCTGAAGCCCCCCTCCATCTCCTCCCCATCCAGGGACCTGGTGTTGTCATTTCTGTACTCGGTGGTGCCTCCAGCAGTGAACCCCCTCATCTACAGCATGAGGAACCAGGAGCTCAATCATGCACTGAAGAAACTGTTTCAGTTGTCTTCCAGAAGCAATTAGCTGCTGCTCTGCTGCTGCAATGGGAAAAACTCACGAAAAAAACATGGTGTGAGACACAGCCTTGCAGTGCCAGGTACCAGGTCCACCAATGCTGGCCCCAAACTGTGAGAAAAATTTAAAAATGTTATGTACAGAAGGAGAGAAGGTGGATCCTGATGATATAGGACTGCAGGCACCTGTGGGCAGTACGGACACTGACCTGCGGTCTCAAGGCTCCCTGGGTGGGGAATAGAAGAAAGAGGCCAGTGCCTGTCCTGTGCCACCTCCCCGCCAGCCCTGCCCTCCCACAGGTGGAGTATTTCTCCCTTACTCGCGCACCTGCAGTGCTATGCCTCATCCTCCTCCACAGGGAGATGAGCCACAAGCCTGGCTGTGTGTGAGGGAGCAGCAGACTTGAGCAGAAAAAAAGCCAGTTTCATGGCACTGGGGCATCTGAAGGGTCCAGCCCCTGTGGCTGGGTCTGTTCTCTGCAGCAAAGGGCTGTCACCAAGCCCCAGGTCTGTGGTTGCTCCTGCAGCTCTGAGGACCACTCCAAGGGCATCACAGTAACGATGCTCAGGACCTAGGAGGGTCAGCCCGCCCATGGATCGCAGCAGGAGGTTGGTAGGATTCCATAGTACACAAGGACACGGACACCTCGTTGCTCTGTCTTCATGAACGTCTTTATTACAAATTGCTACAAATCCCTACCTGTAAAGCAACTACCTGTTGCAAGAAACTTCTAAGTTACCACTAGGAAAGCAAATATGGGCTTGTGATGCTTTCCCTAAATCTGCACCAATAAATACTATTTGAGGTGCTACTGGTACAACACTCATGAATCCACTTGGTGGAGGGCACAAGGCAGGGCACCTTCCCCTTCTTTCTTTGGGGCCAGTTATGATAGCTCGTGAGTAACGTGAACATCATTGGGTAACCCTAACGACATGCCTCCAGACTGTGTTTCTGGCTTTTTCCAAGGGTAAACAACTAAGCAAAAGGGCACCAGAGGGCTGTTGGCATAACTGCCTTGAATAGAGAGAACGTCAAATAGTTGTCTACCTTGCCTGGTCTCGCACAGGACCCTTCTGTTGTGGGGTTGCTGAGAGCCGAAGCAGAGCAGGTGCCGATGGCTGCCACAACGGTGCACCGGCAGCAATAGCGCACTGACCTCCAAGTCCTCCAAGCTCAAGAGCTGTGTATTCCTGTGAGCAAAAATTCAGGCAAAGGGGGCAGGAGACCTGCTTAGATGATCAAGGAGGTCCTGGAGTGACTGAAATGGAAGAAGGAAGCATACATAATGTGGAAAAGGGGACAAGCCACTTGGGAAGAATATAGGGACCTTGTCCGAGGATGCAGGGAAGCGACAGGGAAGTCCAAGGCCCATTTGGAGTTAAATCTTGCAAGGGGTGTCAAGGACAACAAAAAGGGCTGTTTCCAACACATCAGTCGCAGAAGGAAGAGGAAGGAAAACGTGGGCCCACTGCTTAGTGAGGTGGGTGCCCTGGTGACAAAGGACAAAGGGAAGGCAGAATTACTGAATGCCTTCATTGCTTCAGCCTTCACTGCTAAGACCAGCCCTCCTGAATCTCTAACCTTAGAGACAAGGGAGGAACTCTGGAGAAATGAGGACTTTCCCTTGGTTGAAGAGGATCAGCTCAGAGATCTCTTAGGCAAAACTTGACACCCACAAGTCCTTGGACCCCGATGGGATACATCCATGAGTGCTGAGGGAGCTGGCGGATGTTACTGCTGGCCCACTCTCCATCACCTTTGAAAGGTCTTGGAGAACAGGAGAGGTGCCTGAAGACTGGAAGAAAGCTCATGTCATGCTGCTCTTCAAAAAGGGCAAGAAGGAGGCCCCAGGCAACTGCAGGCCGGTCTGCCTCACCTCCATCCCTGGAAAGGCGATGGAACAGCTCATCCTGGAGGTCATCTCCAGCATGTGGAGGAGAAGAAGGTGATCAGGAGCAGTCAGCATGGATTCACCAAGGGAAACCGTGCTTCACCAACTTGATAACCTTCTGTGATGGACTGACTAGCTGAGTGGGTGAGGGAGAGCAGTGGATGTTGTGTACCTTGACTTCAGCAAGGCTTTCAGCACTGTCTCCCATAACATCCTCACAGGCCAGCTCAGGAAGTGTGGGATGGATGAGTGGTCAGTGAGGTGGATTGTGGGCTGGCTGGATGGCAGAGTTCAGAGGGTTGTGCTTAGTGGAGCAGAGTCTAGTTGGAGGCCTGTAGCCAGCAGTGTCCCCCAGGGATCTACACTGAGTCTAGTCCTGCTCAACTTATTTGTCAGTGACCTGGATGACGGAACAGAGTGTACCCTCAGCAGGTGTAAAGATGTGCTGTGTTTCGGATCAAAGTGCTGTGCTTTGAGTCAAAGGTCTCCTCAGGCTCTCCTCAAAGCTCAACTCAAGCTCTCCTGCTCAGATGCCTACCTCAGAGAATTTGGGGTACTTGGGGTGTTCAGTGTCTGTTTAGCATTTGGTTGCTTTGTTTTCATTGTGCTGTCCTACGTGCAGGTCTTCAGGGCTGTGCTGAGGATGCCCTCTGAGTAGGGATGGCACAAAGCCTTTTCCACGTGCCTCCCTCACCGGGCCGTGGTCTCCCTGCACAGCATCACTGCCATGGTTGCCTGCCTGAAGCCTCCCTCCATCACCTCCCCATCCCTGCACCTGGTGGTTTCAGTTCTGTACTCAGTGTTGCCTCCAGCTGTGAAACCCTCCTCTACAGCACGAGGAACAAGGAGCTAAAGGAGGCACTGAGGATGTTATTCCAATATACAGCATTTCCCCATCAATGAGGTACCTGCACATCTTCCTCACATATACCCGGGCAAGGCAGAAGTGCCTTTATTCATGTAGTTCAAAACTGCCTTTCATTCTTTGCAAAATTATTCCAATTAAAGTATTTTTCTTCATCTCACTTCTATCTCACTTCTTCTACCTTTTATTTATTTATTTTTAATCCAGAGACCTCATGTACAGGTGCTGATAAGCTCTTGGTATTTAACGAAATAAAGGAACCAGCAGGTAGTCATTTTCAGTGACTCTTCCTTCTCATGATTTCTCTTCAGGTACAGCAGAGGTTGTGGGATTGAAGAGCCCAGCTGCAATGTGGAGGAAAAGCAGAGATGTGGCTGAGGGACTCGAAGTTTTCTCTGCAGTAGTCTGTACCAAGAAGTTCTCTTAAGCCTCTGAATTCAGTTAAAAAGATCAAGCATGAGAAGAGCACGTACTGAGAGGAAGGCCATGAAAAGCCACCAGGACAAGGGCCAGTTTCCGCCCCTGCAGGGGACTGAGCCTGGGCAAGGCCCAGCTTGGGAAGCAGCCCTGTCGGACGTTCTTGGTGGGCAGTGAGCTGGGCAGGAGGCAGCCGTGTGCCCTGGCAGCACAGGAGGGAAGGCTGAGGGGCACCTCACCGCTGCCTGCCAGGAGCTGCAGAGACGTCAGGAAGAGCCCAGGGCCAGGCTCTGCCCCGTGGTGCACAGGGAGCCCTCCTCCTGCCACACCGCGTGCGGTGGTTGCAGCAGAGTGGACCCCCAGCCAGCCCCTGCATGGGGCTCTGCCACCCGCCTCACCCCGGCCCTCTCCAGCGCCCTCCTCGCTGCTCTCTGATGCACGCCAGCACCTCCCCGTGCGTGCCGGCCAGCACATCTGCTGAGGGCCAGTGCAGCTGCTGCAGGGGCAGGGAGCTCAGCATGGCCCTTGCAGCCCCCTGCCCTGGGCCTGCCCCTCCCCTTGCCCTCGGCCCCGGCCTTGTCTCTGCTGGCAGGAGCGCTCTTGGCATGCGCTTCCTGGCCTCCCCTCGCCTGTGCACAGCTGCTGCCCACTCAGGCTGCTGGCACAAACGTGTCCTCACAAGCAGCACCACCCCTTGGGCTGCTTCTCCTGGCCTCCCCCAGCTACTGCCTTGGCTCCTTGTCTCTGCTGGGCCCCACCTTCCACACCCAAATGCGTCCCTTGGCTGTCAGCTCCCTCTCCCCTGCCCTGTGGGGTGACAGAGCCAGAGTGGGACAGGTTACCTTTATTTGATATAGTTTTGTGTATTTGCATTGGTGATGGCACAAAAAGACAGTTCCTTCACCAGTGATGTACATCCTTCTTCATGTTAGGACACAACTCAACGTACTTCACTCTGCTTTATCTCACAGATGAACGGGATTAGGTCTCCTTGATTACTCTGAGGCACAGTGCAGTGCTTTTTGCCTTCTGACACTCCAGCACAATATGTGTGACTTTCCCTTACTCTGCGCATTGACCTGATGGGTCATTTCACATTTTTCACTTTCATATCCCTAGTTGGAAGGGGATGATTCCCCAAAGTGGGGCAAGCTGATGGGTTCTGGCTCAGCCATTTGAAGCATGCTATAGTTGAGTTTTTCATCCTGATTTTGCTAAAGATGACCCAGGAAGGTAAATGCATGTTCAAGTGTCTCGTAGGAATAAGGGGTATCATGGGTTAAGTACTAATAAGAATATCATGGGTTTCCAATGGCCATTTCAAATCTAGGTCAGTCCCAGGAACCCACTGGAGAAGGGATTTGTCTTTGAAGGGATTTCCCGTGCTGGGCTGGGCTGCAGTTACAGGGACAATGACCACTGCTGGCAGTGGAGGTGCCCTGGGAACTCCACCTGGCTCCACCTGATTTTCCCAATAGGCTCCAGTCTCCGGCAGGTCTTTTCTCACATATGCCGGTCCAGGGAAGTGCCTCAAAGACAATGGGGCCACAGGAGATTTTCCGCGGTTCAGCTTATGGTCAGACAGCAAAACTCTGCCTCAATACCCAGTAATTTTTTTTAGTACTTATCTAATAAAGCCACTACTCATCAGCTCAAATGATTCAACTCCTTCCGTAAAATGTCTCACGTGAAGTATAATTTCTATGATGAAGAAATGCTAATTTCCATGATCTATATTCATCGCAGGAGAAGAAATCCTGGTGTTCACCTGTACTTGCTTTGTCATCACTTTGTCTATCATGGTGTGCTCCCTCATCTTTCAGGAAGAAAACCCATCTTGATTACACAGACCTTGCTGAATGTCCCCTTTCCAGCTGCCTGTCTGGACCTATGCACTTCCCATGCTTCTCCTGGTTTGCCCTCCCCTTACTCTTGGATCATTCAGACCGCTCTCACCAACTCAGTTGCTGCTTTGAGTTTCAGCGAGTTCCAGCTCGCCCATCTCTCAGCAGTCTGTCTACTGGTTTCCTTAGCAAGAAACTCATCATTTATCATTGAATTAGTAAGATATGGATTAATACTAACACTATGATTTTAAATTTCCTATTAATCAGTGCAAAATAGATCATGTACAGTCATCCTTTTGGGAAGGTAAACATCACTGGAGTCAAAAAAATAAGGAACTTGATTTTTTTTTCTTTTTTTTTAAACTGTAGCATGATTTCCTGTTGTTTGTTTTTAAATAGGAAAAACCCTGCTCTTCCTACCTAAGCAGGGCTCCAAAGGAGTAACCCTTGACCAATATCTATAGGAAAATGATGCTCCAAACTGAAATGCAAAAAAAATCAGCCTTTAAAATGAGGAAAGATTTCTATTAGATGCTCTTTGAAATCTTCCTCCTTAACTACACTATGAAAGCTCTCCAATTAGATGCACAAGTTTTGAAGACATGAAGAAAACTGTGGGAGAGATATGGCTGCCTAGGAGATTCTCTTTTTTAATGAGTTCCGTGTTGTATTTTGGTGCTGAGTCAGTGAAACTTGGGTACTGAGAGGAGAATGATGCAACTGCTTGAGAAGGTAAAGTCAGAAGGAAAAGTTGAAGTGACTTGGAGTATTAATGGGCCCCACTGAGGGCTGTTCCTAACAAAGCCTCCCCAGGGACTTGTTAGGGCAGATAACTGGAGGCCATGATTGCAGACAGGCAAAGCGCTGTGCTGAGAAAAGTCTTGGTTGGTTTTGGTGAAGCAGAAGGGCCAAGGCCTTACCCCAGCCCCTGGGAGGGGAGATCCTGCACCCCCACGTCTGGCTCAGGGCTCTTCTTGGGGTCTGTATGATGTGGTGGGCAGTGTGATGCCACGAGAAGAACTTCATTAGGACACCTCCCCACCCCTGCACAGGGTATCAAGGAAGCAGTGAGGCTCCATTGCAATGACTATATCTCGTCTCCTCAGAAGCTCTAGCCAAAGGGAGAAAAACTTCAGGGCTGCTGGGGCCTTCCATTCTTGCCAGCATCCTCTGCCTTCTCCTCTGCAGGCTTTCCTATGCTGTCCCACACTTTGCCCTATTTCCTTGAAGTCTGCAGACGCCCTTCTCTGTCCACCACCTTGCTCTCATCCCGGCATTTCCATCATCTCACCATGTCTCTTCAACCTTAATCAGCTGTTCCTTGAAACTCAAAGCCATGGTGTTGTTGTGGTTTAACCCGGCTGGCAGCTAAACACCACACAGCCGTTCGCTCACCCTCCCCCCTCTCTCTCTGGGATGGGGGAGAGAAACGGGAAAGTGAAGCCGGTGAGTTGAGATAAAGACAGTTTATTAAGACAGGAATATAATAATAACAATAATAATAATAATAGTGATAATGATAATAGTATTAACAATAATAATGTGTAAGAAAACAAGTGATGCACAATGCAATTGCTCACCACCCGCTGACCGATGCCCAGCCTATCCCCGAGCAGCCGGCCCCCCCCACCCCGGCCAGCCACCCCTATATATTGTTCAGCATGACGCCAGATGGTATGGAATACCCCTTTGGCCAGTTTGGGTCAGCTGTCCTGGGTCTGTCCCCTCCCAGCTCCTGCTGCACCCCCAGCCTGCTCGCTGGCAGGACAGAGCGAGAAGCTGAAAAGTCCTTGGCCTGGTGTAAACACTGCTCTGCAACAATTAAAACATCAGCATGTTATCAGCGCTCTTCTCATCCTAATCCAAAACATAGCACCCTACCAGCTACTATGAGGGAAAATTAACTCTGTCCTAACTGGAACCAGGACAGGTGTGATCACAGATACTCTTTGGGTGACCTCTGTCACTACAGCACTGCCCTTTGAGGGATATTTTTTCCTCCCCGTCGCTAGTGCGAACATTCCAAGGTGCACTTTGTGGCAGTTTTTTCTCTCCTGCTCTTTCCTACTACCAAAGAAAGCTCCATCACTGTGGAAACCACTCCTGAGGGATGCATCCCAACCCACCAGGCTCCTTGTGGCCTGTCAGCCAAGCAGACAGAAGTCACCTCACCAGCATCTTCCAAGGCCTGGGCCTGCTGCTGGCCTTGCAGCTTCTTGGCTAGACACAGCCAAGCCTTGGGCCTCCTCCTGCTGTCCAGTCTTGGCCTCAAGCAGAAGGGACAGGACAGCCCCTCTGCGGGCCTTCTTTGTGTCTGGGTCCTCCTGGGGATGGAGGCAGAGGGGATCCCACAGGCAGCATGCCAAGCAGGGGCCTTCTGCTGGCCTAGCAGGGCCACTGGCAGATGGCAGCCCCAAAGTGCACATCCCAGGGAGAAGCCAAGGCTGACCTGCCACCTCCAGACACAAGGCACCTCACAGTCCCTTTGCGTGACACGTTCCTGCTGCTGCCCTATCAGCTGCAGAGACAGAAGTGACCTCCCAGTCACTGCCCCAGTCCCATTCCTCCTGCTGGGGCAGGAGATCCTGAGGCAGAGCTGAGCTCAGCAGAGCATTCCCACCCATCTCCTCCTTGTGGCCCACAAGCTGATCAGATCCATGGCCCCTCACACTCATCTCTGAATGCCATGGGACTGCAGAGCAACCTCAGTGTTCCTGCCCTACTCCAAGGGAAGAGGAACCTAACGTTAAGGGTTAGGAGAGGGTTTGAAGGTGAGGAGGTTAATGCACAGGAGGACAGGGTTTGGATGTTAGTTGTTCATGTATGGCATTAGGACTGTGGCGAACCTTTCTGGGTGAGAGCTTAATCAAATATTGAAT